>NC_077228.1:283642989-283950841 GCF_027887165.1 Monodelphis domestica
ACTGTGTTAGTGCAAGGCTTGAAAAATAAGTCAGGGTGGGAGAAGAGGAGGGGAAGTATGTAAGCCACCTGCCTGTCTTCTCTTGCAGAGGTTGGTTTTAATTAGACTGGTTCAATATATAATTAACACAACCAAGGCTGTCATCCTGATGCTCTAGGGTCCTGGAATTCACAATGGAGCACCTGAATCAAGGCCTCAAGGGATCTACCTCCTACATCTTCTCTCTCTCTCTCTCTCTCTCTCTCTCTCTCTCTCTCTCTCACTCACTCACTCTAAGACAAAGAAAGGAGGTGTGGGGTAATAAGAGGAAGCAGGGGTTGTTCGGTTGTCTCTGATTCTTCCTGACCCTTTTGGAGGTTTTCTTGGCAGATACTGGAGTAGTTTACCACTTCCTTTTCCAGCTAATTTTACTGGGGCTGGGTGTCTGCAAATGCCTCAGATCCGAATTTGAACTCGGGAAGATGAGTCCTCCTGACTCCAGGCCCCCAGCTCTGTCCACTGTCCTACTCAGCTGCAGGATGGGGCAAAGTTAAGTGAGAACATGTCTTTACGCTTCTGGGTCATCTTGAAAAGTATTGCCTTCAGTTGCAAGCCTTGGACCAGTACCTTGCAATCCTATTAGCTCCCAGTTGTACAGCTCTTCAAGTTTTACAAAGTCCTTCCTTCTTCATAGTCATATATCCCTCTTACTTCACAGATTAGGAAATAGGCTCCTCCAACTAGAAAGTAGCATTGCTGGAACCTGAATCTAGATCTATATATTAAACTAAAGACACTAGCCTCAGTTTTCTCATCTGTCAAGTGGGGATAAAAATCTCTTGCCTACTTCCCTGGCTTGTTGTAAGGATCAAATGAGATAAGAGAGCTTTGAAAAGTCGTGTTTATACAGAGGCTAGATGTTATTGTTGCTATGGAGTGGGCTTGCAGGACCAGGGCCCCTCCTGGTCCAATAACAAAGGTCAGCTCTGAACAGGAAGCTGCATCCTTTCCTCTCTTGGGGCATGGCCCAGGGGCTAGGCTGGGCAGTCAACCATCCTGTTTCTAAAAGAGAGTACTGGGCAATTGGCAAACACAGATGATGATGGTGATGATGGTGGTGGTTATAGTGGTGATGAAGGAAAAATTACTTCCATCATGAAACCACACCCTAGCTTATCTGCAGAACCTCCTGGTAGCTGGAGCCAGATTGCTGAATTAAAAACATCCCTGATGGGGAGTATTCAGCCCTGCCCCTTCCCAGGACCAGAAAGGCCAGGTACTACTCCCACCTCCTTTCCTCAAGAAACAAAATTGAAGTCCCAGACACTCTTTTCGAGAAACCCTTTCTCAAGGATGGATTAATTGTATAAGGAGGTAGTTACTATACAGAAGAAGTCAAGGGAGAAGAGGAAGGATTTTCCCCTACGTACCCTGATCCCTCTTGGGATACCATCATTTGTGCTATTGAGGAATATGTCACAGACCCTCCTTCCCTGCCCCTCCCCACCCCAACATCTAAAGAGAAAGTTCAGAGCTCTGATGAGAAGAGAATTATCCAAGAGCCTTTGGGGGTAACCCAGATTCTGGTTTCACTTCTCCAAAGAAGTTGCAGCAAGTTAGTTTAAAAACAACAACAAGCAGCGTTTGTGCAGTTTTGCATTACATAAAACAATTTCACAATTTTTGTCCTATTTGATGTCCCCAACCTCCCCACACAATCATGTGAGGGAACCAGGAATTGGTATTCTCATTTTATAGATGAGGAAACTGAGGCAGTAAGATTGAAAAGATGTCAGTGAACTCTTTAGATTCAAGAACCACCTTCTACATGAAAATCTTCCCATTCCCCCTCTAGTAACTAGTGCCTTCTTGCTCCCCAAATTAACTTCTATTATTTTGTTTTTACCACATATATACAGCATGTTTCCCCTAATGTCAGTTCCTCAAGGACTTCTGCATCCCCAGCACCTGGCATAAAATAAGGATTTAATAAATGCTGTTTATTACCTATCTACCAGTCTGAGGCTTATCCCATAATACTTTGCCATCTACTCCATCTCATCTGAACTAAGAGGCCACCACCATTCCTGCCCCTCCCAGTAGAAAGGGAGCCAGGGCCCAGAAATGCCCCCAAAGGAAGGCCATCTAAGTCACCGCCTTACCACTGTTATGTCAGGAAATGAAATCCATCCATCCTTCCATATATGACCCGCCCTATAAAAACAAAATCACACCCGGAATGGCAACCTTAGCAGCGAGGCCAGGCCTGAGAGAGGAAAAGGAGGGAGATGGACTTGATTCCAGGAACCATAGCAGGTCCCCAGATAATGGGCCTCACACATCCTGTTATGTGTCCGTACCCTGTTAACTCTTGTCACTAACAGTCATAGGCAATGCCCAAGGTCACTAGGAAGGTGGTTTAGGTGTCATGGTTATAACTGTCACTCCTATTTCTCTAGGCCTTTGCAATTTGCTAACACCTTTCCTTACAACTACATAGGGGTTCCAGAGCACAGATACAGTTATCCACATTTTACAGATGAGGAAACAGGAGGTTGGAGGAGAAAACAATAGGTCCAGAGGCACACAGCTTGTACATTTAGAGGATTTAAAGCTCGAAGGGAATTTAGAAATCTAGTCCAACTCCTTTATTTTACAGATAAAGAAACTGAGATTCAGAGATGGAATTTACAGAATGATGGACCACAGAATTGGGACTGGTAGGGACATTTAATGTCATTGAGTCCAATCCCTTCATTTTGCAGATGAGGAAACTGAGGCTGAGAGAAGTTATATGAGTTGTCCAGGATAAATTGTCCAACTAGTAAGGGTCTGAGGTAGGAATTGAACTCAGGTCTCCATGACTCCAAGTCCAGTGCTCTATCCACTTAGCCACCCGTTGCCTCTAACTTGCCCCAAATCACATGAGTGATAATGGCTCACGTTTCTATGGCACTTTGAACAGTTAACAAAGCACTTGCCTCACAACACTGAGGTAATAGTGCAAATACTGTCCCTATATTCATACGAGGAAACTGAGGTCTTGTGAAGTGACTTAAGCAGTGTCTCTCAGGTAATAAATGTCAAAAATGGGACTAAACCCAGGTCCCCTGATAGCAAAACCAAAGCTCTTCCCATAAAGCCAAGCAAGAAGCAGCAGAGCCAGCATTCAAATACAGATCATCTGACTCTGTTACATTGAGGTCCCTCTTGAAATAGGCCAAGCTCACAGCCAAGTCTTCCCATTGGAATGCATCGCCATTTTTCAGCTGGGAAGAACAGCAGTCATGATTTGGGAGAGGGCCCACAGTCAGACTGGGATTCAACAGGTCCTCTCACTGTCCTTGTTGGGTGCATCTGGTGTTCCTCTGTTAGCCACTTCTTCATCACTGAGGATGGTTTGGGCTTCTCTTTAGCTCAGTTGGAGAGGTAAGGTAGTTTAGTGGAGATGTCACTGGGCTTGGTTGGAGGCAGGAGACTGGAGTTCCTATCCTGGCTCTGATGGTTACTGGCCACATGGAGGCCACTTCCATCCCTCTAGGTCTTCTTTGCCCCATTTGCATAATGGCAATGGTGGCCACTTTCACAAAGCTCTGCTAAGGAGAGCATTTTGGCAAGCCTAAAGCCTTCTAGAAATAGGAACTCAGTCATTATCACAGTTCAAGCATTGTGGGAAAACTGAGACACAAAGAGGGGCAGGAGATGACTATGCTGTCCTATTACTCCCATTCAGGCACTCAACTGCTTAAACTAGTGCTTGTGCTTATTGATTAGCCCCTCCAAGCTTAACTAGCTCCTGTTGCTTTATTCCATGCACCATCCCATTTATTTTCATTGGTTCCACACAAATTGTTTCAATTTGGTCTAATTTAAATCGCGGGGCAATCAATTGTTTCAGTTCTCCATTTCCAAAATTCAGCCAATCATAAACATTGTATTTCTATAGACACCCATTTTAAACCTTTTACAAATACAGAAAGAATACCCCATATCAATACCGATGGAACATGAGACAAAGCCTGTCTTACAGTAGTCTCAGTGATAGGTAATAGCATTTCAACCTTAAACCAATCATGCAGGTAATCTGGCATGGCCACCAGAATAAAAAATATGGGATTAGAGAAATATAATACCAGAATCCCATATTTGTAGTATTAACAGGCTCTATTACAGATAACACTGGCTCTTCAATTGGCTTTGCCCAGTAGAAACAAAAACTGTTCCTTTAATAGGAGTAGAGCTATATGGGGCCTTGGGGTCATCTAGTCCATTCTTCCTTCCTCGCATTCCATTTTACAGAAGGGAAACTGAGGCCCAGAGATGAGAAGTGACCTTGGTCACCCAGGCAGTAACAGAGTCTGCATTTGAACCCAGGCTCCAAGTCCAAATTCAGTGCTCTTCCGACCACATCATAGTGCTGCCACCGCTCTGACCCTGGTAAAATAGGAAGGACTGCATAAGACAAATGTTGGGGAAGGAGTGGCTTTGTCCAAAGGGAAACAGAGGATATCTTCCTCACTAGAATGCTATTCCTACCTTAATCTGGCCTCACCCACAGCCCTCTTCAAGGCTTTGCTTCCAGGCCCAGTGGCTGATGTGTATTTGTATTTGTATTACTGGCTCTCCTACACAGCTTCTATTTTGTACTGACTTATTTTAAGCATGTTGTGCCCCTCCCTCTGCCCTCCCCTTTAAAGGAAGTGTATGTTTCAGTTTTGCTTTGTATCTCCAGTACCTGGCACACAGTAGGCACTTAACAAATGCTTGTTCTATTGAACTACATACAAGGTCATACAAGTCAAACTGGGATTCCCTTTGTCTACCCAGGGTCCCAGTTGTTATCCTGCTAGTCAGACTTTAATGGGACAGAATATCTGGGCAACTTCTGGGCCAGGATCCCTCAAGAGAAGAATAAAAATGGTCATAGCCCTTAAGACACAACCTGGGCTTCCTGGAATAGCCTCCCTTCAAGAGCCTAGCCCTCCAGGCCTGACCAGAGGAGAGACATTCCCAATTCCATCCCTTCCCCAAAAAGGAACTTCAACACAAGGGTGACATCATCCACAGAGTCAGGATTTAAAAATAATAATAATTAATAAATATGTTAAATAACATTTAAAACAATAAATAGAAAAATAAACTGATAAATAAAAGTACAAAATGTTTCCAAACTGCAACAACAACAAAAAAGACAAATGGACAGACAGACACCTAATTGAGTAGCTTCAAATGTGATCACAAATGATCTTTCACAGTTCACAGCTTTGCTCCTTCCTCTCCCAAGTGCCTAGGAAGGAAGATCCTTCTCAGAAGGCTGGTTCCAGGAGACCCCAAACCCAGTAGTAAGTATCTTGGTGAACCCCAGCATGCATCAGGGCACGATGCTTCCTGCCCCAGGACCCTCCAGCAAAGCAGCAGCAAACCCTCTACAGGGGAAGTTAAGAAAAATGGATCAAGGAACTGGGAGTGGGAACCAATGGCTGAAATCTCCTTGGAAAGAGACTGAAGAGGAAGAGGAGGACCATGGGAAGGCACACTCTAGGCCATGATGAGTGGGCCTTTCCCTACAGTGGCAGGTCAGTACTGTTGTGGCGGGTTTTCCGGGAAGTGCCATCATCTCTGGGCAGTGCCCTTTGCAGGCTAGACATTGCTGCAGTCTTTTTAAGGTCAATCACAGCATAGGAATCTGACCGGCGGGTGGGGTGGGCAGAGGACACTGGAGGACGCTGAGCTGGGGGGCTCTGATGCTCCTTGGGACGGTCCCCAGCCCAGCCCTTCAGTTCCACCTGAATGTAATTTAGCTGTCGTGGTGGTTCTGGGCCCGGCCGGCGGAAATCAAAGTTGAATACCCGGGGAGAGCCCCGGCGGCGGGACAGTGGCACAGGGAAGTTGATGTGACTTCGGGGGGCAGCCCGAGCATTGATGTAATTTTGGAGTGGGGTCTCATCCTCATCACCACCATCAGGGTAGCCATTAGAGGAAGGGGTCAGCCCATCCCTGGAGTCCCCATCATCCTCATCTCCTGGCTGGTGAGCCTGGCTCTCCCACACAGGTGGCAGTGAGGGCAGGTTCTCATAGTGGAGTAGGGCCGCCCGCCGCTGTGAGAAGCCGTTCCAGCTCAGCTCCTCTTGGCTCAGTCTCCAGCTTCCCCCACGGGGCAGCCCCCCACCAGTGAGGTTCTCATAGGTACACTTGGGCTGGGCCAGACACTCAGTGGGGCATTCGTTGTTGTTGTTGTGAGCTGGTCCACCCTGTCGGCCAGAGCAGAGGGGACCCCCACATTCTGACCCGGGGCTGCCACAATAACCCTGGCACTTCACCACATGACGAAGACTGGAGCTTGGGTCCAGGACAAACTTCACCTGACCTGGCTGTAGGAACACCTTGGGATCTCGGCTATCTAGGACACAGCTTCGAGCCCTTGAAGGGAAGGCTGCCCGACCCTCAGGCAAGGGCTGGAGGCAGCGGCGGCCCCTTCTGTCTTCCTCATTTCCAGGTGTGTTGACATAGGTGTGGGACTGTGGAGAAAAGTAGTTGCATGAAACCAGGGACAGTCAGAAGAGGCCAAAGGCAAAAAAGGAATTTTCCCAAAGAAAAAGAACTGTGATCCAATCATGTCTGAATACATAATTTCATCAGGATAGGGAACTCATAGGTAAGGGAGCTCCCTCCACAGATGTAAGATGGCATCCTCTCTTATTCTGCAACATTTCATCTTAGAAAGTTTCCTCGAGTGCTGAGAGCCTAAGTGACTTGACCACAATCACACCGTAATATGTGCTGGAGGTGGGATTTGACCCCAGACCTACACAATTTGGGGAGAATGAGAGGCACCAAAAACCAGAGGGAAGAGGGAAGGACTGGGATCAGAAAGAGAAAGTGATGGCATCTTCTCTAATCCTAAACCCTTCCATAAAGTGTCCTCCCTTCCTCTACCACCCCCACCCCTCCCACTGCTGATGACCCCAAAACAGGAATATAGCTGCCAGTCAGCACTCACCTGCTCCTCGGGGGCAATAAGGGCATGGGTGGACTCTTCTCCAAGGGAAGAGTGTCGCAAGCTGCTCATAGAGGCAGGGCGAGGGGTGGAGTATGACGGACCATCTGCAGGGAAGCTGGGGAAGCCATTGGAGAAGCCAGATACAGTGTAGCCCAGAGCTAGAAGAAGGAAGAGGCCACACCAAGGTTAGAGCTCGATGAAACCATGAGTCATTTCCTAGACAAGCAGTCCTCCCTGAGTAAAGAACCATCTCCCACTGCTGGATGTTAGTGTTCCTCACACAGGCTCCAATCAGTTTCAAAGTTGTCAGTTGCTCCCTGTTACTCCCACTTTAATTTCAAACTCTGCTTCATGCTCAGAGCATCTGCTGCACTGCCCCAGCTTGTCAGCTTCTTATTCTTTCTACAAATTCTATGATCCAATCTAACTGTGGGACTCCTATCTCCAGAATAGACTTGAACTTTCCAGTTCCTATGCCTTTGCTCATGCTTCTTTTCCTTCTCCCAACAATGTCTACCCCCCCATATTTACCTGTTGAACTTACCTTTACTTTCTTTTTTTAACCCTTACCTTCCGTCTTGGAGTCAATACTGTGTATTGGCTCCAAGGCAGAAGAGTGGTAAGAGCTAGGCAATGGGGGTCAAGTGACTTGTCCAGGGTCACACAGCTGGGAAGTGTCTGAGGCCAGATTTGAACCTAGGACCTCGTCTCTAGGCCTGGCTCTCAATCCATTGAGCTACCCAGCTGCCCCCCCCCCCCTTACTTTTTAAAGCTCTCCCAAGCCCACCTTGTACATGAAGCCCTCCCCAATTGTCCCAGCTCAGAATGATCTCTTTCTTCCTTGTTGCTAAAACAAGGGTCACTAATCCTACACACACTAGGCACTTTGGGGGTAGGACAGGATCTGCGATTTCATTAGCAAAAAGAAATCTCAGTGAGGAAATTCTCAATAACATCCATCTATCATGATATGGCAACTTCTAGCCATACAAGAATTGCCAGGAACAGAGAGGTCCAGTGATTTGCTAAAGGCCAGAGCCCAGAGATGGACTCCGAAGGTGGGGCTCAGATCTTCCTGATTCTAAGGCCAGATCTCCATCAGGCTATCTCACTTAAGAATGCTTAATAATGGATCAAGTGAATGGCTACACTACATTTACAGGGTATTTCCCACTGTGACACACACTCACACAGACACACACACACACACACACACACACACACACACCCCTTGTCTTTTAGTGAGCTTGTCATAAGCACTTAGCACAATGCCTGGTCCACAGTAGGTACTTAATAAATGTTTAATGATGAACTGATTCAGGATGGGTCGGCACAAATTTTTCACACTGAAAGGAAATTCTTGGTTTTGTCTATTCTGAATTTACACTTGTGAAAGGGAATCTTTTATTCTCTTTACCTAGTTGGAGATAATTTTTTTTTGTTAATAACTTAAGTACCCCTACTTAGTACCTCACTAGATTATGAAGAAAGGATTAACTCTTCTTTGTCTACCTTTTGATTGAATCAACAAAAGCTTGAACTAGGTGGAAGAGCTTGAAAACCACTTAGAAAATTCACACTCTCAGAAACTCAATCAGTCAGGAAACTGTGAACCCTTTTGATGAGAATTTACCCCTCCAGGTGAGAAGTGGATCCCACAGACACTGCTGTCCTTGGTAGTGTCTAGTTTGCTAGTGTCAATTTGGAGACTGTGATTGGCCCCTATGAAGAGGGGAAGGAACAAGAAGCCATCATAAAAGGCTCTGAATTTCTGGGGCTAAAAAGTCAGCTTCAAGAAGGAAGTGGGCTTCAAGAAAAAAGTTGGCCTCACAAGTCATCTTCAGCTCAATTCATCATCTTGACCTACCTTAGGGAACTTACGTGAGTGAATAGCTGTCTTTCCTTTCCTGTCTTCTGCCCTACACAACCTTAAGGAAAAACTACTGCTTTTCCCAGGCTTCCTGCAGCTTCATCCCCTCCCATACCCCTTCCATAAAGCACCTAGGTGAGGGGGTGAGGATGGCCTCACCATTGGCAGCATGGGGAGTCTGTGGCAGGCCCATTTCAGCAGAATGGCTGCTTCTGGTGACAACAACTGGCTCTTCCATCACGCTGATGCTGTTGCACTGCATGAGATCCTGCAGGAGGTTGAAAAGCTCCTCAGCCCGAGAGCACTTGAATGCAAAGATGCCTGTCAAAGGAGTAAAAGAGGGTGCATTACTTGTGGCTGTGTAACTCCGGATACATCACTTAATTTCCTTGCACCTCGGTTTCTTCACTTAAAACATGGGAACACATGACCTGCCTTAAAGTGTTATTGTAAAGGAAACACTCACTGTACTTTCACAAGTCAAAGTCAAGTCCCTGGGATTCTGCTCCACTGACTGCAGATAGCAACTCAGCTCTAACTTACAACTTTGGAGAGGTACCTGAGGCTCAGAAAAAATCAGTGAAGGGTTTTCCTCACTATAAGCCCATCACCTCGCTAATCACCACACTAGCCTCTAGTCAATCTTAAAAGCTTTCTTTAATGTGAGCTAGTAAGGGCGACTCCCTGGACCTCTGCTGCTTTCCAGAAAATTCTGGGCCATGGAAGGAACAGGTTAATTCCAAAGAAGTTTCCATAACACACGCTGAGTATGGAGTTCAGTATATTTTCAATGTAAACCAGGGGTCTTTAACTTGAGGTGTGTGGAAAGACTTTAGGAAGTATATGTACTTGGATGGGGAAAAAAATTATGCCTTTTTCTTCAGCAGCATTTGCTTTTCTCTTCAATCCTCGGTATTTTATTTTATACATTTAAAAACATTCTGAAGAGTTCACAATTCACCAGAGTACCCAAATAGTCCATGACATAGAAAAGATGAACTCCTGATGTAGACAATAGGACTACAAACTCCTTGCATCATAACAACATGGCATCTGAATACTGCTCTCCCTACACATACCACCTCCAACCCCAAATCAGTCAGTGTTCCTAGGGATTAGTCCTAGAAAGTATCACCTACAACTCTGAAGATCTAGTAACCATGACACCCTGATACCTAATGAGTTCTCATCTCCAAATCATAGCAATAATCAATACCCGAGCCCTCCTAGGGAAAGAGGATACACAAAATACTGAATATTTATTTGTTCTGAATGTTATGTCATTTTCACTGGGGCAGAGAGTGGGGAGAGAAGAAATAAAATCAGGCAGAAAAAGTTTATCAGTTGATATTTGCCCAACCTCAATACCTCTTGACTTCTTACCTAATGGGCCTAATCAATAAGCACTGAGTGGGCCCCTACATAATACTTTCTCCATTGTACCAGTTGTCTCCCAGCTCTGCCAAGCACCTCTCATAGCTAGAGGACTATCAGAAATCAGAAAGGGGAGTAGAGAGGAAAACACTCCTTAACCTGGGCAGCTAGCACCTCTCTAACTGACCACTTTATCCAGTGGAAGAAAACGTTCTCCCTCCCTCCACACTACACTCAATCCAAAACATAGGCTTGGGCTTGCAAACAAGCCTAGAAGTCACCTAGTCAGACTTTGTCATTTTAGTTTCCATAGGAGATAATGGTTTATTTACATTATGATGTCCCAAAAGAAGGTGTTTGGGGTTTGTAAAAACCTAGTATTGCCTCCCCTGCAACCATTTTCTTTTGCTTGCTGCCCATGACCTAGGGTCAGTTTGGCCTCTTCCCCACGAGATGCCTATGGGGACTCCACCCAGTCCCTACTTCCTCTTTCCATCCAGACTTTCTTTCTTTTGCCATTTAGAGGCACTTTATTTTACAAAGGAAAAAAAAAGGACAAGAGAAAGAACCTACAAGATAAGAGAGAGAGAGAGAGAGAGAGAGAGAGAGAGAGAGAGAGAGAGAGAGAGAGAGAGAGAGAGAGAGAGCAAGAGCCTAAACTCTTTCCAGGGGTCTTTCTATTGTGCCCTGTTGCCTAGTAATTTCTCCCTAATCTTCCAAGGCTACTAAAAGTCAACTACCTCCTCTAGGAAAACCTCTCTATCCTAGAATGACTTCTCCCCCCTCTTGTCTTAATGCAACTCCTAAAGCATATGGCAAGGAAGCTTAGATCTCTCTCACTGACAGATGTGGCCCTCTCACTTCCCCAGAGATGTGGAGGTAGTTTGGAATTTGACTGTTTTTCTCAAGGGGAAATTAAGGAATACCAACATGATCACAGCCTGGGACTGAGGCAAACCAACTCAAGGAGTGATCCAGACAAAGTCAAAGAAATGACCTAAAGGTAGGAAATAAGTCAATTTATCACTCACTGTTGAACCCCAAAGCTTTAATGCACTACAAAAGTAACTGTGAAATAACATCTTGAGTCTCTTTGTGCCAGTGTTCTAAAAGAGAGAAGCCCAAGGTGGAGTGGAGACTCCACTAGTAACTCCATTAATGAAGGGAATTCAGTGAGGAATCCCCTTCTTCCAATGGAGATCAACAACTGTTCTACAAGGTAGTTCTACAAGTTCTACAAGTGTTAGAGAGGTACCTGCGGCACAAACAGTTTCAGTGATTTGTCCAGGGTGATGTAGTCAATCAAAGGTGTCAGAGGTACAGTGGAGGCCTATCCAACTGGTAAGATGTTACCACAGCTTATACATAGTGAACCTGAGTCATCTTCATATGTCACAAAGTAGCAACAGAAGAGGGATTGGGACAACAAATTTAGAGCAGGAAGAGTAAACTTAGTTCACTTAGTTCAATCCCCTTCACCATATAGAAAGGGAAACTGAGTGCTAGAAAGGTGAAGAGAATGGTCAAGGTCACCCAAAGGGAGTAAATAGCAGAGGCAGAATTTGAACTTGGATCTTTGGACTCCAGAGTTGGTTCTCTTTCCATTACACGACCCCACTTTATTCAGTGCAGTCCTTGCACACAACACAATGAACATATTGCCAAACATTCCCCCCAAACAATTTTTTGGGTACCCTGAAAATATTTTTAAAAGACGCACCAAACCTCAGATCTACCTAGTGTCCAAACTAGATAAGCAATCTTACAAAGGGGAGATGGGACACCCAAAAGCTGGTCTTCCAGGAGAGGAAAAGAAAGCCTCCTTCAATTTCATCAAGCAGGAGGTCATTACCTGGAGTCTAGGTGCTTGGCATTTTTTGTTTAAATAGAAAAACCTGGGAAGACTTATATGAATTGATACAAAGTGAAATAAAGAACATCAAGAGAACATTGTACACAGTAACAGCAATATTGTACCAACAGGATCAGCTGGGAAAGACTTAGCTATTCTGATCAATACAATGATCCAAGACAATTAGCAAAGGACCAATGATGAAAAATGCTATCTACCACTAAAAAGAAAATGCATGAACTCCAAGTATTAAGTTCAGACTTTTTTAAAACTTTAATTTTAGTTTTTGTATTTAGTATAGTATTTTCTTTTGCAATATGGCCAATGTAAAAATATTTTGCAAGACCTCACATATATAAATGAAATCGGGATCTCAAAGTTTAAAAAGTTATTTCTTAAAAAAAATTTTTTACATGTAATTGGGAAATATTCAATAAAACAAAAAAGTTTTTTAATATTTTGATAACCATATTTGAATATTCACTTCCTTTAATCTTATGTACTTTACCCATTTAAAAACATTCTTCTAAGAAGGGGTTCCTAGGCTTCACTAGCCCACAAAAGGGGTCCATGATACAAAAAAGGATAAGAAGCTGAAAGAGAACTGTATCCCCTGACAATTTCCTCTCTCTTGGGCCCCTACACCTCCAGCCCCTTACCACTGCTGCTCTCTGCTGAGAGGTCATAGGACAATCTTATGACTGATCAGTTACACCCACCCAACAGCAGTCCCTACTCCCTCCCAGAGTCTACCATTCCCTGTCACTCAAAGCCAGGATGAGAACCCAGGCCCTTTGACTTCCAAGTCAGTGCCTTTCCTACTATATCATGTAGTTGGCCTTTAAACTACTTTTTGTCTTTAACATGCTGACATAAACTAGGACCTTTCATTGAGCCATGCGGAAGGGGCACTGTGACAGCTCTGATCTTTATTCCCATACCTCTGCAGACATGTGGCCTACCTCAGCTAGGGTCCCCAGGTCCCAGGTCCTGGGTCCAGGAGAAGCAGGCCAGGAACAGAAATGTGCCCATGCAGCCATGAGAAGAGAGGCTGGTGCTCACCCTGTCCTGTCTGGCAGCGTCGGCCACTCTCAAAGGAGAAGAGGTTGGAGTCGAAGCCGTAGCGCCGCAGGCAGAGGTAGGGCCACCGCACAGCATCACGCCTGTGGAGGTGCAGCACCAGCTCCCTCTGAGTCAGCTCCATCACCCCAGAGCCCAGCTCCATCCCCTCATCATCCACGTTTATTACCTGGGTGTCAAGGGAAAGATCAAGATGAGGGAGCATGGAAGGAGTCAGTCACCAGAACAAAGGAGGAAGCAATCAAGGGCTCATGGAGAGCTAAGGACCAATTTTGGGACTTAGAACAGAAAGGAACCTTAAAATATCACACCACAGTGGGCAACCAGGTACTGGGTAGCTCAGTGGATTGAGAGCCAGGCCTAGAGGTGGGAGGTCCTAGGTTCAAATCTGGCCTCAGAAACTTCCCAGCTGTGTGACCCTGGACAAGTCATTTGACCCCCATTACCTAGCCCTCACCATTCTTCTGCCTTGGAACCAATATATAGTATTGATTCCAAGATGGAAGGTAAGGGTTTAACAAAAAAAAAAAGAGAAAGTTCTATCCCTAGCTACGACTGATTCAATATGTGACCCGGGGCAAATTACTTCCTCTCTTTGGTCTTAGTTTCCCCTTCTATAAAATAAGTGTCTTGGACTAAATTATCTTTAAGATCATCTCCAGCTCTGATTATCTATGTTTTTAGTATGGAATTTTGCCAAAATTCCATAAAAAAGAATGAACAGTAGATTTGGAACCAGAGACTGGGTTCAAATCTTAACTGTTTTACCTATTACCTGTATAACTATGACCCTAACACAACTTTTGGGGGCCTGTTTCTTTCTCTTGTAACATTAAGAGTCTGGATGAGATTTTTTTCTAAAGGCTCTTCCAATGATAACATTCTGTGATTCTAGGATCCTGAGCCTCAGTCTTCACATGTCTCACACCTGGGCACTGCCAGGATGCAGGATGGCAATTCAGAGATGGTCAAGACAAAACTAGAGAAGTATTGTCTATCTTCTCCTTTTTCCTCCCCAAAGCTGAACTCCTTTGAGACAAGGGCTCCCTCTTCAGATGGGTAGTAAAGCAAATCCTAACTTCAACAGACAATAGGAATGGGAAGGGGGCTCCTCCTAGAGGTAGAAGGGAGTTCCTTGTTTCATATACAGCCAACAACAGACACTTTTTTTTTTAAATAACCCTTACCTTCCATCTTAGAGAATTAATACTAAGAACTGGTTTCAAGTCAGAAGAGTAGTGAGGGTTAGGCAATAAGGGTTAAGTGACTTACTAGGGTCACATAGCTAAGAAGCGTCTAAGACCAGATTTGAATCCTGGACCTCCTCTCTCTGGGCCTGGCTCTTTGCCCAGTCATTTCCTTTTGAGGAGCTAAACTGACTCCTTTCAAATCATGCCTTGACCTGAAAAACCTCCACTGCTGGTCCAAAAGGATCCCAGGAATGAGAGGAGGTAAGTGAAGGAGGAGGAGAAAGGGTGGTAAGGAGGATGAGTACCTTGAATTTTGTGGGATGGTTGTTTGGTATACTGTCTCTGTAGAGGCAGCCAAGGCAGCTTCCCATGATGTCAGAACAGCTGGTCAGTCCTAGGAGGAAAATGTAGAGCACAAGCTGTAAGCAGAGTCCCAGAATAAACTCTGCTCCTGGCTATGGAATCCTAAAAAGCATTGTAGTGAAATCTGAATTTTCTGAGAGGTTAAGTGGCTCAACCAAAAGTCACAGAGCCAGAATCTATCAAAGGTCAGACTTGAACTTAGGCCTACTAGCCTCCAGGACTAGTTCTCTATCCAATGGAGAGAGCTCTACCAAGCAGAAAAAAAAAAAGATTTGGAAGTCTGGATCCTGTTCTTATTTGTTCACACCTACCTGCTTTGTTTTATTCATTTCTTTCTGCCCCATGAGATTTGGGCACTAGACTACCCTGCTGCTTCCTGCCCATCCTGCCCTATGGGCCTAGCTATGGGTCAGAGGAAATTCTCATGGAGCAGACCCCACTTCTCATTCCTTACTTGACTTCTAGGATAGGAAGGTCCAGGTTAAATGTAGCAAATATATTAGATCTCATAAACAGTGGAAAAAGTCAAAGAGGAGGCAAGTTGGAAGAGGCCACTTCTTCCATGAAATCTTCCCTGAAATGCTCATCTGAAAGTGAAATTAGCTCTTAATTTTCTCACCTATACCTCTTCTCTTCCCTAATAAACTATCTCTTTGTATCCTAATCATTTACATACATATTCCTCTTTTCCTTCCATTAGAAGAGAAGGCCCATGCAAGCATATCTATAGCTAAAACATCTTTGGATTCCCAGGGCCTAGCACAATACCCTGCACCCCCCCCCCCCCCCCGCCCCAACACAGTACATAAGAAATTTTTAATGAATTGAACTATAATGTAAACTCAAGCCCAGAATGACACTAGAATGGGTTAAACCAAAGGAATAGACAAGTGAGGGCCTTGAACTCAAAATTAGCAGGTCACTGGCAGATAAGAAATCACATTTCTGTGCTGACATTCCCCCTAGCTCCAACCCAAAATCTTGAGAATAAGGCACAACCCCCTCCCTACCCCTTTATCCCCTAACCCACTTCTTACCTCACCCAGGCCATTGGGGAGCTGACCATGGGAAGGGACGGGAGAGGACTCCCACTTTATCCCCACAATCCTCAGTGGGGAATCATGGTAGCCATCTTGCAGAGATGTCACCCAGGCTCCATCTGGGAAAGGCCCAGAGTTCACCTGGTAAGAGACAGGACAGCAGTTTCAAAGACTTTTCATCCCTGACCCAGAGGCTATAACTGTCAAGAAAACTACCTTGCTGTCTGCTCCCATATTTGCCAGTGGGAATAGAATTATCTCTAAAGATAAGAAAAAATAAGGCCACCACATCTGCTCCAAGTCCCAAAGACTACTAGAAGTAGGAAGGGTAGGGAAAGGGAGAGAAATGCCCTCCCACAAATCCAACTTCTCTGAAGCCCCTCTGAATCTTATTCCTATGAAAACCATCATATCTATTTAACACATTCAACATTTTAAAGAACTTTTGCAAGACAGGTAAGGTAATATTTACTGCTTATGAATAGACTTTTTATGAATAGACTTTTCCTTTCGGTCCCATTTTCTGGAGCCCTATAAAGGTATTCCCTTATTTGGGATCTTGTAGTGCATGGGTCCTCTTACCACAGGACTAAAGGTATATCTGAATCTCAGAGCATACAAACCCTACAGGTCTGTAAGGGAATAGGTATTTATGTAGAATATATATGTGTCTAGTATTGTGCCAAGTACTTTCTAAAAGCATTATCTCATTTGGTCCTTATAACAACCCTGAGAAGTAATTCCTATTATTATCATCCCAATTTTACAATTGAGTTAACTGAGGCAAACAAGCAAAGTTCCTTGCCCAAGGTCACAGAACTGGTGTCTGAAACTGGATTTGAACTTAGGTCTTCCTGACTCCAGAAAAAGGCCATTTGAATGGAAGGAAGGGAAAATAGCCCCCAAACCCTCAGTCTGCTGAAATCGCACCCTCCTGTTTCATCAGTTTCTAACAAAACAGAGCCTTAAGGGATATTAAAATTTTTATAGCTCAAGCTAAATATACTTTGTAACATTGTTTCAAAAAAGAAAATTGAGAGTGGGCAAAAAACTTCCTCAAGGTCACACAATGATGGTAACAGTTAGGATTTGAAACAACACAAATTTACAAGAAATACTTTGTTTTTCTAGGTCAATTTCATTTTTAAGCTCCAATTCTTAACAATAACAAATACGCTTTTAGATTATTTTGTTCTGAGACAAACTTTGCCTATGCCCAACTGTCTCCTGCAAATTCTAGTCAACCTACCTGGTACCTCCCAAGAACTCTTTTGCCCCAGAAAAATCAGGACTGTTACATCACACTTGCCAGGCAAGGTGACCAAGGGTCCCTTTCAGTGGTAACATGCTACTAGAAAGAGCACAAGCCTGGGAATCAGGGGACTGAGGTTTGAGTCCTTGCCTTGACTAGCTTAGAGAAGTTACTTTTCTTCTCTAGGCCCCAGTCTATTGTTGGGCGAGTTTGTCTATTCCAACTCTAACATTCTAGGGTCTCTTCTAGCCCTATCACTTTATGTTGTTTTCTAGCATTCCACGTTCTAAGGTCCATTTCAGCCCTCCAACCTTCTAAGCTCTGCTCTCCAACATTCTATTCAAAGGTGGAGGTGTCAAACATACTAGTGGTCAGAATCAATTAAAATGCAATTAGGAAACATTTAACAAAATAAATAAAAATATGATAAAAATAAACATTATTTTATAACTAAATATGTGGCCCATAGGGAATTTATGGGTGATTCAGTAACCTCTCTTCTATTTGAGTTTGACACTGTTTTAAGGTATATTCCAGTTCTGGCATTCTAAGCTCTATGTCCTAACATTCTTCGTTCTGAGGTCCCTTCCAGCTCTGCCATTCTTTGTTCTAATGCACTGAGTTCTAAGGTCCCTTCCAACTCTGCCATTCTACACCTGTTCTAATATTCTATATTCTATGGGCCTTTCCAGTTCTACCATCCATTATCTACCATCCGCTGTACCAACTAATTCTGCTGTTTTCCGTCTGCTCTAATATTCTAAGGTCCTTTCCAGCCCTGACAACCATGCTGTCTACTCTATCACTCTGTTTTAAGGTCCTTTCCAAGGCTGGCAGCCCCTGCTCTGCGATCATCCTGAGCTTTAGGACTCCTCCAGGTCTGGCACACCCTGCTCTGCTCTATCATCTTGAGCTCTAGGCCTGCCCCCCCCCCCCCCCAGGCCTGGCAGCCCCAGCTCTATTCTATCATACTTAAGCCCACTCCAGGCCTGACAGCCCCTGCTCTGCTCTATCTTAAGCCCCTCCAGCCCGGCCCTGCTGGCCTCAGTCTCCAAGCCTCCTTGTCCCTTTCCTGGCAGGAAGGGATTCCACTCGGAGGCAAGACAAATGGGGGAGATGGCAGGCCCGCTGGATGCCTGCAGCTACCGTGGTGCCAGCCCAGCTCTGGCCAGGCCAGAGCCCGGAGTTGGAAAAGCGAATAGGGGAGAGGGTCGTTCATGGAGATGAGGAGCTGGGGGTAGGGGAAGGTGCTCCCCGCATCAGGGCCTGCAAGGATCCCCGCAAGGCCTGGAGGGTGGGGTGTCGGGGGCGGGTCCTTCCTCCCTCCACGGCCTCGGAGCCCAGGCCCGGCTCCTCCACAACTCCGGGCCAAGGGCAGCTGCTCGAGGGCGGTGAGGAAGAAGAGGAGGGGTCGCCCGGCACGGCGCGGCCCCGGACTCACATCGCCCTGCAGTCCAGGCGGTGCCAGAGGCCCCGCTCTCGGCTCCTGGGTCGGGTCGGGTCCGGTTCCAACGCCGGCCCCCGCCCCGCCCCTCCCTCCGCAGCTGCTGCCGCCGCCGCTGCCGCTGCCGCCGTCGCCGCCGCCGCCGCCGCCTTCAATGCCGCAGCTGCCGGGGTCAGAGGCCGTTCCAACCGTACCAACGAGACGCGCGCGTTCGGCCCGAGGTGCAGAGAGTGGAGCGCAGCCTGGAAGGTCTCCCCCTAGAGGACGTGACAGCAGTTGCAGGGACCGAGAAGCTCAGGAAGCCGGCAGAGGGCGTTCCACGTCGAGCAAACCAACCACTAATAAGAGGTACATTAATTGCGTTTATATTGCTTTTTAAAGTTGGAAGAGTGCCTTACAAATATTACTTTATATTTACTACGATATCCCCATTTTACAGAATGTTATTGCAAGGGGGAAATAAGGTAGTTAAGTGGATAAAGAGCCAGGCTTGGAGACAAGAGATCTTGGGTTCAAATGTGCTCTCAGACACTTCCTAACTATGACCCTGGGCAAGTCACTTAACCCTCATTACCCCAGCCCTTACTGCTCTTCTGCCTTGGAACCCATATGCAGTATTAATTCTAAGAGGGAAATTAAAAGTGTTGACTTGAAAAAAAAAAACACGGAACTATTAAAATAGTCAGAAAAACCAAGTCTTTAATCAGGAAAGATATAGGTTCCATACTGTGCCGCTACACAGAGCCCAGCGCCGAGAACTTTACAGAGCCTACCTCCTGGGAATCTGGGAACGTATCCCTGGGAGGATCACTGCCTAGGTGAAGGCTTTGAAGAACAATAAAATTTGGGGAAATTATATACCTTTGGGGGAACTAAGGGACCAGGAAGTATGATTGACATTACCAAGACTACAAGGAAATGGGAGTGTCCATACTACATTGACTGGATACAATCAGGTTAGGGAAAGGAACCTTAGCCTGGGGCTGGGGTATTAGGGAGTGTCTTAATTACAATAGATATTAAAAGGATGGTCTCGGCTCTGGAGTTGGTCTTCTGGGGTAGGATCTCTGATACCATGGGGAAGACTTCTAAGACTAAAAGGGTATTTAGCATCTGCTTAATTAATTAGGTGGCTAGCCCCACTTAAGCTGGGATAATAAAATGCTTTAAGGATTGTTTCCTCTGAAATGGCGAGTCTAAGACCTAAAGGCGAATTCTCTGGAGAACCTAGACAAACTTGGGGTCCCCAGCTTTCAAGTTGACCAGGGTTTTTAAAAATGTGTTGTGGCAATACTGCCCAAACTGACGTGGTAGCTGTGTGAATGGAGAGAGGGCAAATAGAAGAGATATTGTGAAGGTGGAAATGGCAAGGTTTTATAACAGATTGGACTTGTGGTATGAGAAAGTAAGTACCTAGGAGAAGCAGCTAATCAGTAATGTCAAATGTTGCTGAAGGACTAGAAGATAAAGTTTTTTTTTTTTTTTAAGGAAGTTAAATGGGGTCATTGGTAACAGAAAAACAGATTTACTTGAATAAGGAGTTGAGGTTAAGAAGAATGAGATTGAGAGATTAAAGAGGTCCTGGTGTCTTTGATGAAAACAGGGAAATTTGAGAGATAAATTTAGGAATATATAGAAACCAACAAAGTCCACAAATACACACTTTTAGAACTATTAAGAAGGAAATTTTCCTAGAATCTTGATCTAAAGCCTTTGGACTAATCTAAATGAGAAATGTTTATCAATCTTTTCCTATCAATTCAAAACAATGTCAGCCACAGAAATCTTTTATGGTCATTCTTTTCAAAGGTCTAACCAATTTCTAACCCAATCCCATCCCTCTTTTCTGATTAGCTGCCAAAAGAAATGGTTAAGAGATTAGAGTTGTGATCTGTCTGAAAGAAAGATCCTTTTATCTCAGTCAGTGATGAATCTTGGATTCACTGAATAAAAAGGAGAATTTTTTGAGGGAGTTGTTGCAGAGGGATTGAATGGTTTCAGGAAAATGATTCTCTAGGGCAGCTGTTCTTAAAAAGTGGTTGGGAGGCAGTGGATAGAGAGCCAATCCTGGAGCTGAGAGAATCTGGGTTCAAATTTTCAGACAGTTCCAAGCTATGTGACAACTCCTTTTGGCTTGCCCTAGTCCTTCTGTTTTAGCTTAGTTACTAAAACAGTGTCAACTTTGTTTACAGAATCCCCAAATTTGCCTCTCTTCTCGGGGGGAATTAGTTTTGCAGTAAGTTTCTGACTGACCTAGTCTTAGATTGAACAATAAACCTTAAAGTACCCAATTGTCTTAGTTTAGATAGAATTAGTAGATATAATCAAACCTTAAGTACTCTTTTGTCTTAGGAGTTTCTCCCATTGTATCATAGGCCTCTCTCAGGTTGTCCAGCCTTCAGTTGGAATAATTCTTCACTTATATATATATAATGACCATAACCATTGTAAAGCATCAGCCTCTCCCTGGTAGTCTCCTCCTTCTTTTGGGTTCATTATAAAACTGGTCAATTGAACCTTCCTGTCCTTTATTTCCCATCAGTGTATAAAGGACCCCCCAAGTTATTCAGCTCATTTTAAAAATCTCCTTTCGAGGTGCTTTTTCTCCTTGTAGATGTTGTTCTCAGAATCCCAGAGCCTTAACTCTGTTTGGTATCTAGCACATGACTCTGTGCCAATTAATGCATTATCTTCCTTGCCCTGTTTAAAGACTTGTTTTTTCTAATCACTTTAGTGGTTCTGTGTTTTTCAAGGTTGACAACAGTAAAAATTATTTCCAAGAAAGTAAGGGTTTGCAGACTGACAGTATCCTAGTTTTCATGTGCTGCTGCTACCTGAGCATGGGAAGGATTTGCAAACCATAGGTTCCTATCAAAGACAGTATAATTCTTTTGTAAAACCCGTCCTTTAACCACGCTATCCATAGATCCTGATGACACTAGTTGTTACTAAGAAAGTAAGGGTTTTTTAAAGGTAATTGGGGACCTCTGAAGATCCCCAAGTCCTTTCCAAGCTATCCATAAGGTCAAAACTATTTTCATAATAAAAATTGGTTGATCAGCATTTATTAAGTATCTACTGTGCTAATTGCTGGAGACGTCAAAAAGAAAAAAGACAGGACTGGCCCTCAGAGTTCACTTTCTAATTGGGGAAGAAAACGAGCAAATATGTTTATCAAATATCAAGCTATCCTCAGAATAAATAGGAAGTCATTAAAGGTCTGGAGAGAGTCTCACTTCCTAAAGATGAGATTTTATTTAGGGCTTAAAGAAAGCCAGGGAATCCAGGTTGAGGAGGTGAGTAGGGAGAGCATTCCCAATCCTAGGACAAAGCCAGAAAAAATGTCAAGTCTTGAGAGATCCTATTTATGGGACTGCAAGGAGGCCAACGTCCCTGGGTTTAAGAGGACTTGGGAAGCTATAAGATGTAAGGTAACTGGAAAGGTGAGTGTGGGTGTGGGTTTGTGAGTGTATAGAGGCTGGGGTGGTTATGTAATGAAGGGCTTTGAATGCCAGAGGAGTTTGTATTTGATCCTGGAGATGATAGGGAGCCACTGGAGTTTATTGAGAAGGAAGATGACATGTTTAGACCTGTGTAAAATCATTTTGGCAGCTGAATAGAGGATGGATTGAAGAGACCTGAAACAGGCAGACCAAGCAGCAAACTCTTTCAATAATCCAAGTGCTCCAAGTGTTCTGTAATAAGAGTGTGCATTTCATTTCAACAGAGAAGAGAAAGGGAGAACTGGAGAGATATTGCAAAGGTGAAATCAGTAGGCCTTGGCAACAGATTGTGTGTGTGTGTGTGTGTGTGTGTGTGTGTGTGTGTGTGTGTGTGTAATCTTTTGAATTCAAGATGTTTATTGCTCTTTAAGTTGAAGATGTCAAAAAGGCAATTGGAGATGTGAGACTGGCCATCTGCAAAGAGTTTGAGAAAGAATAGGTAGATTGGAGAATCATCAGCATAGAGATGGTCAACTGAATCCATGGGTACTTATGAGATCATCAAGTGAAATTAGAGAACAGGGCCCAGAATAGAACCCTGTGGGACACCTACAGTTTGAGAATGTGACCTAGATGAGGATCCAGCAAAAGATTCTGAGAAGGAACATTCTGATAGGTAAGAGGAGGAAAAGCCTAGAAAGAAAATATCAAGGAGAAGAAAATGATCAACAGGTGTCAAAGACTGCAGAGAGGTAAAGAAGAATAGAAATTGAGAAAGAGTCTTTGGATTTGACCATTAAGAGATCATGGGTAACTTTGGAGAAAGCAGATTCAGTGGAATGATAAAATCAAAAGCCAGATTGTAAGGGTAGAAGAGAGTAAGAGGAAAGAAAGTGAAGGCATATATATAGATGGTCTTCTCAAGAAGTTTAACCACAAATGGTAAGAGAGATGTAGGTGAGAGTTAGAAGGGATGGAAGGATCAGGGGAGGGTCTTTTGAGGATGAAGGGAGATATACATGTCTGAAAGTTGTAAGGAGAGAGCCAGTAGACAAGGAGAGATTGAGGATAAATGAAAGAATCGAGATGACAGAGGGGACAATCTATTGGAGAAAATGAGATGGAATGGATTACTTGTGCAAGAAGAAGGGTTAGTCTTGGTAGGGAGAAAGGCTAACTCTTCCTGTGAGACAATGTTATATAGTAAATGATCAACTGATCCCCATCCTATCTGTTTGGGGCAAAAGTCCCCGGAACTACAGAGTCCTTGAGTCTGTTGACATACTCCCTCCTTTCATCAGGGCCCCTGGGTATGTCAATATCTCTCTCTCCTCTCATGCTAAGATCATTAACCATAGAATGTCTCCTGTTAAGTAACCCAAATTGGCTTTAACCTATATAAACCCCACTCAGACCATGCTTCCTCAGAACTCTCTTTGCTGAGCTTCCCCTAGCATGCTAGTAATAAAGACTTCCCCTTGCCTGAATTGCATCGTCTCCATGTGCTCCTTAGGTGGTCATTCACTAGGACCCTAACAACAAGATTGAAGGATGAAATTGTGGCTGATGACATTTTAGAAATAGTAGATGAGGAAGAGGGAAGAAAAAAGAAGTCACAGGAATGGCCTCAGCTTTTTCTGAAAAATCTGAGATAAGATTCTCAGCTGAGAGGTTGACTAGGTAAGGGGAGCCATGGGAAGTTTGAGACAAGATGAAAAGGTTTTAAAGAACCACTGTGGAGAGTGGGATAATGAGTTCATAAGGGAGGTACAGTCAAGGTTGTATAACAAAAAATTTGTAATTGATGCAGTCAAAAAGTTGCTTGGTTTTCTCTACCTTTGTTCAGCAATTCTGTAGGAGCAAGGAAGCTGCTGGTGGGAATTATGCAAAAATGAAGCTTAACAGGCCACAACCAGCAATATATATGACAAAGAGGGGATAGAGATTCTATAAGAGCTCTGTGTAGAATTTAACTAGTTCCCCAAGGGCTCAAAATAAGAAAAGAAGAGATAGGACCTAAAGCAGGAGTGAAGACCTAGTGGAAAACTAAAGGGATAAGGTAGTGGTGTGGACTAGGAGTAGAATTTTCTCAGGGAAGGCACAAAGACTAGTGGAAAGCCCATGATGGCCAAATAAGAGTATTTCAGAACTCTTGAACACATGGGTTCTGAATTTGGGAATGATGGCAAGATCAAATACATGATTGTCTTTGTATGTCCCTGAGGTGAAATAAAGGAATAGGTCATGGGAAATGAAGAGGATGAGAAACTGAGGGATCAGGGTGTATAAGAGTGTCAATACATATGTTGTGAAGCTCCCTAGTATGAGGGCAGAAGTTGGGGAGAAGAGAAAAATTGTGGTGCAAGTACTGAATTCTGTGAGGAAGGAAGGGGAGTGGCCTGGAGGTTTGTAGATAACAGTAACCTGGATTTTGATTGGGTGTTAGATACGAATTGCATGAACCTTAGAGAAGTTACTGAATCATGGAGTTATCTCCAGTGCAGAACCTGGAAGTAGCAATGGGGTTCCAGGAGTATTCCAATTTCTCTAGGAAAATAAGGAGGATGACTGTAGCCAGCATTGGCTGCTATGACCTCAAAACAGAGCAAGGTTTCTGGAATTGCTATAAGATGGAATGGAGGAGAGAAGAAAAGATTTAGGATGAAGGCAATTTTTATTGCCTATGGAACAGGCATTCCAGAGATCACAGTGGAAGGGTCAGTTTTATTTGGCTGGAATCTTGGAATGGGAGGGTTGAGGGGAATAAGAATACTGAATAAGATGTGGGGGAGTAAGGGTATAGGGTTTAGATGATGACCTACAAAGATTCAGAATCATTTGAAAGTGTAGAATATGACCAAGTATGAGAATGTTTGTAATTGAGTGGCAGGTACCATTTTTCTTTCCAGAGGAGGCTGAAGATCAAGCAGGAGATTAACATAGGACAGCATGGAAGGCACATGGAAGGCCCCTTTTTGCTTCTCTTCCCTCCAAAGGCTAGAAATTAAGCAGCAGTACTAAAAGGTTTTAATTAATATGGTAAATATTAGTAGATATAGTCCACATAAACAAAAACTCTATAGAAAGTCCTCAATTTTTAAAAAAACCCTTACCTTCCATCTTAGAATCAAATACTAAGTAAGGGCTAGGTAATTGGGATTAAGTGATTTGCCCAGAGTCACACAACTAGAAAATATCTAAGTTCATATTTGAACCCAGGACCTTCCTTCTCTAGGCCTGGCTCTCTCAATCCCCTGAACCACCTTGCTGCCCCCCCTCAATACTTTTTAGGAGTGTAAAAGAGTTGTGCCAAAAAGTTTGAGAACTATTGCACTAGAGTAGTGATGATGAAGCTTTTAGAAGCTGAGTGCCCAAACTGCAATCCTCATGACACATGTGAGAGCCCCTTTACCCCAGACAGGGGAGGGAGGAAGCACTCCCATTGGGCTACTGGGCAGAGGGGCAGGTGATGTGAGGAATGATCTCAGGTACATGTAGAGAGGGAGAGGGGAGCAGCCAGGTACCATAGGTTCACCAACACAGCTCTAGAGTATGCTGAAAGTTGTATCTATTGTTCTTTTGAAGCAAATTGTTAATTGAACTGTAACCTAAACTATCTCTAGCTTAGTCTTTACTATAGAATATTATCTATTCTTTGATAATATAACGTGTAAAGTGGGTTGTATTACATTTTCAAAGCTATGGGGAAACTGCTGGGGTTTGAGCTCTCTCTGTCTCTTTCTCTGGGTCCCTCTCTCTGCCTCTCTTCCCATTTCTGATGATGAGCTTTATTTTCTGGGTCTTGAGTAGCTGTGGCTTTGTAACCCTCAGAAGCAACCACAAATCCACAAAGGTTTACTTGGTTTCAAGGGCTGGTGGACTAGGGAATACTACCACCCCTCACCTGTATCAGTTGGTCAGCAGTTGCTAAAGTGGCTTAGTGGATAGAGAGCCAGTGCTGTTGACAGGAGGTACTAGATTCAAATATGGCCTCAGACTCTTCCTAGCTATGAAGTCCTGAGCAAGTTATTTAACTCCAATTGCCTAGCCTTTACCACTCTCTTGGAAACCATACCTAGTACCGATTCTAAGACAGAAGGTAAGAATTTGAAGAGAGAGAGAGAGAGAGAGAGAGAGAGAGAGAGAGAGAGAGAGAGAGAGAGAGAGAGAGAGAGAGAGCCTCTTCTCTACACTGATTGCTCCCCTCACCTATGTCTGGGGAGGGTGGTAAGAAGGGCTGCTGGTCTGGGGGCATTAGTATTCCTGAGATTATTGGTTCAAGGTCTTGGATGGTCTAGATCAGGCTAAAGAGGGCTGGTGGGGTTGCCTGAACAAGCCATGTCCTGTTTCTTCTTCAGGTTCCTTGCTGCTTCAAAGACTCTGAAGTCGCAGGAAAAAGAGGTTGGCTTGGCAAACACTAAGGGTGAGGGCAGGGAGGAGCTACGAGACTCTAGAGAAGGAGTGGAATGAGTGGAATGGACTGGATACCTGAGAAGACTGGAGAGGAGAGAGAGAGAGAGAGAGAGAGAGAGAGAGAGAGAGAGAGAGAGAGAGAGAGAGAGAGAGAGAGAGAAAGAGAGAGAGAGCGCAAGGTGTAGCTTTATTTTACATTAAATGTGTGACATATAAATGAATGCAAAGCTGTGTAATTCCCCATGTCTATTGTGTTTGACTGTGTTTGGAGACCTGGAGGGTAAGGCTACCAGCCACTCCACTGTATCCAGATATTGGGGTGGTCGCTCTCTTCTCACCTTCCTTTTCTCCCCGTACCCCACACACTCCTTTCACGGTCCAGACCAAATTTTCCAGGATGTGTGCTTCCTACATCTGGCTCCATGTCTGGGAGAGAGCACAATTGGAAGGGGAAGGGCTGGCTGGTGAGGAGAGGACGGGAATGGAGGGCGAGTGAAGGGTAGCTGCAGCAGCCTGGCAGGAGGTGAGAGCCTTTAGTTCCCTAGCCTAACACCCCTTTGGGGACTGGAGAAGAAGGAGAACAAGATGTCTTGGGACAGAACAGTAGATATGCATGCTTCCTGCCCTGTTTTCCTCCCCACCAGTTTGGTGGCTAGAATGATTCTCTCTGGAGGCGGATCCCAAGCCAGAATCCTGCCCCTTTCCCTTCCTTTCTCTCTGCTCACCTCCCCACCCATCCGGTTGATGTTGGGGCCCCACAGGGCACTGCCCCCGGCGGGGCGGGCAGCTGGTTAATCATTGAGCTGGTTGGAGAGAATTCGAGCCCACTTCCGAACTGAGGACCCCAAAGCGGGGACTGAAGGAGCCAAATTTCTCCTACTCTGGCCTCCGGAGTCCCACAATACCTGGCCCCTCTGGGACTTCTTAAGAGAATCCCGAGGGTAAAGAGGAGAAAAAGCAACAGGCAAGTGAATGGGGAGGGCCTAGGGGTTGGCATGAAGCTGGACCTTGGGAGCCCGGGAGGCCCTGGGGGTGGAAGCAACTTCTGTACTAGGGGATTATAGGGGAATAGGAACTCCCTGTGTCTAGGCCATCATCATTTAGGGAGCTTCCTTCTGAAATCCAACTCCACCCAACGTAGATCTCCCCCTGGCACCTAAGGACTCAGGTTTGCTGTCTTCAAAAAATCTAAAGACTTGTTTTCCTGAAAATGCAATTAGACCAAAGCTGAAACTAAGGGCAGGCAAGGCAAGTAGCTGCCTAGGGAGGAAAATAGGGAAGGGAGGAGGAATCAAGGTGGGGAGCAAGAAAATAAAGGCATTCATATTTGCTGCCCAGAAAAATTATCCTCCATGTCAAACAGCTATTTCTTTTCTGACAGGTCTGTGTACCTGTATTAGGATGAAGACCAAAAGCCTATAGGAGCCGGTAACGCCCAGGGAGGTCACAGTTTTCAAATGAAATAATGATTTTTGTGGAACCTTACATTTAGAACTGGAGAAGACAGAGGCTAGCTTTTTCACCCCCCTCATTTTATAGAGGGAAGTGAAACCAAGAAAGGTTCATTGGCATAACTATTTAGAAGCAAAACTATGATCCGAACCCAGGGCTTCTGCCTCCAGACTCAATTCTTTTTCCATCCCACCAGTTATGCATGATTAAATTCTTTGCATAGTCTTATTCTGCTTGGCCTCAGAGATCAAAACTAGCAACTGTATCCAGGGGAAGTCACTGAGAGGCAAAACTTCCTAACAAGAACTGTCCTAAAGAGAAATGGGATCACTTTAGAAGAGTTAGGGACTTGCATCTTATAAAAGATCTTCAAGCACAGTCTAGGATGATCACTTGTCAGGGATGTTGTTAAAATATAATTTTACTTCCGAGACTTCTAATTCTGAGATACTCTTGACTTGGGCACTATACCCCCAGAAACCCAGGGGAACTATCATCAGGGGAACTCCTTTGCTCCCTTACATCCTTGTGACTGAGTCTAAAAACACGCAATGACCCCCCCCTAGGGTCCTGAGATGACTATCTTCCTTTGATTGTCCTCTAGATTTAAGATGGACAGAGAGAAGCACCCCCAGGCCACACTTCGATCCTATCAGACATCTGTTTGTTCCTTAAAACTAAGGAATCTTTATGTCCCCAGGCAGATGATCACCCCACCTCCCCAAATGCTCTGTTGTAAAAAGTATAAAATCCCCAGAACTGATGTCCTCATGGGGAACAGCCTTTCCATTCATGCTGTCCTCCCAAGGAACTGCTCCCCATCTTGCTGTTCCACCTTGCTATCCTCCTGGCCATTCTCAACATTACTTTCTAAATTAATAAATTTCTCTCTTTTTTTAAGCTAAGTTTTGGAGTCTTGCATTCTCGCAAAAGGTATCTTTCCCAAACCCCAGGGGTACACATCTGCACCCCCATAACACTCTAATTCAAAGAGTCTTTCTCAGGAGTTCAGCATTCTGTGAGAAAATGGCTGACTGAGTGGGGGGATATAAGAGGATAAACCCTCAGATCTGACCTTCTCCTTACAGGAAACCTAGGAGTGGACTCTAGGGAAGGTAGGAAGAAGGAAATGGGGTATGGGAGAGGTGGGATGGAGCAGGAAAAGGGACATTCAAAGAAATATGACTACAGAAGGAGTGGCTGATATAATATGGCAGTTTTATTGCTTTAATAGTCCAGTCTGTCAACCCCATAGTCAGGATATTTAATAAGGGTAGCTCCCATTCATATAAGGATTTATGGTTTATAATAGCAAATTCCTTATAGCTTTCCTGTGAGGTAGTGTAAGAATTATTCCCATTTTAGAGATGAGAAAACTGAGACCAAAACTCAATCATTTAACACATTTATTGATTGCTTTGTTTCAAGTACCATGCTAGGTTGAAGGGGGTAGAAGATAGATTCCATATCTGACATATATGAGTATTAGCCGTGTCAACATGGAAATCTAGAAGTCCCCAGTTTATTTAGTAGGGAGGTAGAAACCCCAGGTTCTGACCTTGTCACAGGAGAGGTTTCCCCCTGAGGGAAGGTCCCACTTCACCAGACAATTGACATCCACTTCAGGTGGGTAGGTAAACCCTATCCAAAGTCAAGCAGCTCTTTTGTCTCCAGAAGCTTTTCCCAGTATATCACACCCTCCTTCCGAGGATCAAACTTCAGCTTCAGACTGACAGCTACCTGCTGTGCCAAAGCTGAAGTGGATGACTATTGTCTGGTGAAGAGGGACCTTCCCTCAGGGGGAAACCTCTCCTGTGACAAGGTCAAAACCTGGGGTTTCTACACTCAAACTAAATAAACTGGGGACTTCTAGATTTCCATGTTGACAGCCTTCACACATTGATAATATAGTCTTTCATTTGTTTTGTACATCTCTCCATGACCCCATTTGGGGTTTTCTTGGAGAAGATACTACAGTAGTTTGCCATTTCCTTCTTGACTTCAGACCCAATACTCTACCCACTGAACCTCTCAGCTATTCATATTACAGTCTAGTTAGAAAGCAAAACAAAAATGGAAAACTGATATAGGAAATAAATTCTACAACTGCAAGGGACTATCAGTAGAATGGAAGTTCGGAGGAGGAAAAAAAATCAGTGGAGGCTCCAGTGGTCAGGGAAGATTGCATGAGCTCTCTTAACCCTAGAAAGATGAGTGAGATTTGGATGGGCATGAGAGAAAGCACTGACAGTAGAAGGAAGAAAAGAAAAGAAGAAAAGACTTGGAGGTTGAAATTAGGGCAATATGATAGAATCAGAATCACATCCGCATAGCTAGAAGAGCACCAAAGGATTCTCTAATTCAACTCTATAATTTTACAGCTGAGGAGACTAAAGCTTTAAAGGGATAACCTAACTGGTCTACGGTTACACAATAAGACAGTAACAGGTGAAATTAAAACTCAGATCTTTTAACTCTAAATTTGGGGCTATAGCATGTCATGTATGGAAAAAGGTGAAGAATTCTGACTATGTCTGCTTAATGAGGAACAGAACACAGAATCATAGTGTCAAAGTGATCTTGGAAAATCATGGTTCCAAATGTGAGGAAACTGAGACATAAAGAAGTTAAGTGATGAGTCTCTTGATTCCCAGTCCATGGCTCTTTCTTCCTTATACTGTGAGTGGATAAAGTTCTGGAATACCTGCCTTAAATATGGCCTCAAATAGTCATCTAGCTCTGTAACCCTGAGAAAGTCACTTAACATCTGGCTGCCTCGATTTCCTCATTTATAAAATGGGAATAATAGCACTGGCCTCCTATGGATGTTATGAGGATAGAATAAGAAAATATTAAAATGCTTTTCAAACTTTAAAGCTGTATGGGTTAAAAATTAAAGGTTTAGACTAAATATATAAAATGTGGTCACCAGAAATTATTACTCAAGTCAGAATGACTTTATAGCAATTTATTTACAAAAGAGAGAAAGAGTGAAAGTAAGGAAATAAGAGACAGTAGATATTTACTCTGTCCAATCTGAACCAGGCAGGGCTTCAGAGATCCCAGCAAAGGGGGCCCAGAGGAAAATTAAACAAGGGTTTTAGCCACGAGGCCTCTCCAAGAGGAGGGTAGTACCTCCAGAAAAGCCAGGAAAGGGAGTTAGCTTTTTTTCACTCACCCACATGGTAGTTCTAAGGGAAAAATCAAAGAGCAGTCCAAGGTCCCAAACCAGAGCTCCTTCAAGGTCAAGCTCCAAGGTGAAAGAGCTGGTCACAGGAAGTTCTTGCCACTTTTATAGACCCTTCCTTTCATCACTTCCTGTGCCTTCCTTCCATTTTATGTGGACCAATTTCAGCTATAGTTTTGCTTAGGACTGCCCAGGAGGCAGTCAATGGGTTTCTGATTCATCACCCACTATTGCGGGGGGGGGGGGGGGGGGGGAGTCACAGACCTCCCCAGACTTTAGGATAAATGGGATGTAAACCATTTGGTAATTAAATCTAAAAATAGGCAGGGGAAAGTTAATCCCATCTTCACACAGCACTATACTAATGCTATCATAATCATTATTACAGAATCCTTTCCTTGAGTAGCTTCTTCCTGTTTCCCTATGCTATCTGATCTTACTGAAATCTGCCCCCACCAAGAAGATAAATCCACCTGCAGAGCTCAAAAGACAACAACCTGCTTGTTGGACAGTGAGTCCTACTTCACCCTGGAGGAGGAAAGAACTGATCCCCTTCCTTCCCAGGTAATAAGGACCCTTCTTCCCTTTTTCCCCTCCTGGACAAGCAGAACCTTCTATCTCTTGGGGAATTTGCTTTTCCAGTGTGATGATTAAAAATTCTGAGAAACTGGGTTCAAATTAAGAAAATCAATTTATTGATAAGGTTAGCAATAACCAGTAAGTTAATTGGTCAGTGATTTCTCTTGGTGCTCAAAGACCAAGACATACAGCATTTTGAGTCATTAAATACAACTTTGGAATTTCATTATCCAGCTCTCCTTTAGACATCCTCTAATTGGTGAATACCTTATGAGAAGGAGGAATAATTGTTTGTAGTCCTTCCCCAATTTCAAGCTGATATGGAAAATCACATATCCAATCCTAAAATACCAATGTCTAGATGAAGAAATCAGATTAAATCTGGTTAAGAGTGACAATGTTCATCTACCCCAATGCAGAATTCAAGAAATATATCCTGCTGCTCAGACACACCTGACCTAAGATGGATTTTGTTTACTGAACTTGATGGAGCCCATAATCTTCAATTTCAATTGCCCCAATTTAGAAAATACACTAGAATAGGGAATGTAAAAGGATTCCTTGGATTTGTTAGGAACAAAGAAATGAGAAAAGAAATTTAAAGGACAGATCTGAGCCTCAATTTAAAAGGTAAAAATTAGAAATAATACAGTATTAGAATTAGATCTTTAAACCAGTTGAGTCAATTTTGGTCAAAACTATCTCATACAACTCTCCCCACTCCAGATATGTTGCCCTCAGGTCTTCTGTCTGGCTGAAAATTAGACCTTCTGGAGCATTTGCACTAATAGTATCAGAGATTTCATGCATCCCAAAGAGACACATGTTTAAAAAAGGACTAATGGAAGAGGGCAATACTTAGTCAAATGAATGAATTTCTAATGATGAAATTTCAAGTCCCAGTGGAGCAGATACTTTAGGGTATAGAGAATATTCCCTTGTTGTCATTCAGTCTTGACCTAATTTGGAGCTTTCTTGGCAAAGGCACTGGAGTGGTTTACCATTTCCTTTTCCAGCTCATTCTACAGATAAGAAACTGAAGGAAACAGGGTTAAGTGACTTGCCTAGGGTCATATAGCTAGTAAGCATCTGGGACTAGATTTGAATTTAGGATGATGAATACTCCTGACTTTAAGCCCAGCACTGTATCTGTTGTACTACTTAGCTACCCATAGTATTCTTGAATCAAAGTGAATCAGGAACATAGAAGGAATTCCCTAAATGTAGAAGGAATGAAGAATAGAAAATGTAGAAGGGGAGAAAAGTGAATAGTTTCAATGGAGAGGAAGAGGTGATGAAAGAAGTCCAGACATATAATAAATCCCACCAGCTGGCTCCAGAGCTCTGCTTTGTCTCTTCAGGTGCCAGTATACTGTGACTCGGAGTCCTCCTATGTGGATCCTGGCAGGTCCCCAAATTGGCTTCGGATCCGAACCCTCCTGCAGCAGCTACCTCCACAAGACAGTGATGTGAGCCCAGAAATGCACCCCTCATCTGCCGGGTTCCCTTTCTCCTTTCTCTTTTCTTTGTCATCTCTCTCCCAGAGCAGTTCATCTTGATCCATCCTATATGCATTGAGCACTGACTGTGCCTAGGACTGGAAAATTTTACAGTGGTTCTTTAGAAACAAGAATTAGTTGGGGGTGGAGGGAAAAGCTGGGAATAATAAAATTATTACAAATAAAAATGCATTGTTTGGAGTAGTTGACGTCTAAAGTCACTTCTCATTCTATGATTCTATGAGATTAATGCTATTGAATGATCAAGGAAGGCTTCTTGAAAGAGGTGAGATTCTGATAGGCTTACATACGGCTTTCTTCCTCTCTCTCCTATTGGATCATCTACTAGCCTCTTCTTCCTGGTTTTTGTTTTTCAAGCAAGAAGACTTGCTTCCTAGCAACTGATCATTTTTCCTTTGGCCTAAATTTACTCCTCCCCTCCCCCTCTGCTACATGATCCATCATTCAAATATTTTAACAGGAACGATACTGTTCCACTCTTGGGGAAGAAGAGAGAGTCCAGCTTCGACTGTTCAGTGCCCATCGGAGACAGCAGGCCCTGGGTCAGGGGGTCATCCGATTGGTACCTCCTAGGTTTGAAGGGCATATGTGTGAGAAGGTGAGTTGCTCCAGAATCCCATTGCTCCTGGCACCATTATGTCCTAATCAGTCACTATTATCCACCTTGAACTCCAGGGGTCATATAGAAGGATTGGTTTTGCATTATGGAGGTGTTAAGGGTCTATAGAGTCAGTATGGCATAGCAGATAGAGAGCTAGCCACAGAATCAAGAAACCTTGGGATTAAGTACCATATCTTTGTGACTGTTAGGAGTTCACAACCTCTCAGAGCCCCTAGGTAGTGCTCCAAGACTGTAATTTTCAGAGAAGATCCTGATTTGCTTCAGAAGAGGAAGCTCCTTACTTAGACTTTTCTACATTGATGAAATATCAACTCTTTAAAAATAAGAAACTGTAAGAAAGAGGGGGAAGAATATTTCATAAATAGAATTAAGGGAAGGGCAGCTATGTGGCACAGTAGAGAGAGTTAGGCCTGGAGCTGGGAGGGCCTAGACTCAAATCTGGTCTTAGACACTTCCTACCTATGTGACCCTGGGTAAGTCACTTAACCCCAATTGCCTAGCCCTTGCCACTCTTCTGTCTTAGAATTGCTACTAAGTCAGAAGGTAAGGATATAAGAAAAAATAGAATCAAGAGGAAATTATATGGAGGAAAAGAAAAGTAGAAAGAGGTTATGATAGAAGCTGGATTTGGGGAACGAATATGATAGGGCAGTGATGGGAAACCTTTTAGAGATGGAGTGCCAGATCCCACCCTCATCCCACCCCTAAGATCCAATGTCATACCTGTCTCCCCCAGAGACTGCATGCCATGTTCCTCGCCCCCCACCCCAGTACCAGGTGCACCCTCCCCCTTATCCCACATAGGGGAGGGAGGAAGCATTGCCATTGGGCAGTGAGGAATGTCCTCGGAGAGTGTAGAGAAGGGGAGGGGAGTAGCCTGAGTGCTCTGCTCCCTTCCAGCTCTGCCCCCTATGAGTTGCCCATCTTACCTGATGTGTGCTCCCATTGGATTGCTGGGCATAAGGGCAGGGGATTGAAAAGATGTCATCAGGTTCATGGAGAGGGGGAGGGGAAAAGATACACCCAAATCCCTTTGCTGTTCTCCCAAGGAACTCTGGTGGGGGTGAAGGCCAGCCAAGTAAGTGCCCACAGAAAGTGCACTGTGTGCTATTTTTGGTACCCGTGCCATAGGTTCATCATCATTGTGATAGGGGATAGATGGTGTGTGTTGGGAGGGGGCATTGCATGTATGTGAATAGGTAAGTGTTTTTTGGAGGTGAATGGCAGAGTTAGAGAGGAGGGAGAAAGAATAGATGGCTTAGAGATCATCTTATGGAGGCTAAAGGAAATTTTTCTTGGCTCTTTTCTGACACTGTTCCTTTTCCCACAGTGTGGTACAAATCTGAGACCAGGTGAGCCTGGGGTATTTGCAGCTAGGGCAGGAGAGAGTAGTTGCTGGCATCCTGGCTGCTTTACCTGTCAGGCCTGTAGCCAGGCCCTACTCGACTTGATCTATTTCTACCATAAAGGGCACCTGTATTGTGGCAGGCACCATGCGGAGCTGCTCAGACCTCGCTGTCCTGCCTGTGACCAAGTAGGTATGACTCCCTCAGAAAGGAAGGGTAGGAAGGAGATAAAGAGGGCTAGGGCAGGGGAAGAGGTGGAGACCTCTGGAGCACCAACCTTGGAACCATTGTAGCCCAATTCCCTTACTTTACAGTTTGGGAAATTGAAGCCCTTGGCCAGGTTAATGGCTAGTTGGCAGCAGAGCCCTTCTGAGGATCCAGGTCTTTCAGCTTATAGTCCATTGTCTAGGGCCCTATGATTCACTTTCTATAGTTTGCAAGACTCAGTCTCCCCAGCCTTAATCAAGTCCCTCCATTTCTGTCTTTCTGTTCTTCCTCCACAGCTCATCTTCTCTGGTCGATGCACAGAGGCTGCAGGGAGGCGCTGGCATGAAGATCATTTCTGCTGCTTGGATTGTACAAGACCCCTTAGCTCTGGGCAGTATACCCTGCCTGGCAGTGGTCCCTGCTGCCCCAGATGTTTTGAAAGCCGCCTTGACTCTGATGCAGAGCCTAGTCAGCCTGAAGGAGAGACCCTTGGTAAGAGAGAACCAGCTTAAAGCAAAGGGGAAGGACAGAATGCCAATCCAATCTAATGTAATAAAAATTTATTAAGCACCTATTATATGCCAGGGATTATGCTAAAGGTTGGAGATACAATTAATAAAAAGAAAGACAGTTCCTGCTCTCAAGGAATGTATAATGTAATGGAGGAGGGGCAGCTAGGTGGCTCTGTGGATAGAGAGCCAAGCCTGGAGAAGGGAGGTCCTGGGTTAAAATCTGGTTTTAGACACTTCCTAGCTGTGTGACCTTGAGCAAGTTGCTTAATCCCAATTGTCTAGCCCTTATTGTTCCTCTACCTTGGAACCAATACTTAGTGTCAATTCTAAGACAGAAGGAAAGGTTTTTAAAAAAATGTAATTGGAGGAGATATCCACAAATGGAAGCAGGATAGAAAGATGGTAGTAGGAGGGATACCTGGGGGTATCCGACATAAGGACATCTTGTATATTATTCCATGAACTTGAGATCAGAGCTGCAGAAAATTTTGGGCCTGAATAAAGGAAGGCATTGGGAGGAGTTTGTTACTCCACCTTCTAGCTTTCCAATCAAATGAAAGATGAAGCTGAGTGAGGTGGTGTCCTTCAAGGCTTGAGTTAGCAGCATGGTAATTTAGAGGTGATGAAGCTAATCTGGGAGAGGCATCTTGATCCCAGATGCTGAGGAGCATCAGATGTCTGGTGGAAAGTAAAGATAATAGCTACATTTCCCTATTCCCCCTCCTTCTAGAGCCCCCAGCCCAACTGTGATTTCTCAGGGTACCTGGAAACTTCTTTCACTAATACAGATTGACACCTACTCCACCACTTACAGTCCCTTGCCAAGAGTCATATAGTCAGTACCTGTCAAGGTCTTGAACCGGTCTTTCTGAGTCTGAGGCCAGTTAGTGTTGCAACCTTGGGAGGTAAGGAGTACAATTGTTATTCTCCCCATGATTTTCTTTATGATTTGTATCCTCGGCATTTAGCACAGTACCTGGGAACATAGTAGGTCCATAATAAATATTACATTAGTGTTATGGGTGTGGAAAGGGATACCCTTTGGGTTCGGGAAGGATGCCTTTTGCAAGCATGCAATGACTCCAAAACTTAGCTTAAAAACAAAAAGAGATTTATTAATTTAGAAAGTAATGTTGAGAGTGGCCAGGAGGATAGCAAGGTAGAACAGCAAGATGGAGAGCAGTTCCTTGGGAGGACAGCATGAAAGGAAAGGCTGTTGCCCCAAGAGGACAGCATGGATGGAGAGGCTGTCCCCCAGACGACATCAGTTCTGGGGATTTTATACATTCTTCACAACAGTCACTCAGGCATGAGGTGGGGTGATCATACTGGGGTCTGCCTGGGGACATAAAGATTCCTTAGTTTTAGGGGACAAACAGATGTCCGATAGGATTGAGGTGTGGTCTGAAGGTGCATCTTTCTGACCATCTAGAGGACGATCAGAGGGAGATAGTCATTTCAGGACCCTAGGTGGGGTCATTGGGTGTTTTTAGGCTCAGAGTCAGGAAAACAACAAGGGAGTTCCCTTGACAATAGTTCGCCTGGGTTTCTGGGGTACAGTGCCCATGTCATTAGGCGTGGCTAGGTGACTCAGTTGATAGAGAGCGAGGCCTAGAGTCAGGAGGTCCTGGGTTCAAGCTGGAAAAAACATAGATTATGAAATAATGAGAAAAACTAGAAGAGGGGTTTGGCAAGCTCCTCTCGGCCGGACCTCCACAGAGATATGAGCCACAAACCTACACAGAGCCCTAAACTTTGGCTGCTCTGGCCACAGACCCCTGGGAACACCAACCCCTAGAGATTAGAGATTGATAATTCTGAAGCACCATAGAATCTGGACAATTTATATACCCTTTTGGAGTAATGGGACTGAGGATTGGAGAGTTTAGTTGACTGGCTTTACAATGGCTACAAAGAAAAGGATGAGCCCTAGACAGGATTATCTGTGAGAGCCTGATGCTTTATAATGGACACAAAAGGGAAAGATCCAGCCAAGGGCAGAGTTACCTAGGTAAAGGACTTTGGCCTAAGGGGAGAAACCTTTGGGACAAAAAAGGGTACTTAACACCTAATGAGATTTGTCATTCTAGGTAACCAAGAGACTACCACTACTACTAGCTCCACCTTTAAAATCTATTGTTAATTTGAAATGTGATGGGCTTTCCCTCTGAGAGAAACTCTCATGCGACAAGGTCAAACTTGAGATCTTCACCTTCAAGCTGACTAAACTGGGGGGGGGGGGTCATCACATGTCAAAGGCTACAAATTTGAGGGTTTCTAGATTCCATGTTGACAATATCCTATGTAGACTCACTGATTTCTGTTTTGTTATGATTTAGACAAAGGGGTTTCTTTGCCTTTTGCTATGTGTGTTCATTGTGGAACGGGCAAATTGGAAAGAAAGGGGTCAAGCCTTAAGACATGGAGCTTGGGGTCTAGATTGGGGTCTTCCTCTTTCCCCCAAATGGCAAAATGACAGAAGTTAAATGGAACCTGATTATATCCCCTTGACCAGTGGCAGGTGATATCCTCAGGCACATGTGGAGAAGGGGAAGGGAAGAGCCTGGTCCCACATCCCTCTGGCTTTCTAGTAACAAACTCTGGCCAACTCTGTGCTAGGGTAGTGGTGGGCATGTCCACAGAGAGGGCCTTGGCCTATAATATTGAGGGAGTTGATAGATATACTTCTAACCTGCTACTCATCTCTGAGGAGAGCAAAGTGGTAGCTTCTAGCCCTAAATTCCTGCTTCCTCTCCTGGTAGTTGCTTTTGAAGAAGGGTGGTGAGAAAAGATGCTAGAGATGTCTCTTCTGCCTCTTTTGGAACCACACAAGAACAACCTCATTACACATGTGGGACCTACTACTCTCTTCACTAGATGTGGAAGCTTTATCTATAGGAATATAATTTTTGACCACTTATTTTTTGTAAAATATTGTTGAATTGGGGGCTGAGGTCTCTTTCCCCTAAAAACTAGAACAAATTATTTTCTATCTTGTTTTGAAAATGCCAAACAGAGAAATTTACACTTGTCTTTAACATCAAAATTTGAACCAAATTGGAGATATAGCTAGCATAGTACACGCACCTTTCCCCAGCACAGCCCTGCTTTATTTAGTCAGGGTCTTCAATGACAACCTCAAAACCCTGTAATTTCATTTTTCTTTTTACTGAACTAGAATAAAACTCAGCAGATAGTGGCTGCAACCCCTTTGGCAGGTTCTGTCCGCACCCTACCTCCTTCCTTGCTGTTCCCGTCTCTGACTATAGACAACCCTATGAGAGTAAAGGGAAGGACGCTTGGATATCCTGTGTTGAAATACACCCCTTTATTCTCCCCCACAAGAGTCTGAGGAATAAGTGAATAAGTTTTGGAAAAGCACGATAGAAGCTAGGGAAAGGAAAAGGAATAGCTAAGTTTTGGGGGCTGTATAAGTTTCATATAGGGACATGATCCAGATGGCCAGTTCTTTTATGTCTTCCTAGAGTCTTTTCCTTGAGCAATGTGACAAGGAAATCACTTTAAAAGACTGATATATATTAATTTAAGGTCTCCAAGGAATTCAGCTATGTAATTCCTAAATGAAAACTCAAGTCAGCCGTCAACCTTTTATAGAGTTTAATTACAAACAGGAGGAAGAAAGGAATTAGAGAGAGAGAGAGAGAGAGGGAGAGAGAAAGGGGAGAGAAGGGAATAGGGCTTACATACCCCTTCTGTTTAGGCTGGGCCAAAAGGCCCAAGCCCTTAGATAGCTGGGGCAAAGAAAGGAGATCAGTCCCTATTACTCACGTGACCAAAATGGAGAAACAGTCTCAGGGGCCTCCACCTCCAGCTTCCTTCAGAGCAAGCTTCTCAGAGCACCTCTCCAACCACTCAGAGCCAAAACTCTCCCACCACCCCTCAGTCCTCAGACCCCTCTATCTTTAAGGAAACCATCCAAGTTCCCTCCCCTCAGTTCTCACATCTACCAATCACTGTCCATGTCTCCCTGTGCCAATGGTGGCTCTAGCTTAACCCAGAACCGCCCAGAGGTCTGTGGCTTTGCACATGTCTGTTGAAGGTCATATTCTCAAATAATTAAATCTTGATCTTTTGCTACAGCCCTTCCTAAATCCTGTTACCCTGAGTAGGGTAGAGATTGAAATAATTAAATTTTGATCTATGCCGCAGCCCTTCCTAAATCCTGTTAGGACTGAGTAGGGTGGAGATTGCAATTTCCAAGACCTGGTTCTGTCATTCCAAGTATCTCCATTGTATCAATTCTAAAATCAATCATGACTCAAAGAAATTCCTGTTCTATGCTTAAGCATAGGTCAAAGCCCTTTCCATTGTTCAGCAAAAGGTTTCTATCCTAAAGTAATCTTAAGAAGGGAGGAGGAGGAACCTCCCATGCCAATGGGGTTCACATTCCAATAGAGTTCCCACTCTCAATAGGAAATTTTTCAAGTATGAAATTTCCCAATGGTGAAATTTCCAACGTTTATAAGTCTAAGAAATTTTGAGATTTACAGCAACCTGAAGTGAGGCTGGACTCTTCCAACTTCTCTCTTGAAATTAGAAGTCAGGAGTACTGAAGCAACTTGATACTTAAAGAAAACTCAAAAGTCTTGAGTTAGGGGTTAACCATGAATGTCTTGAAGGGGGACTGAACGGGGACTCTTTTTTGGAGATTCCACTTAATACTTATCTGACCTTAGACAAATCATCTTTCTTGGCCTCAGTTTTCTCACCTGTAAGAAGAAGGAGCTCATGGTTTTTGAGCTCAGGTCTTTCTGATTTTCCAAGCCCATGGCTTTATCCACTGTGCTACCTATTTGGTCTAGACCTTTAAGACTCCTTCTAGCTAGAAGTTTGAGATTCAATGATCCTGTCTTTGCTTTCCCAGCTCCTGAAACACAGAATCACTGGATCACAAAAAATGAGATAGTCCCTACTCAAGGAATTTACAATGTATCTGGAACTATACTTACAAAGAGAAGTTTATACAAAATAAATACTAGATAATTGTGTGGGAAGGCATTAGCCCCTGGGAGATCATTGTTAACTTGAGGGAAAAACACAGAAGTCTTAGTCAGAAAAACCAAATTTTTAACCAGGAGAAGGATAGTACTAGATATTTAGACCTCCACACAGAATCACTTGCCCAAAAGCAGACAGAGCTGAAAGACCTGGCTACACTAACCATTGGATGCCACTACACTAGATGACATGACCAGCTCTGACCATTGTCAACATGGAAATATAGAGATCCCCAGTTTATTTAGTTTAAGTGTAGAAACCCCAGGTTTTGACCTTGTCACAGGAGAGGTTTCCCCCTGAGGGAAGGTCCCTCTTCACCAGACAATAAACATCCACTTCAGGTGGGGGGCAAACCCCATCTGAAGTCAAGTAGCTCTTTTGTCTCCAGAAGCCTTTCCCAGTATATCACACCCTCCTTCAGAGGATCAAACTCAGGACCTTCAGCTTGCGAGAATGATGCACTACCTACTGCACCAAAGCTGAAGTGGATGTTTATTGTCTGGTGAAGAGGGACCTTCCCTCAGGGGGAAACCTCTCCTGTGACACGGTCAAAACCTGGGGTTTCTACACTCAAACTAAATAAACTGGGGATTTCTATATTTCCATGTTGACACCATGATAATTGGGGAACTTATATACCTCTTGGGGAACTATGGGACAGGGAAGTATGATTGATTGGCTTTACCATGGCTAATTACACTGACAGGCTTGGGAAAGGAACTGCAGCCAGAGGTTGAGCTACCTAGCTAAGGCTTTACAATAGATACAAAAGGGAAATATCCAGAGGAGGGCAGAGCTACGAGGGAATGGACTTTGATATTATGGGAGAACTTCTAAGACTAAAAGAATATTTAGAGATAAGCAAGTATTTCGAGGTCTATTATTCAGTCTAATATGGTAAGTCTGAGACCTTGAGGAGAATTCTCAGGGGAACGGGCAAACTTAAGGTCTTCAGCTTTCTAGCTAACCAAACTTGGGGGTTTCTAGATTTCAAGTTGACATCAGGAAAGGCCTTTTGTAAAAGGAGTCTGGAAAGAAATGTTTCCCCTTGTATTCTTAGACCTTAGCACATAGTAGGTGCTTAAGAAGTGATTGTTTGTTGAGGGGGAGAGAAGAGGGAGTATATTCCAAATTTGGAAGAGAGGAGAGGTAGCCAGAATGCAAAGGCACAGATTAGGCATATGAAGTATCCTTTGTGAGGAACAGCAAGAAAGCTTGTTTGGCTAGAACATAGTAAATTGGAGGTGTTTTTGAAGAGCTTTTAAGTGCCAGATGCTACAGGTAAGTCTAGCCCAGAATTATTTATTAAGCATTTGCAGACATATATGCCAGACACTGTGCTAAGCACTCAGATACAGACAATTCTTGCCCTCAAGGGGCTTACATCCTTTTTTTTTTTTTAAACCCTTACCTTCTCTCTTAGTATCAATTCCAAGACAGAAGGGAGGCAAGGCCTAGGCAATTGGGGTTAAGTGGCTTGCCCAGGGCTCCAAAGTTAGAATGTTTCAAGATCGGATTTGAACCCAGGTCCTCCAGACTCCTGGTACTCTATCTACTTTGCCATCTAGTTGTTCCAAGGAGTTTACATTCTATTTTTAAATTTTTCTTTTTCTTTCTTTATTGAAAGATATTTTATTTTCCTAATTACATGTAATAACAGTTTTCAACATACATTTTCTGAAGTTGTAAGATCCAAATTGTTTCCCTCCTTCTCTTCCCTCCTCCTGGTAAGCAATTTGATTTGGGTTATACATGTATTATGTAAAACATACTTTCATATTGGTCATTATTATAAGAGAAAAGACATATAAAACCAACCCCCCCAAATAAAAATATAAATAAATTAATGTGAAAGATAGTATGCTTTGATCTGCATCTGACTCCAACATTCTCTGGAGGTGAATAGCATTCTTTGCCACAAGTCCCTCAGAATTGTCCTGGATCTTTGTATTGCTGAGAGTAGCTAAGTCTTTCACAGTTGATCATCATACAATATTAATTAATTAGTAATACTACTGTATATAATGTTCTTCTGATTCTGCTTATTTCACTCTGTATCAGTTCTTGTAGATTTTCCCAGCTTTTCCTGAAATCATCCTGCTCATCATTTCTTATAGCACAAAAGCACATCACTAACATATACCACAATTTGTTCACCCATTCCCCAACTGATGGGCATCCCCATAATTTTCAATTGTCACCACAAAAAGAGGAGCTTACATTGTAATGAGGAAAGACAATATGCAAAAGGAAAGAGAAAAGGGGAAACAGCCTTCTATGCCCCTCAGTAAGAGCAGTAATTCAGCAAAAGGACTGGAGTGGTCACAGTGGCACTTAATAAATGCTTATTCGGTGACAAACTGACTTATGTTGTTTCTTCTTTTTTGTTGACTGACCTCTGTTGCTTCTTCTCCCACAGTCTCCCAGAGCAATGATGTTTCCTTGAGTTCCTGCCATGAAAACAGCATGGAACAGCCTAGAGACAGCCCTGAGCAAGATAGGATTCCGCAGAGTTTTCTAAACAGTGCTGGAATCTTTGAGAAAGCCCCTACAGGAAGAAGCCTGAGTCACTCTTTGAAGACCTCACATCCAGCAGAAGATGGACCCTGTCTGACTTGCTCTTCCTCTTCAGATTCTGAGCCTGATGGTTTTTTTCTTGGACAACCTCTTCCTCAATCCAGGGTTGGGGGCCCCACTGCTCCTGGTAGTCTCCACCTTCATCAAGGAGACAGAGCCTCAGGAAGACAGTGTAGGGTCTGCTAGGATTCTTCCCTTCTCATCCCCACTCCCCCCTTCAGGTGCAGGTGCTGAGAAATGTGAACCAGAGCCTAAGTCCCAGACAGGAGACCCCACCCTCATCTCCCACCTCCACTCCCCTAGCAAATACAAGAGGAGATTGCAACAACCAAGAAACTTTCAGCAATGGGCAGGGGTTCAGGCCCCAGAGATCTTTGGGGTGGGAGTGAGTGAGTAGGATTCTGCTGTGAGGTGAAGGCACCTGGCCTCCTTTTCTGGGTCTTCAAATAAGTCCAGCCCCCTGGGGCTATTCCAGTTGTTTGCCAGGTCAGCTATAGCTCCAAGTATAGTACTAGCCTTGCATTGACAGCTGCCATCCATGGTCAAAGATCACGCAGTTCTGAGATCTTGGGGTCGATCAGTCAGTCAACAAGCATTTATTAACCTTAAATGTCCAAATGCTTGTTGACTGACTGGTGTACAGACAGGAGGGTGTAAAGTAAACGAGCCCTGGGCCTTTAAACAAATTACTTTCTCCCCTTTCATTATTTCCCCTATATTTGTGTTGGCCTAGATGATTCTTATTTTAAGTCCCTTTCCCACCCTTTGGTTCTATGCATTCACTAGCCCTCTTAGACCGACGGACTCAATAAAAAGTGATCATCCAGTGACCACGTGTGTGAGTGACTCGCTGGGGAGGGTGATCCATCCCACCCAGAGCTCGTAAGAGTCCCGCCCTCCCAACCACGTGCCCTGCTCCTGGCACACTCTCGCCCCCTGCCGGCCTAGCGCTGTCCCGCGGCGACTGAGAAGAGGGGGAAGGGGAAGGGAAAGGTTCTAGCCGGAAGTGACGCAAATTAGGGGCGCCGAATAGCCGAGCTGACGAGCCGGAGCCCATGTGTAGCTGAGCTCTTGGGACTTGTCTGCCTCCCTGCTATGGCTTCGAGTGGATGTTCGGGGCCGCCTCAAGCGATGCCACCTGCAGGGGCCTCCGGCGGAGGGCCTGGAGCCCCAGAGGGCGTCGGGGAGTGGTTGAGGGGCGCCTACCGCTTTGCCACCGACAGGAACGACTTCCGGAGGTAACGGGGTCTCGTTTCTTCGGCTTCTCGGCAGAGGACAGGGTGGTTCCCCCTTCCTTCCTCCCCTTGTGGTTGCAGGAACCATCCCTGAGTCACGGCTGGACCCAGGAGAGGGCGAGGGTGCAGGCGCTGTCGTGGAAGAGAATAGTGGAGACACGGGCTCCGATCCTGTTTTAGCCACTGACACGCGGTGTCACCTTGGGACAATCACCACCCTCTGCGTGAGGAAATGATTTTATTTTTATGGATTCTCCAGTTTTCCTCGTCTGCGAAATAAGGGAGAGTTGAACTAGATAAACTCTGAAGGCCCTTTTAGGTCTATATTAACATTTTTCAAATATCAGGCTAGGAGTTTTCTTTGGCCTCTTTTCACCTCTCTCCCCAGGCCGTTTATCCTTAAATGTGAACTGCTGTCACATTTAAACGCTTTAACGTTTGTATGAGACTTAAAGGCATTATCTTCCAAAGCTTGCAGTTGAGGAAGGTCGGTTTGGAAAGGTTAGAGTACCTAGTCATTGTTAGAGCTGTGATTTGAATCTGTTTCCTTATTCCCTAGTATCCTCTAACACCCTCATTTTGGTGTCGAGTTTCTCCATTTCCTTTTTTGGGAAACCCATTCAAAAACTGGAAGTCTGCAACAACTTTTGAGTTTTCACTCCCTGGCCTGTTTTGTTTTGCTCCTAAGTAGGCAGTTCCTGTTTTCAGGCACAGTAAACTTTTAAAAAGTTGACATTTTAGCCATGCCCTTAAGCTATGCCTAGTTACCCAACTCTCCTTGAACTTTAGGATGTTTGGGATGAGTACTGACAATCCTGGCATTGGAGGAAGGGGTTGGTTTTAAATGTCCAGAGTTTTGCCTCTCCTAAAAAGTAGGTTTTTCTCTGGGTAGTATAAAATGTAGCCATTTCCCCCAAATTATAAAAAAATAAGATCCCCAATAACAAGACTTAAAGAGTTGCTCTGCTTTCCAGGAATTTGATTATTAATTTGGGACTCTTTGCTGCTGGTGTGTGGCTGGCCAGGAACCTAAGTGACATTGACTTGATGGCACCCCAGCCAGGCCTGTAGCAAGTAAGTACCCCAGCTATTATTAGTCTTTTGAGTTATTGTGTATTCATCTTAATGCACACTCCCTATCCATTGAGTGTAGTAGGGAAGTAGAGAAGTATGGGAAAGTTAAAACTCAAGTCCAATGTATTTTTTCCACAGATGTAACTAGTGACTTCATTTCTAATACTGCCTTTGGTGATCTGAATACAGTTTCTTGGAAGCTATATCCATCCAGCAGTATGACCCTGACATTGACCACCAGAAGATCTGCTTTGACCAGCTACTACAAATCTGATTCAGACTTACTGCATTCCCTTCTGTACATTAGATCTTTCTTCTTTGGTCAGTCAGTCAATGATCAGCCATAGCTTCAGTCTCTACTTAAGCATGGTGTGTATATTGCCTTTGCTCCATATTGTATATTTATTTTGCATATCCTTAGAGGCTGGACAGATGCCAGGCAGGGAGTGGGTTGCAAAAGTCGCAGTTGCTGTTTTCTTCAGTTATACAAAGATGGTTCCCCCCCCCCCCCCCCCAAAGTTTGAAATAAAGACAGTCAATTAAGACCCTGGGTTTTATTCTTTTAATAAGAAACTTCAGTTTACAAAAAAACAAGGTGTAAAAAGAGTAAAGATTTACAAAAATCATAAAAACATGATTCATATTTCATATTCAAGAGAGAACAGAACAGGCCCTCATCATGGGTTGTAAGATGGGACTTGTCAGCTGCTTAAAGGGAAAACAAAACTAAAAAGTCTTGACCAGGCAAACTGCAACCACTAGAAATTGATGTTGGTAATTGTGGGATAAAACTCACTTAAGAATTTAAATTTTGAGCAGGATTTCAGAGGGGTGGGATGCCAGTGTGGTGTTGCATAGCATTTTAGTGCTTTAGGCAGGTTTTAGAATTGCCACCAGGACATTTGCTAGAATACAGGCTGAAGTCTGGAGACAGGGCAAAGGTGCATGAAAATGACTCCATTTGAAAAAGACAATGCTGATCTAATGTGAAAGTAGATAGAACATATGGACTCAAAGTTTTTAATAGAATATGCAAGGAGTGGGTTTAGAGAGAACTCAGAATAAGAATCTTCCATTGCTTAAAAATGTAGATGCTACCTCAGTTAACTTCAGAAGTTTCAGTTTTGGAGCAGATGAGGTCATTATAGACTTGTCAGTGATGGTCAACCTTTTAGACCAAGTGCTCAAACTGCAACCCTCAGGCTGCATGTGAACCACCCCCTGCCTATGTCTTCCCCTACTCTAGACAGTGGAGGGAAGGGCTTCTTCCATTGGGGAAGGGGGCAGGGGAGCAGGTGAGTAGGTGATAGGAGAAATGTTCTCGGATACGCCTGGAGAGAGGAAGGGAGCAGCCCCCTCTAGCATGTGTGCCATAGGTTCGCCACCACAGGTCCAAGTTGTTATTAGAAAGGAATGCAAGCCTCTGTAGAGGAGGAAAAGGGCTGGGCAGAATAGGTTAGGCTTAGTCACTTTAGTCACTTATAATTCTCACCTGGGTTCATCAAAGCTTTAATTTGGAAATCCACTCCTTTCATTATATATTTGGAAGCTCCATTTGAGTCCTTGGCTCTGAAATTTTTGCATTTAGCTTTAGCTATATACTTAGTATCATACACTTAGGCAAGTTTGTGCCTTTTATTTAGTGCAGTGATTTGGACACAGTAGCCATTTAATGTTATGTTGAACTGGTACTTCCAAAATGCTGGATGAATGGGGGATGCTTTCAGCTCAACTGACTTAAGCATCTGTTGTGCAGTAGGAGATAGATTCTAGAGTCTTTGCCTCAAGATGGTTGAATATAGTTTTTCTTTCATGCATTGTTAGAATCCATTGCAATCATGCCACATGTCTAAAGTAAAAATAGGTACTGGACACGATTTTCCTCCTAGGCCCTAGCACTCTCAGTAAGAATATCCAAAAAAGATAGTGCTTTTCTGTGAAAAGAAAGCTGAGCACTGAACACTGAGAAAGTGACACTAAGCAACCTTATTTCTGGGTCTCATTTTTTTCACCTGTAAAATGTGCAAGTCCCTTGCAGCAAAAACAATATTAAGAGGAAACCATGAGTTTAGTAGATAATACAGGGATATGGGTTAAGCAAGAAGTTCACACCACAAAGTCCAGACTCTGCATTAATCCTGGGATGGGAGGACTAGTGATGCGCTGTCCTCAAATCCACAAAATGTTAGAATAAGCATTACAGATGAGAACGAAGATCAGGTTTGAGGCTACTGCCATCAGTGCTAAAGGCAGGTAATATATTAAGCCATAGTAGGCATTCTAGGCAATAGGATGACCCAGTGCTAACAGGACACTAACCAATACATTGTCTTAAAATTTATAGCCTACAAAAACTTATTTCAAACATCAGATCTATTTGTAGCTTTAAATTTGAAGTATGAATAAAAGTTCAGTAAAAGTTCTTAAGACTTCAAAATAAAAGTAGCTCCATTCAGATCAATTAAAATTTAATCTTAACAGCACCTTAATAGATATTTTAAATTATTTGGAGAACTTGGGCTTATTTGCAACAATGCAGATGGGGAGGATTTATATAAAATTGGTCCTAAAAAGTTAGGAATTTGGTGCCTGTATAAGTAATGAACCAACAGTTCCCAAAAGGGAACTAAATCAGTTCACCAGGAACTGAACTATGCTGATTTTTACTTCCTACCCCATTATCAATTAAGATTTTACTGCAATTTGCTATATACCTTTTATTTTCTCCAAGCCAAATAATGTATATTAATGCATTTCCTTCAGTTTTACATCGGTTGTGATTCACACTATTTTTTAAAATGCTGTCTTAATGTGGTCCCTTAGATATTAAATTGGAAAATATTTTCTGAGATCCAAGATACAGGAAGTAGAAAAGATAGCAAAAAAAAAAACCCCTCACCCTTTGATTAAGTGTGGCTATAGCACACAGAAAGCTTTTAAGTGAGGTTCATGTAACTTTGTACAAAGATGGTTGAAGTCAAAAGTCCTTTGCTAAAGAGTAAATTTTGCATTTAAGATGAAAGCAAATACTTCAAAAATCCACTGTGTGGGTGTTTGCATGCCTCCCTGGCAGGAATACTGCTATGGAAGCTTTGAGATACCACCCTCACAAAACTGACAAGACACAAATCATCAAATGGGTTTTAAATGAGGTTATTAAAACATCTCATGGAGTGCCTTTCACATATCCAGTGTTAACACTACTCATCAGGATTAAATGAACAGATCAGAGAATTTCTAAGGAAGGTTATCTTCCTCAGTTGGTTATTCTACTGAACACAATAGATCTGCTTTGTGGTTGTCTTCTCCAAGTTATTTAGGGGATGGGGATGAGAAGGGTGAGTGGGAAGAGAATGTTGAGCTGTCCCATAATACAGCTGGGTCTATATAATAACTAGCATTTCACATGTGGAGGATAGTTGCATTTATTACATTGTTGCTTGGAATTCTGTGCAAAGAACTTCAGTTCACACTTGCTCCGTATTTCAGGAGGAACCAACTTGGGGTTCCTTTTAACCGTTTGCCATTGTTAGAAACTGAAAGGCCTTTCCAGAATTTGTGTTCTGACCAACTTGCTGGGAAAGCACTTCTTCCCAAATTAGACTGAACACAAGTCTCCTAAGAAAGATGGGATGTATTTGGGATGGATGGTCCCCCCATCCTGATTAGAAAAGGCCTGAGTTATCATTTGCAACAGACAGGTTGAGTGGAGTGAGGGAGAGGATTAGAATCTGCTTTTAAATAATCACAAATACAAAGATCTTGGACACATACAATAAAAAACAACACCAAGTTGAAAACTGCTGGTAAGAACAACTTGCATCCACACAGATATGAAATGTTAAAAAAAAAAATCTGGGATATTGAAAGTCCTTGAAAAACCACACAAACTCCTTTGTCACTTGAATGACAAGGATTCTTTCCTTAAAACTCATGTCCCATGCAAACCATAACTGAGTACAAGGCACCAAATTTCATGATTTGTATAAAATTAGTTCACAAAGCTTTATCAATAAAGTAAAGCAAATTCCCTTCCCCCCACCCCCAACCCCCTGCTCTGGCCTTCCTCCCACCCTCCCCACCCCCCAAAAAAGTTCTCATTATTTGACTACTGTCAACCTCTGCTTGAGCTTACAGGAGCCCAGTTGGGGCTAAGAGCACCGTTGTGCCAGCCAACTCTAACTTGCATGGTCTTTTCTTGCATTTGGCTGGAATGAAGCAAGCCAGAGAGGGAACTTTTTACAATCATTGACTCAAGAAACCTTGCCATTCAAAATAAAAATAAACTTTGCTATTGAGTCCATAGGACACATTAACACTTCTACAGTTTCCAATTTTATTTTTGACATTTTGAGAGACATGTGGAAATTTACAGTGTGGTGCTGCCTCCTACCCTGAGAAGGGGGCTGAATCTAAGCTGGCAAGGGCCCTGCCTGTTCTATAAGGGCTTCAGTTCTTGACTTCCCGAGGGTTAATTGTTGATTTAACGTAGCACACATGCTTGCCTCAGGTGAATGAAAATATCAAGATCAGACTAGTTTGAGGTAAAACACCTTTTGGGGCCAGAATGCCTTCATCTGGGAAAGCACATCATAGTGGAAAGTAAATATGCTGGCCAAGTGGCAAATGTTTTGGGAATGAGATTTTAATAAAATCACTTACTTGCTCTTTGGAGCCAAGTGGATCCATGAGGTTTCAGTTAGTAGAACTTGGATTAGATTTGGTGGCCTTTCCTTACAAGTCTCACTTGGTTCCTGTCTTTTCTCATGTTAAAAAAGCAAGATGCAACTGAGACTTGTCTATGTTCAAGATTTATATAAATTAAAAGGGGGCATTTTATGCTTATCTCATTTGAGCTTTGAAATTTGGGCTGACTTACCCAGTGGAAGGAAGCCCTCATTTTCATAACTTTAGCACAAAGTCTACTCTTACTTAGCTTCCAGTGCTATCTTGACCTCTTAAAACCATTGTCCTGTCTGAACAGGGTACCTTGGGTGGTAGTTCTCATGTTTCTGTATCATCTAATTTTTAAAAAGGTTTTTAAAATCATTTTGATCAGTGCTTGGCCAAGTTAAGCATTTACTTTACACATTCTTTAATCAGCTTAATAATCCTTATAATTATTTGGTATAAAACTACTTTTTTAAAATTAAATTTGAGTATTTGTATTAACCTATCACATTGTGTTGCTTTTTTATCTTTTAAAAACAATTTTCCCCTGGACTGGCCAGTGGAATGGAATAGGTACTCTATTAGTCCTATCTTTTAATTTCTACAATTCTAGAATAATAAATATAGGATTCAGTGAAAGATGAGGCACGATTCTTATTTTCCTTTTAACAGGTTTACTATCCTTAACTCTTGGGGTAAATGGGTTTTGCCGTCACCACGAAAAACATAGTTCCCAATTGTGTTGATTAACAATTTGGGCCTCGAGAGCTTAACTCTACATCAGAACCTCCTCTGGTGGCCCTGGCAGCTGAGACACTTTAAAACAGTGTATAGCAGAGAGTGAGCCCTGGGCAAAGCTTATATAAAGAAGCCTGCAGGAGACAATATAAACCAAACAGCATAAAAAATGCTATACGCTATCGCTTCCAAATAAAAGCTAAATATTACAGAAACCTCACAGTGTTGGAAAAAGCAAGTTTAATTCAAAGTATAGTTACTCCTTTCCCTACCAGGGTAAGCCATCCTGTGTGTCTATTATGTCTCCATGTCTTAGTGCTGTTTGGTGGGTCATTTGGGAGAGGCCATCTCAAAAGAGGTCAACAGCAAATGCTACAGATCTGCTTGGGAAATCTGGTTCATCAGCTTGGCTAAGCCTACCCTCTTTCTTTAGCCTCTTCCCTTCCCTTCTGGCCTCCCCCTCCCCAACTTTCCTCCCTCCCAAACTCCCTTCCACATTTACTCCATTCAAATGACAGCTGTACCTCTACCTGAATTCAAATATTAATGTGATATACTCAGTCAAAAGATGAGCATTCATAGTGATAAGCTGAGGCTTCATTCACTGCAGCAACAGCCACAATGCTATTATGGTTTGTAATTTACTTTCAAAAGGGTTGCCAAAGCCAAAGGGCTCAGAAGGTAAACTTAGTGGTGGCTTAGCCAGTAAGTAGGGTACATTCATGTTTAAGGTCAACCTGTGTAATTTCATTACAATTATAATGTAATTGTATTACAATTGTAATTGCAGTTCCAATTTAAAGAGTAAGGTACATTTCCACCAGCACTTGGGTCACATCTGCTTTTAATTCTGACAGATAGTGTAGTTCTAAATGATCTTGAATTCTCAAGAAATTTGGGAGGGATCTGGGTCAGGCCCAGAAGCAGCAAGCTGCACAGCTATAATGGGGACAGGTTGCTGAGCAACTGCCACTCCTCAGGATGATACAAGATCTTCAAGTGTATAATGGAGGCCCTTGCTCTTTGAGATGTCTGTACTGTCAGTGAGCAGGACTGTGGCTGTGGAACATGGTAAAAACCATTCAAATCAAATGCTAGACTGAAGGGCTTCCCTGTTCCCAATGACCTTACTTCTGGGGAAGCCTCAGGAATACATGGCTGATCCAGGGACAGACTTATATGTCTAGGGCCCATGACTTAGATCTACAGTTCGAAGACTTATTCTAGCAATGAGGTAAGGAGTGGAGTGCAATGGATGGACTTTACTGATCTTGTTGCATTCTCATGGGAGCTGTCCTTTCTGCTGTTAAGCACAGCAAAAGGCAGCCCAGAGGTGATACACAAATGGGCAATGTATAGGACACTTCAAAAGCCTGCTTGTGGTTGGTTATAAAGTGACTACTGCCTTTGCTTCATGTAGGGATCTTGGTTTACACTCTAAACACCCAAAACAGTTTAAGAAAATTTCAGGGCTTGTCTTCCTAGAGTTGACAATGACATTTTTAAAAAAGATTTTTCCATGGTCACTCTTCATGTGGTTTTCTTTTTCTTTTTTCCTTTAAGTGCACAATTTCATTGATTTCCCAGACAGGTGTTTATCCAGGACTGACAAATGTATAGCATCCATCTATCCAACCCCTCTGCTGACATAGCCAAATCCTAAAACTGCAAACTACCCAACCACCTGGGACATGTCATCGTGCTTGAGCCCAGGGTAATGAGCCTGATAAGGCAGTTGGCTCAGGTCCAGGACTCTTCCTCACCTGGGAATAACCACAGTACCTGCTCATGGTGCTGTTTTGCACTGATTGGGAGAGAGAAAAAGGCATAATAGAGAGATGCCTACAAGGTTTCTCTCCTTGTTGGACATCATCAATTTACATCTATCTCTCTAAATCAGAATCCCTTTTGTAATGAAGAGAAGTTGATAAAGGATGATGACTGAAGAGGCTGTTCCTTTTGTTCTGTTTTATGGAAGGTGGGGAATATCCAAATACATTAAAAAGAAATTGACTACAAATTTCATGACAGGACTGAATAGCCTGACAACTCCTACTCTTGACCCCAGATTGTGGCAAATCTGTTCCTTCAGTCAGCCTTAATTCCCACCAAGAGGAAGGATGTGTGAACATAGATGGTTTCAATAACAAGCCAGAGGTCATTGGGTGACCAATGATCCCTTCAGGGGAATGTCAGTCTTCTGTCCTCATCACTGTTCCTGGATCGCACCTGAGCTTGGAGTTGGGTTTCAGAGATTCCTGCATTGCCCTGCACTGTTCTTTGAGTGTAAAAAAGGATGTAGGCCTGGGTTTTGCACACTTCCTCGACACTACATACATTCAGCTTGGAGTCGTTACAGTGGACCCAAAAACCTAGGAAACCAAAGGAAAAGAAAGAAAATTACTACCCAGCCTTCCTGCTTTCAGAGCAGCAGCTGTTATCACCAAATAAAAGGAAGGAGCAGAAGAATCCTGAATTTAGGCAACTTTATGGAGGACAGATGAGTAAAACTAAATTTCTTTTTAAACATTAGCAACTTTCTCCCCCCATCAAAATTCATAATAGCAATGCTGCTGCACATAAGGAACCAAATGGACTAATTTCTACTCTCCCTTTTCTTCTTATTATAGAGATGGTATTAACTGGTAGTAAAACAGCTAAGGATAGAGGGAGAGGCTGGGAGAAGGAAAGAAGAAAGAGGCTGCAAATGGGCTTTGAACAATTCGTAAGCTACATTCATTAGCCAGAAATCATTAAGAATTGGTTGAATACAGAGACTTAGAATTTTCTGAGATTCAATTTTGTGAACATAGCTAGCACCCAGTTATTTGTTTTTATATTCAAATGGCTGACAAATTTAGTGACTTAAAATAGTTTGATGTGAAAAGTAACATTTAAAATTTTTTGCTTTTTACTTTTGATTTATAATTCTTACAAGCCTGAGGAGGCCAAAGCATTCTTGTAAAAGGTCAGGAGTCAGAAAAACCACATCTTTTTCCTCTATATAGTTAAGAAATTTAATTGACATATACTTTGGCAATACTTTTAGAAACAGTCTATACCATGAAAATGGAGGTCAAAGCAGAATGTTGAAGTGGAAAGAAAACCAGGTCTGGGATCAAATCCTAGGCTCCAAACTTTTATACTTATGTATGTTTGGTTGGGCTAGTTGCTTAACCTTCCTGGGTCTCAGTTTCCTAGTCTACAAAAAAATTAGAGACCTGCACTAGATGATCTCTTAAATCCCTTTTCATTCTGATATCCTATGAGTCTATGATTCTTGTCCTATGATACTTTCATCTTCCCATTTCTGATGGAGAAACTGGAAGGTCTTTAGGTCAGCAGTAGATAGAAATCAGAGCTGAAACTGAAACCTCCTGACTTTTTCCATTAGATGAAAAAAAAAACAACCCTTACATTTTACTTAGAACCAAATTTAAGTATCTATTCCAAGGCAAAAGAGTGGGAAGGGCTAGGCAATGCAGGTTAAGTGGCTTGCCCAGGGTTCCAAAGCTAGGAAGTGTCCAAGGCCATATTTGAACCCAAGACCTCCTATCTCCAGACCTGCTCAAGCACTGAACCATGTAGTTGCCCCCTTCTCCATTAGATTTTGAAGGATTTGATATATCTTGAGAGATTTTTCCCTATTAGGAAGAATTTATAGGACTGAATGGCAAAGAAAGCACACATATTATGAACACTGACAATTCATGGTGTCCACACCTTGGAAAAAGGTACACGCACCTCCCTCTGTGTTGTAGCAATATGCTGTGTAGTGTCCTGAGCCAAACCCTTTCCCGTGATGCATCACCACTGCGGAGAGGTCATAAGCAAAGGTCTCTTTGTCAAGAGAGGAGAGAGTGTCCCTGCAGCAGTAAGGTTCCATGGTTAATACCTGGTCAAAGACGACATGGACCCCAATCTTCTCACGGTGATTACGTCCAGACCACCTAGAATATGGATGTAATAAATAAGGCTCCATCAAGAAGCAAAGCAGATAAATGTTTACAAAGGGGTATGTGTATGTAATGTAGGGGTTGGGGGATGGAGATGCCTTGGACCATGGCCCAGTGGTTAGGTTTTTCATTGCTACTGTATAATCAGTATTCTAGAAAATTCTTTTCACTAGTGGAAATGGCCACAATCCTAGACAAAGGTATACTTGTAGAACATTCAACTTCTGCATATATACTCATCTATAAAATTCTTTCTAAAACATATGTATGTAGATTAGCCAATGTTCAGAATATGCTTTGAATATGGAAATCCCTAAGCAAACTATTTAGTTAATAATTCTTTTGTACTTTACCCCTCTTCTTTTCATCTACTATAAAATTCCTATCTCATTCTATCCTGGAGATGATTCCACATAAAGCCTAAGCAATTTCAGAGAATCTTTGAGCAGACAAACCAAAAGCAGGCAGTTGAATTAAACACAGCCAAGGGAGAAGATATGTAAGTCTCCTGCTGTGCATCAACACAGACTCACTGTGGATGAAATCTTCAATTTCCCTTGAATTCCACAGGGAGTTCAAGGATCTCAAAGTGGCCACTTTCTCTCTTCCAGCTCTGAAGGGACCTCAGCTTTACTAAAGCCTCCTAAACCAGGAATTCCCATTGCTTACTAGTACCTGTGATTCCTAAGAGACACTCACCTGAATCGTTTAAGGTGCAGCCGGAGGACCTGAGGTAGTCGGTAGATCATTAACTGCTTTCTAGCTTCACTCAGAACCAGGGGCTTGGGAGAGGATTTACGCCGTCGGCCTACATGGTTGGGATAGGGATGAAAGAAACCATTTACTGAGTCAGCATATTGTTGGGGAAGGGAGTCAATCCCCCCTCATTTAAATCTAGCATCAGCACATATGTGAGACACCAAAGAATCTCACTGTAACACTACGTACTTGGGCGGATTTATATATGAAAGTTACATGTTTTGAAATTTCCTGGCAACAATAAATGTGAATATAGATTGTGGTTGAATGTATTAGGATTATATAAAATAAAACTTCCACACCACAAAATAATAGTGTGAACATGTATTATTGTTACAAATTTTATCCTCCACTATAGTAGTATTCAAATTAAACCTATTGGGAGAAAGGTTATCAAAGGTTATACCAGCAAAGCACAAGCTAGGGGAGAAGGTTTTAAGCCAAGGCCCAATGACAGACTTTTGTATAGGGACCACTTTGAATTTCCCCCTGCTACCAAAAAGTTGGCCACAAAATGATCATTATCATATCTATGGCAACTTAAGAAACCATCTACTGAAGTGAGGAAGGGTTTTGATTTTGTTGGTGGAAAGAGTACTCCCAATAATGAACTAATGTAATAGAGAGGGAGGGGGAATAATTAGGAGAGAAGATGGGAACAGAACAGAATCCAAACATCTCAGAGAACTTTGCTCAAGCAATTAGAGGATTCCTGTGGAGAAAAATTAACTGCGCTTCCCTCCCTACTTCCAGCATATCTCTAGATTCTTTAGTTTTCTCAGTCACTGCAAATGCTTTATGGATGTCTTCATTCATGAATGGGAGCTAGTGTCTAAAATTCTCTTATGGTTTCAGGTCTCCATAAAGACCAATTTTGAGTTTTTAATGTTCCAAATTTTGGCTACACAGTAGTGTAGTGCAGTGTAGTAAATAGAAAGCCAGCTGCAGAGCCAAGGAGTTTTGAAGTAAAAATTTCCTCTTAACATACTGCTAAACAAATTAGGTAATCTGTTAAGTGTTCTAGGCAACCCTCTAGACAATAAATTTCAGAATAACTTCCAGTCTGCATTAGATGGAATTTCCTCATGGGAGGATCACTATACCAATGAGATTATAGGTCTGGAACCATAAATTAAAAATTCCAACAATGTTGTTATGGAAATAGCTGCCTCATAACATAGTTTTACATGAAGTGACATTTTTTTGAAAGTGATGTCATGTAATATATGATGCAATCATACAATAAGTAGGTTTGCCTTGGAGTCGAGCTAGAAAGTACATGACACTTTAAGGTAATGGTTCTTAATGGTGGGGTCCACAAAATGTTCACTGAGAAAGGCTCTCAACTGATGCTCTTTTACATAAGTGCATAAATGAAATTAGATGGAGGAAAAATTCAGTCTGGGATTTATAGCAAAGGTCAGGATAAAGATTCATAATTAACAAAGCATTTAAATAAGACCTTTCTTCAACATGTCTACATCATGAATAGGGTTCTGTATTTTGGTGTTGTACTTAATTTAACAACCACCATCTTCATCATCTCCCCCCCCTCCCCCCCAGATAAAAGCACTGTGAGGTTGGCAGATTGGCTGAGGGTGACCAGATCCAAAGCAAAGTTGCTGGATCATGTAGGGAGCTGCACTCTTAATATTTCAAGAGGTAAGTATGGAACTGAGGGCATCTTAATTTCAGTCATCTCTATAATCATTTATTGATTGCTGCCATTTTTAATTAAATATTTGTATTGAGGGGGATGTGAAATTAGTGGGCAGTTCCCCACGGTATTCGCCAATTGTCTCTGAGCTGCTACTGTGGTATCCCTGCCAGCAAAGTCCTGCATTTCTGCTGGCATGACATATCTATACCACACTAAGTGTAGCAAATCATAACTAGATAACATTACAAACTGAGTTATTTGTCACAATCATGAGCAGAACTGCTGTCGATCTTATTAAAGAAAACAACAGAATGAAGGAGTTGCAGGCAATGCCTTTGCCAGAGCAAGCAGTAGTAGTAGAAGGGGTGAGGGATAGAGGAATAAATGGACTAAAATCAACCAGGGCCATGGCTTTACTTTACATTCTCATTAACCAGAAAGTTTCAAATCTGAAAAATTAAATTGTTGTTCTGACTGAGTAGTAGCAATGTATAACTTAAATAACAATCAATGACTGGTCTTTTTTCATCTAAAATAAAATTTAATTCTATCACAAGGAAGAGAGAATTCAGATTTGATCAAAATGTTTCAATTCTGAGTGCCTTCTTTTAGCTATACAGATAGGGGTAAGGTAGAATGTTGGCATTAATGGACAACTCCAAATTAAGAGATCAGTATAAGAGATCAGTACATCTTTCCTTTCACTATGGGTTTCCTTCCCTGACATTTATTTTCACTTGCCAAGTAAAATAATAATAAAAAAATAAAATAATTGTTAATATAAAAATCTTCCTTTCTTAATACATTATGTCCAATACTGGCATGTCAATCAGACTAAATCAAACCATCAAGAAATGTGTTCTGTGCCCCTTCCCTTTAAGTTTTGTGATTCACTTTTATTAAAGAAAGCAACTAGACACTGCTGCTCCAGTCTTGGCTACTTTTAACTCATGTGCCTCCACAACTCAATATGAATAAGCAGGTATATGCTCTACACTAATTTTTCTGAACCAGTAAAGTGATACTAAGTTCTTAATTCTTTAAAGGACATTATTTGTCCCTCTGATTTAAAAATTATGCAAAAATATACTTAAAATAGTAATAACAGCAGCTTTTTTACCTAGTAGTGCAAACTTGCCTTACAAATCTACTTTTAGATTTTTTCATTGTCTGTTATTTTTTAAATTATTCTTTTTAAATTGCTGAAAGACCAAATATGAATAGGCAAGTTGGGGAAATGATATGAGCCTTGGCAATCATATGGAGCAAATTTCACTTAAAAATCAAAATATTATTTAAGATGGGGAAAATACCTTCTTATAAGACCTATGAAAAACTATCAATTATTCAGAAGCATTTGGGACAAAATCTCAGAAAATAAGCCAGTTTGTTTTTAAAAACCTGAATTTTCCGTTTAATTTCTCAACTTTATTGCCTCAACTCCTCCCCACCCTCTGGCAAGTCCCATATTTTTCAAAGGGGACATCTCTTCTCTCTAATTTCTGCTACTACACTATCCATAAGTTCCTTCTGAAGCCATTACTAGAAATAATTTATGCCAATATTCTGAACTTCAGTTAGAGAGACTTAATATCAACCTACCATGTCTTGGAATTTCAGTGGAGTCTAAGCCCTGATTGTCTAAGGTAATAAATGTCCCTACCTTTAATTTTTTGGACACTAATTTCCAAAGATATTACTCTCCACTGCCCTCCAACCCCATCCTACTCTAAGGATCCATCTTCTGTAACAAATTATTTTTCTCTAAAAGAAAAATTATATTTGAAAAGAACCTATATAGTAGACAGAGTGCTGGCCTAGGATTTAGGAAGAGCAGCGTTCAAATCCTGAACATCAAGACACTTTAATTGTGTGACCCTGGGCAAACCACAGCCTTTGCCTTGGTTTCCTCATCTGTAAAATGGGAATAATACCACCTATACCTCACAAGGCTGATATATATATATATATATATATGTATATATATATATATATATATGTAAAGCACTTTGCAAACCTTAAAGAACTATATAAATGCTAGCTATTAACCAAGTTTCATAAGGAACCAATACTTTAACTCCTTTCTCAAGGAATCTAATGAAGCCTATGGGGGAATGTTACAAAAGGGAACACTCCAATTTTTTTTTTTAAGTTTACTGAAGGTTGATAAATGTGCCTTTAATGAAATGAGGACAAAAGTTGAAGAAAAACTCATAGTGTGACAAAGGTTTATATCAGTTCAATATCAACAATTTTACTTTTAGCTAAAAGAAGGCATTATGATCACTTCATATTAAATTTCTAAGCTGTGTTAGTTACCTCCCCCCCATTCAGAACTTGTCACTTACTGTTGCACTGGTCACATGCGTAGATCCTCCCTTCCAGGGCCTCCGTCTCTGTGAATTTGGCTAACATCTCTGTCAGCATGCACTCAGTCTGATTAAAAGGGATGAGCCCTTTTTCTATGCAATGATAGCGCTCAGGGAATTCCAGGGACAAATCCCAGAAGGGTTCAATGGTATTGGATTTATAATTGCATGTAATGCATGTGACCTAAAAATGAAAGGTTATATGCAGATTATATTATTCCTTTGCATATGTATAAATTTTGCTCATACCTTCAGAAAGTCTTCTAAATTGCCTTGTTCCAAACCAGGTGTTGTGTTTTTGTTTTGGTGACATGTGACATAAAAAGAACCCCCAAAAGTGATAAAAAATCTGGGGCTTATTTCTCTGATAGACATTTCTGCTACAAAAGGGTATTGGCTAAAATTTCAGTACCAAGTGACACACAGAAAAAATTAACTTCCTAAGTATGTATTAATACTCTGTGTTACAAAAGTACAAATGACAAATGACATAGGGAATTCTTTTGTTTTTATATTAGCTTCATTCCTGAGTTTATCCTTCTCCTCTCCAACCCAGGGAACAATCCCTTGAAATAAAGAAAGGTGCAGCTAGGTAGCTCAATGGATAGAGTGCCAGGCCTGGAGTCAGGAGGACCTGGGTTCAAATCAGGCCTCAGACATTTCCTAGCTGTGTGACCCTGTGCAAATCACTAAGCCCCATTTGCCTAGCCCTTGCCCTTTTGTCTTAGAATTATTACTAAGATGGAAAGTAAGAGTTTAAGGTGGAAAAAAGAAAGAAAAAAAAGTCTTTTCCTAACAAATACATTGGGCAAATCTGAAAGTCCATATGCTCCACGTCCATACCTCTGCAAAGGAAAGAAAAACTAATAAAGTTTATAGTAGCAATAAAAAAACTCAATTTTAAGTAAACTACTCAGGGTTCTTGTATTTCACTTCACCTGGTAGGCTCAATTCTTCAGAGTCCAAGTCCAGTGCTTGACATAGGGAATGGTTTTTGTGAATTCTCATGGGAAAATATTACTAAAATATAAATTTAACTTTACTTTTCATAGATACTTTAAAGCATTAAGCTTACACATACATTTTGATCTGTAAACTTTCTTTAGGTATACTTTAGGTGTGTTTTCATTCTTCTAAATATCACTAAAATTTTTTTAAGACTGCCATTATATATATGTTTGTTTGCTCATTTCCCAGGGGTCTTTCTAGCCTCTATCTGGGAGGACTAGCTAGAATATCTTAGCTCTTTATCAGTTTGTGATTATGATCATATGTAAGTATAGTGAGAAACAGTCTAGCAAAACTTCTTTCCCAGCCATTTTGAGATTAGAGCTCCTAAAGAAGTCTGTATAATTTCCTAAAAGGATCAGGAAGGAAAGCCACCTGTATATATTAATATACATAAATAGTATACATAATAATATATGTATGTACATAATAACATACATAATAAATAAAATATGTCAGATTATGTAATAATAATCTGAGATAGAAAGCCTGAGTAGGGTATAAAATGTTTTTTAAAACTGGGGGCATAAGGGACAGCTAGGTAGCTCAGTGGTAGCTCAGTGGATTGAGAGCCAGGCCTAGAGATAGGAGATACTGTGGTCAAATCTGCCCTCAGACATTTCATAGTTGTATGACCCTGGGCAAGTAACTCAATCCACCCAAGCCTAATCCTTACTGTTCTTCTGCCTTGGAACCAATACACAGTATTGATTCTAATATAGAAAGTAAGGGATTAAAAAAAGATGGTATGCATCTAGTGCATGAAATGGATTCCCTAAGGGGTGTGCAGGAAAAGATGGACAAAAACTATATAGGATTATATGACACAGACTGAAATCAATAGCAGGGGAGAGAGCAATCAATCCTCTGAAGTGCTGATGTATAACAACAATCATGTTAGCATCATGGGCATACATTTGAAATTTAGTGATATGGCAAATGGGGCAGGAAGAGGGAGTAGTTTTCACCAGAAAAGCCAAGGTGGCATATGCCCATTTCACGACAGATCTTTTCTCATTCTATTAACTTGCCCAAGGCCTTCACAAGAATCACATGATGGCTGTCCCTGGTCCTGACCAGTGTCAGGGATGGGGTGAATGAAGAAACCTACCTGACTGAGCAGCTGCCCATGAAAAATTGTGTTCACCACCTTCAGAACCTGCTTGGTGAGTTTTCTCTGAGAAAAGGGGATGAGGATCCGACGTTTGGTTCCCTCTGATTCCAGCTCCTGCTGTACTTTATCCAGTAGCTCACAGAGAAACTCCTGAGCATCTTGCTGGTCATAACCCCGAAAGGCAGGGATCAGGCTCCAAACAGAATGAAGCATAGCAAATGGAGACACCAGGGCCCACTTCCCAGACCACATAACACGAAAGAGGGTATGTAATTCATGACAGAGAGAAATGTGCTTTGAACTTGGCTCCTTAGGCTGTATTAGTTCTAAGCTCCTATTTATGGAGGACCCACCATTCAAACCAGTGGGTAAGTCCTGCCTATTACATGGCTCAATTCTGTCATTTCTTGCCGACTCATCAGCAGGAGATCCATTTGCCAATTTACCTGACATTTGAGCCTTCCCATTGGCTGTTTTGGCAAGCAGTTCTTCTGTTTCACAGAGGTCAAGGGTCAAAAAACATTCTCTGAACTTCTGGAGGTGACTGAGCACTTGAAGGATAGAATTCATGTAACAGGTATTACCCAGGTTCCGAAGACCTGTTACACCAGGAGTCACCATTGGCTTACGGCGGATGGAATAAAACGGTTTGAATTTGCTGCTCTGTACTCTTCTTGAGGTAGGGGAACTTGTTGCTATCTCTCTGAACTTCCTGGGAATCAAATTCGCTTGGTGAACATGAGAGAGCAGCCTTGCACTTTTCCGGGGGGGGGTGTTTGCCAGCTCTTCAAGGAGGCGGCGTTTCATCTCCTGCCTCCGCTGTCTTGCAGCCTCTTTCTTCTTCTCTAGCTCCTCTATTTGCTTTCTTTGCTCTAGTTTCTGTTGGCCTCTGGTGCTCTTTCCAAACCAGATCCTCAGCGCTTTAGCCAGCAGACACTGGCGCCGGTGCCACAGAGCTGTCAGCATCTGGGGCTGTCCCTGAGGAGCCTGCTGAGGTTGGAACACATCTTCTCCTGAAGCCATTGACCGAAGCATCCTACCACTCCTCACAGACAGATCCTGCTTCTGGCTCCTAATTGCTGAGAGAGTACTTCTGAGCAGTTTCAGATCCCCTTCAGGGTTATCATTCAAAACATAGTCTTCACAAAGGTAACAGAACACATAGAGATCATTGACTTCCATAGCCAATGGGTGTCTGGTTTCTTCAAAGTGTTTAAATGCATGTTCCTCAATGTATCGTCCACAAGCCACATGAGAGCACTTCAGACATGCCCAGACAGACTCTGTGGTATTACACTGCATGCAGTGCCACTTCTGAGGATTCAAGATAGAATGGTCCTGGGCGAGTCGTAACCGCCCTACATGTTTGCATCTATCCATGTCTTATAGAAGTCTCCACTCCTTTAACCTGGCGAAGCAAAGCAAAGGGGAGGGGGGCGGGGGGGAAGAAGTTATATCAGTGTTACTAGCCATTCTGAAGTGTTTTCTTTTTAAAACCCTTACCTTCTGTCTTAGAATCAATACTGTGTATTGGTTCCAAGGCAGAAGAGTGGTAAGGGCTAGGCAATGGGGGTTAAGTGACTTGCCCCGAGTCACACAGCTAGGAAGTATCTGAGGCCACATTTGAACTTAGGACCTTCCATCTCTAGGCCTTGATCTCAATCCACTGAGCCACCTCATTGCCCCTGAAGTATTTTCTTTTTTTTATTTTGGATTAGGGGGGTCTTTTTATTAAAGTACTCACTAATTTGTCATTCGTAATTAGTTGGCACAAAAATAAGAACAACAAACCTACCACATGGTAAGGTAAAGAGATTAAGATCCCTCAAAAAAGATAATTTAAGACACAACAGGGATACTGTTCCTTTTAGCTCAATTTAAAACTTATAGAGTACTAGCATATTTTACTTTTTGAAAATTTCAAGTGATACACAAATGTAGGTGGATGGATTATCAGGTCCTCTGTATTCTTTAGAAAAGAGATGGTGATACCATCATTGGTCATTGCCTCTGAAGCACTAGAAATCAGTCATCACTGAACTGGTGAAAGCCTCTCTATTACTGATTTCCTATTTGGGTGAAGAGTGCAATTAGAGTAGAAACAGGGGAGTCAGGAACTAGGAGATATTCCCAATACAATTTTCTGCAGGGAAGATTCTTAAAGAAAATAGCTAATTTGTGCCAGTTCCAAAGTATTCTCCAGAAGTCAAGAGAATAGAAATGAGAAAAAGAAATCCTATGGAGAAGATTTCAAGTAATCAGAATGGAAAAATTCCTATTCACAGAATTCAAAGAATCATGCTCTTTTTCTTGACTCCAACAGGAAGTGACAAAAATGGCAGGCTGTCAACAACACTGAGGGTAATTTTTTCATGTCTCATTGCAAACAATACTTACATACTCTGTAAAAGGGGATGGGATTGGGGATTTTCATTAGCATAAAAGGAGCTAAATAGAGGAGAACTGGGTGAGTCTAACTCCTCAGAGAAGGGCAGAGATACAATATAAGTCTTTCAGCAAAGGTACACAAAAAATAAAGGGGCTTTACAAATGCAAAGTAGTAGGTATTATTATTTTGGAAGCTTGAAAGGGTTCAATTTTTATCATACTGTCAATTTTGCTTATCATAACAAATCATCCTTGGTAGAAGTGCTAAACTACTTCTGGGAACTACAAAAAGCACAAAGCCATCATTTGGGATATTAGAAAACAGGATTTCCAAAATATCCCAAGACTGATTTCTATTCATATCTCTGGGCTCTTTCTTCCTTTCCCCCTTTCTTTTTCAGAGAAGCTCTCTCTTTCTCTTTTTTTTCCCCATTCCTGGCAGGGAACAAATGGAAGAAGAAGGTGCCTACTGAGGCTATGAATCCTGTATTTTCTCTAGTTGACATCTTTGGTTTACCCTCTCTGCTGACAGATCCCAAAGTTACCAGATTGCCTGCTTACTCCCCCCCACTACAATCTCTTCTAAATGTGGTCCCCATACTGTTGCCACAATTGGGACATCCTACTTCTGTTACTATCCCATCTTAGATTCCTTGGAAGGCATGAATATTATTTTTAAAAATGCACTTGCTCTATTCCTTTTTGAATCCCATTAAACATATACATTTCTAGCTTTCATAATTAATTTTCATCAATATGTTGCTAAATTGTCTAAGTCATTTGTAACATCTTATGTTTTAACTAGACTAAAATTATAAAGTCCTTAAAGCTGAGAAACTGGCTTCTATTTTTTTTTTAACATTTTCCCCACAACCCCTAGAATTTTGCTTTGGATAAGTATTCAGTGCCTGCTAAGATCAAAGTTTTGAATCAAAGCTATCCTCTCTCCAAATTATTCTAAGTTACTCTATGTATTATATACCACACTGGTGATGAAACATGATTCTCGTTTAGGTTAAAACTGTGATGCTTGCTTATCTCCCAGTTCAGACTTACTCAAACTATATAGAACAATATGACCTGAAAGGCTAAAGTAATTAGAAAAGATTTTATTTGTGCCTCTTATCAACAACAAACAGAACAAGTTCAGAGGCTAGCTATGTATACAACATTTAAAATGATCTAAAACTTATCCATTCACTAAACTTAAAAAATAAAATACAGGAGAATGAAAATTTCAGAGTTAAATCTTCATGCCTTCCACATTCATGAGTTGTAAACACTAATTCTGTTTATAGGTATATAAGCTTTATAGAAATTAAACAAGGAATTTTATTTGTAAAGTTCTTTCCCATAAATAGTTCAGAATGAATTATCTTTTATCCATTCAAGGTCTTTTGCCTGTCTTTTTTCCTAATATTTCAGTACTCACTGAGTCATATTTGTATTGCCTCTTCTTTGTAACTCAGAACCTGGGGCCTGGCAAATCCCCATTTTAGCCAATAGGATCTGGCAGGTCTTCAGGAATTTAATTGGTACTGAGATCTTTATCATAAGAAACACAGCACAGCTTCAAAAATCTACAGAGAGAGGAGAGTTTGGTGAGCAAGTTATGCATGAATGTAACACCTTGCACATAACTGTTTAAAACCATTTCCTTTATTATTTTTAAAAGAAAAACAGAACTAGCTCAATGAAAATACAAAACCACCTCACATTCTGCCACAGACATCTGTCAAGTGAAAGAGCACAATAGAATTTTTTTCTAATTTTATTTTCTAATATATAAATCTGCAGATCACACTAATATTTTCCTGCACATTGTTCTCCCACCCCTCTATTATAAATCTGCTGTGGTAAGTGGCTAACCTGCCATATGGCATAAAAACCCACACAGGAACTCGGGGATGTTGTATACTGTACCACTTAGATTTGAGGCAGGAATGGCAAGGGATGGAGAGTGGATTTGATGCTGATAAACTAAGATTTATCTTAGTAAATCTCTTTGTAAATCTCTTAAAAGGTAATGAAAAATAATCTTTAATCAACATAGAAATGAAGAGAAAAACAAAATTCCAATTGACTTTAAGAAATAAAAATAGAAAAGCAATGAATGGCCTTTTTCTGGAAAAGCAGTAAATACATTTACTCACTTCTCACATAAACTCTCACTATGGTATAACACTCACTGGCAAACAGTGGAATCCAATTTTATACATGTGAAATGTAGAGCTTTTGTTTTAGATTCCTCAAAGTCTAAATAAACTCATCTCACTTGATCTTAAAATACTTGCAACATAGCATTCAAAAATACTGGCCCAAAGGAAACCCTAAACACAATGTCATTTTACAGGAAGTATAGTTACAATATAATCAGGAATGGATAAGATGCCTTGCAACAGTTCTAAGTTGTTAAGAAGATTGACTAAAAATTGATATCTGCCATATACACACTGGATAGATATATAGGGATTGAGGGGGTGGGGAAGAATAAAACTTTTACACAGAAAAACTAGCTTTTGCTTTTTAATTACCTTGTGCTTAATTTAGAAAAAGAAGTCTTGATTAACCTAGTATAAGTTTGTACTAGCAAATGATGAATATTTTAAAAGATAACTACACTTCTTTTATTCTTGTCTTTCATTTTGATGATAGGCTTCTAGATTGAAAAAATATCCACATGAGATAACTATAATCATAATCATCCTTAAAAATATCAGACTTGAAGATTTGGTTTGTCTTTCACTTGGTTAATTCGAATTACTTTTCAATATTAAATTTCTGTGCAGTCTTAATGTCTGAATGCATCCTTAGAAATGAAACTGTTAAAAAAAAGAGAAGACACTATGGTAACATGATGACAGTATTCATTTACATAAAAGAATACTGCCATATGCATGTTGGATCTATTAACCCTTAATTCTACAAAGTATACCCAGAATTACCTCTACTATAGACAACTCTAAGGCTTACAGCAAAAACTAATTCAGGCATGGGAAATGGATTTTAACAAGTAAAGTTATACTATGATAATGAATCTGGGAATTACTTAAATATTTCCTTTTCCAATAGTTGAGGGGAGAACTAAGCTTTAATATAAAAATATTAAGTTTTTTAAATGATTAAAATAATCAAGCTACAACATTGAATAAGGCAAATGAGGTGAATGCTGTATTCTGTCTGTTTCAAGCCCTTTAAACATTTTCTCGTATTGTTAATATCATGAAACAATCACCTTGACTCCTATTTATGGGGCAGGGGAAAAACCATAAAGCCTTTAATGTAATAAAATGATGGTCAAAGACTAGAAGTGAGGAAGGAAAATGGCTAAGGCCTTTTGTGAAAGAACTTTTGAGAAATAATATTAGTTCCCAAATATGCTCAGAGGTCAATGCATTTTCAAAAAGCCATGGAATGTGAAAAGTCCATAGTTCAAAGCCCTCATCTTTAGAGTGAGAAAATGGACCCTCCAAAGGTGAAATGACTTGAGTCAGTGACACAGCTACTAAGAGGCAGATTCAGGAAAAGGACCAGGTCTTCTGATTTCAGGTCCAGGTTTCATTCTAATATGCCAGAATGTCTTCTTTACCACTTGTGAATTTCAATATTCCACCCTATTCAGACCATTCTTTAGAAGATCAGATTTAGCTATTTCCTGATCAATAACAATAGAGATACTTGGAATAACAGAATCAGGTCTTGGAAACTACAATCTCCAGGACCCTACTCAGTGTAACATGATTAGGAAGGGCTGCAGCAAACTCAAGATTTAATTATTTGAGAATATGGCCTTCAGCAGACATGTGCAAAAAAAAAGACAGACCTCTGGGAGGTCCGAGGTAAAGCTAGAGCCACCATTGGCACATGGGAGACATAGGAAGTAAGGTAGAGAACAGCCTCTGGAGTTCTCTGGACTTCCTGTGAAGAGGGCTAGAGTCAGTTGGAGGCTGGTGCTTGGAGTTGGAGGAGCCAGTGGACTGTTTTTTCTCCAGATTGGTCACGTGAGTGATAAGGACTGATCTCTTTCCTTGCCTTGGCTATCCAGGGCCTTAAAGCCTGCTTTGGCTCATCCTGAGCAGAGTGGGTATTTAAGCCTCTTTCCTTCTCTCCCCTTTCCTTCTTCTCTCTCCCTCTCTCTCCCTCTCCGTCTAATACTTCCTTCCTCCTGTTTGTAATTAAAACATCATAAAAAGAGTTGGCAGCTGACTTGAGTGTTTCATTTAGGAATTACATAGCTGAATTCCTTGGCGACCTTAAATTAATATATATATATATACACACACCAGTCTTTAAAAGTGATTTCACCATCACACACTGAGGGATGGAGGTGCCAAATGCTGGCACAGAAATTCACTCTGATTTCTGCATGTATTCATCCTTCAGAAATCTGATTATTGTTACTTAAGTATTCATTTGAAATTCAGAAATTTTATTTCATACTGAGCTCTAGATATTATGGTGGAAAACTCCTTGGTCATATATACATATTTCAGTTTTCAGAAACACTGAGATGTGTGTGTATGTGCTCTAAATATGGAAGAACTAGCTAACTATATCAGAGAAGAAACAGCAAATTAATTAGGGTTCTATTCATACTTCAGTTGCCAAGGCTAATCACTCTATTTGGCTAAGATATTTATCTTTCATTAAATTTACCAGTAGTGTTATTGAATAAATACTGTGTTATCAGCTCTCATAAGTACATATGAATTTCAGACTCTTGCATTACATAGCATGCATCCAAGCTTAGACAGCACTTTAAAATGCAATTTTAGCATCAACATCAGCATTCTCATAATAGAGATGAAACTACTAGCCCTCAACTAATAGAACAATAATGTATAATCATCAGCTGAGAATGATTTAATTATTATCAACAAGACATGGATCCAGGACAACTCCAAGGGATTCATGACAAAAAAAAAAGGATATCCACTACCATAGAAGGAACAGAGTCTGAATGTAGACTGAAACATATCATTCTTCACTTAATTTCCTCCATGAATTTTTCTCTAGTATAAGCAATACATCTTGTTCCACAATATGATGAGCAAGGAAATATGTATTAGATAATGATATATGTAAAACCTATATCATATTAACTGCTTTATTGGGGAAGGGAAATGGGTGGGAGGGAAGGGAAAAAAAGACAGATTTCTGAACATAGCTAATATGAGAATTTGTTTCTCTTGGATAAGCATATTACATATTTATAATGTCATTATATAGTTATGTTACATAGAAAAATTGGTAACTAAAATAAAAGAACATGCTGAACTGTATTTTTTTTTTAAGTAGAGGTAAAAATTTACACTGATCTTTTCAAATCCTTTCATCCAGGCTCACCTATGGTCATACACATGAATTTATATAATTTGTACGAGAGATGGCAATAAGTTATGCAAGTCACATGAGACACTATCAGACTATTCTGGGGACATAGCAAACTAAATCTAATGAACACCACCTGCAGATCTGCCTTACTAACTTGATGTTTTAATATACTAAACTAACCAGATATAGATAGCTTTACTTAAACTGATTATCCTTTGCAATGTACTTTGCTTAGAATGGATGACTTCTAACTTCTCTAGCTTTTAACACTGAGTTATGTATTATTAGTCACAATCGGTGTTTTACACTTTTTTATTTAACTGTTCAACACAACTCAAATAAAAGACTACTATATCTCCAGACTCAGGGATACAGACAAGAAATAAATACAAAAATGAAGAACAATCTCTTGCTCTCAAGGTGTAGATTCAACACAGACAGGTTTGTTAAGTGAAAGATAAAGAAGGGGCACTAGAAAAATTTTCACAAATAGAGGTGGCACTTAAACTAAAACCCTGAAATAAAAGCATTCTAAAAATTGGAGATAAGGAGAGAGTATGTTCTAGGTATAAGAGACAAACTATGCAGAAGTAAGGAGGGAAGTGGTATAATTCTCACTTTTAAAAGATAGTTTGTTGGTAAGTTGGCCAAATACAAGTTGATTTTACATGTGAAGGTGAAGGGGAATATCAACAAATAAATTTGAAAGGAGTCAGATTGTGAAGGGCTACAACAAATGCCAAGCTAAGGAGTTTGTACTGGGAACCACTAAAGCCTCTTGAGAGAAGATAGATATAGCTAAATGTATGCCTTAGGGAGATGATTCTGGCAGCTATGTGGAGGATAAGCTAAAGAAGAGAAAGACTCTTAATTGGAGAGACCAATTAGGAAACTATTACAGCAGATGACCAGATAAGAGGTGATGAGAGCCTGAATTGGGGTGGTAGAGGTGAGAGAGAGACAGAGAGGCAGAGACACAGAGTGAGAGACAGATACAGAGAGAGAGGAGAGAGAGAAGAGAGCGAATCCAGGAATTGAGAAGAGATAGGCAGGCAGACATACTGTGGAAGAAAAAATTCTCAAAACCTGACTGGCTGGATATAGAGTGCTGAGAGAGAAGAGTTGAGTTTGTGAAAGAACTGTGATGTTCTCAACAAAAATATTAAATACTGGAGGAAGGTAAGGCTTAGGAGTAAATTCTATTTTGGATATGTTGGGTTTTATTTGTTTATGGGTCATCCCCAGTAGAGCTGTTCAGCTGGTAGTTAGGGATGTGGGAATACATCTCAGGAAGGAAGAGGGATGAGAGGAGGAGTTAGGAACAAGGACACAAAATAGATAAGATTATCTCTTTATTTCAATCCAAAGAAAAGAATGAAAGAATGGGAAATGATGTAGAAGGATTTTAATGTATAAAATGGGAGAGAAGTAGCTCATGCTGGCCTCCATTTGCTTTGTAAATTTTATGGAACAATTTTATAGGATATTGTGTAATGTGTATAAACAAAATTCATTAATAAAATGAAAAAACTGATGGCTTTCTCTAGCATCCTTATGAAAGTTTTCATGTTTTAGGAATATTTTTTGTTTTATTGCTACTTAGGTTCTGTCTTTTTTTAGAATTCAGTTGGGAAGAAAAGGTTATTGTAAAGAGGGAGGTCTAAGTAAACTCTTGGTCTTAAATCTATTTGTAAACATGGATTTCTAGGTATAAGATAGATTTCCCTATAAATATATTTTTTGAAAAATAGACATTTGTAAACAATTAATTTCTCCCCAGATAGTGATAAAACAGGCCAGGGAAGTCAGACTCCCAAAGAGAAAACTCTTCAGTCAGTTTCAGCACTGCTTGAGCAATTTACAGCAGCTAATATCTCAGGAAATCAGTTTCCAAAAGACTACTGTGTTCTTTCCTCCTCAAGCATACAATTTTTTCATTATGCCCTTTTCAACCCAATATTGTCAACCATTTAAAATGTCCAGTCTGTTTATTACAGTATCGGGATGTCTTGGGATACAAACTGCACAAGATAAACTACAGGCATAGAGATTAATTTTGTGATTTAGTGAAGATCTAAGGTTCATTATGGACCTGACTTTTATAATTACTTCCATTTTCACTTCCACTTTTTAATTTTCTCTTACTAGTATACAAAGGCCAGGCAGGTATCTCTTTACAGCTCTGGTTACCAAGGGAGCAAGATTTTTTTTTTCTATCTGGTCTCTGGGTCTACCCCTCAATCCTAGGTAGAAACTATTTTTAAGACAGTAATATCACTAGTTTCTGCCCAAAGAATCTTCCTCAACTACCTTCTTTTCCAAAGAATATAACTTACCCACAAGTCAACTGCAATGAGTTACCTTTGCTTTTTTTTTACCTTTATTTTCTTTCTTAGTTACAACTCTAATATAGAAGGGCAAGGCTAGGAAATTGGGATTAAGTGACTTGCCCAAGGTCATACAGCTAGGAAATATCTGAGTCACATTTGAGCTCAGGTCCTCCTGACTCCAAGGCCTGACTCTCCATCATGTCCACCATGTCGCTGAACTGACCCAGTTTACCTTTGCTCTTAAAGCTTCTCTTTGCACCTTGAATAATCAGCCTGCTTTGGTGGAATGAAGATTATTTAAAACTTGTTTGTGATCCTGAATTTAAGCAAATAACACCATAAATTCTACATAAATAAATACTCTTAACACTTAATTACATTTTGGTTACTTTGTCCCAAATTGGATTGGGGTTACTTCTAATCTACTTCGACTTTTAAATGAAGTGAAGTTTTGCTATACAAATTTCCATGTATAAAGAGATCAGGCTTATTTGATTTATTATTTATTTTACCTTATAAATCAATTGTATTCCAAAAGTTTGTTTCTAACTAACTCAATGCATTTCCCCATGGAAAAAGGTGTCCCACAAAATTCTGTTTAAATTATAATGTACCTTAAATATAATGCTATATCAATAGTAGTATTAAGTGCTCAACCCCCACCTAACAATATTTTTATGGGGAAAAAAAAGCATTCACACCTTCAAATCCAAGAACGTAGGTCTTCCTGATTCTGAATCCAGTGCCTTTACTATACTATGGCTTAATGAATATGAAGAATTCAGATAATGCAGGAAATGAAATAAAATTAATTAAAAAGCATTTATTAAGCACTCTATTTGCAAAACACTGTGCAAAGTGCTGGGCAAAGCAATATAGTCCCTACTTTCAAATAACTCACATTCTAAAGGAGTAGGCAAAGCATAAAGAAAGCTTTAGCTTCAAATCAAGTGAAAATTCAGTCTAGTAGCAAATCAGATGGTAATGCATTTTCTTTAATGTTATTACCATTAATAAAACCATATTCATTTATGAGGTTGAACCACCATGAGGTTCTAAGAACTTTGGTGGCAAGAACTTTTTTTTTCCAGATCTTCAGTAGTTGTAGCTCCTGAGGAAGTAGCTTCTGCAGAAGTTGCCAGGTTACAGCTGCACAAGGGGTAACCTTAAAGGGAGGGATTATGGTTGGGGTGGGGTGAGGGGGATTGGAATACTGTTATTTACAGGTTTCTTGGCCTAAGTCCTGGTTTGTCTCCATGGTCTGGGAAGTGGTGGTAGTTGAGGTGGTGGTCATGGCGGCAGCTTTAATTGTCTAGCAGATGCCATCTCCATTCTCTCACTGCTTGTTGCTTCATCTAGGCGGGCTTTCCTGTTTTATGATTGGCAGTTGGTGGGAATGTTTGGCCCTTCTCTCTACAGAAGTTGCTCCCTTGAATTATGGTGATGGGAATTCAGTTGGAAGAATAATAGTTTGGGAGTGGGAAGGAGAAATTTTATAAGTTGAGGGGGTGAGGAAGAGGAGTACATTCCAAGCATATAAGATAGAATGAAGGAATAAAGCATTTGCTAAGTACTTACTATGTATAAAGCACTAAAGATACAAATGGAAAAGTGAGGCAGTCTTTGCTCTTAAGGAGCACCCATTCTAATGGGGGAGACAAAACATAGGGAAAATTTCATCTATAAGACAGATGGAAAAGTCCCACAGCCTTCAGGGTATAGCAGCTAAGCAAGTGGGAATGTCTCTTCTTTAATTATATGTTCATTGATAAAATTATGTCAGTTTCTAATGTTGAACCATTTGACAGTGCCAAGGACTTTGGTGACAAGACTTTCTTTCCTAGGTCTTCAGTAGCTGTGGCTGCACTGCAGCTGCAGGAGAGGTTGCTTCTCAGGATGGCAGCTGTGGGGGGCTGGAAGTATTGCCATTCCCAGGGCTCTTGGGCTGAGGAGTCCTGGCTTGTCTCCATCAGGATCTGAGGGGAGATGGTGGTCAAGGTGGTGCTGGTAGTCTGCTTTAACCTGGCACATTTTACCTTGCTTAATTTGTTCAAAAGAGAATCTATTTTCAATAATTATGGTAACAAGGTGATGCAAAAATGTTTCATCACCCTGCTAATTCAGATGTCTGTAAAATGACCCACGGTAAATTCAGAATAATAGTGATTTAAACATATGACTATGCATAGCTTAGTTTTTCTACTGGTTAAATTTGGTAGAGATAGTCAGCCAAGTATTTTTAATATAAGTACCAGGAAAAGTTAATTTAAATAATAGAAACAAATACTACATATGTTTATGTGAGTAAAGAAAACAAGCAATGGACATTTAAGTACTCCAATGTTGCATAGCTCCAGCCAGACAAGTTCTCTATTATGGCAGATAAATTATCAAGGTAATTTTCATTTTAGCCCCCTAAGGGTCAACAAAGCAGGCAGAGAATTTTTAGTATTTCCCAACAGGGTCATCTTTTTCTTTACTAAACTATTAGAAATAGTTGAGTGCTAATTCTTGAAAAGCTCAAACTGTAGCACTTAAAACAAATTTTTGGCTAGCTTACTTTGGTGTAAGAAATTCTTTGAAGTTCCTGCCCAGTTCCCAAGTCAGCTTTTCTTTGAAGACGGAGAGCTAGTTTATGAAAAAGCTAAAGAAATAGCTTTTCTCCCACTTTGGCAGAACTCTTTATTCAGTGCTTGATAAATGCCTTCTGAGCATGGACTTTGTGTATTTTAGGGGGTCAGATTCAAGAGAGAGTGAGAGGAATTTTCAAGGTAATATGAAATAGGAGTCAGAAGACCTGGTATAAAATCCTAATGCTGATACTTAATTGTTGGGTGACTAAAGGCAAGCCATTAAACTTTGAAACCCAGTGTTGTTATCTATAAAATAGGAACAATACTTGGATTGCCATGCCTCACAAAGTTATTGCAAGAAAAGCACATTGCAAATCTTAACTATAAAAAGACTATATAATGAGTTTTTGCTACTCTACTGTTCATACCTACTGATGCCCACTATTAGCTTGGACAACTGACTATTAACTTGTCATGAAGTTCCTGGATCAATTTACTTTTACCTCCACAAGGTATATAGGGTTAAATGTTTGGCTTATCAAAAAAAAATTTTTTAGGTACTACTCTTCTCCCAAGTATTTGAGGATTCAGCTAATGAAACTTCATTAATAATACTGAAATAGTTTGAAGCAGGAAGTTAAGGTTATATGAATAGATGGTTTTTCCCATCAGTGGAATTTAGATTTAGAGACAGGCTGTAAATTATTTATAGAAAAATATATTTCCAAATCCAGACAAGTGCTGTAAAAGCCCCATAGTGTAAGCACAATAAGCTATAATTAAAATATTAAAAACATATAATATATATATATATATATAATAGCACAAAATTGGGTAGGACTAAAATAGCAGAATCAACTCCTGGGTTTATGATGGGCTTTATCAGTTTAGCAAGATTCTAATTATTTTGGTGAAGGGGAGAGGTGGAAAGAAAAGTCAGTATCCTTTAAATCAAGGATGAAAAGAGTTCCAAAGACAAGGCCCTTTCATGAACACTTTGCCTCCTATTTTCTTAAGTATAAAGCCAGAATATATTCTAGGCTGGAAAACACTTTATTCATAGTATCAAGAACCTAAAATTTATGCAGAACTTAAACTGTGCCCCATGAGTGCTGATAACAAATGTACATTACTGTTATGAGCTCATCTCTACAGTCATAATCAAAACATCTCTTTTAAAGCACCACCTTCATAGAGAGCACTACAGAAAATATGATCAAATATCTTCCTCACTGGATTGTTACAGTACTTGAAATATCTACTATGCTCTTGAGTAAAGAAACTGAAAGCTTTTGTCAATATGAATATCTGGAAAGAGTAATTATTGTAATTAAGTAAATTAACTGTTGAACTAGTGTCACAGGATTATAGAAATTTGGAGCTAAAATCTTAAGAGATTATTTTATCACTTACCTGGTTCTAATGATAGGGAAACTGAGGCCCAGAAAGTGACTTGTACCATGCCATAGAACTAATCAGTGGCAATAGTGAGACCAGAACTTTGGTGTCCTGACTCTTACTCTAGTATTCTGTTGAAAACACTAAGGTTCATAGATTAACTAGACTAGGTTCTGTAGTAGAAAGCTACACTTGAAAGAATAAAATTCAGGGGAGCAGCTAGGTAGCTCAATGGACAGAGAGCCAGGTCTGCAGATGCAAGGTCCTGGGATCAAATCTAGCTGTGATCCTGAAAGTCACTTAACTCCCACTTCCCCACTTACTGTTCTTCTGCCTTAGAACTGATACATAGTATTGATTCTAAGATGGAAGTTAAGGGTTAAAAAAAAATATTCAGGATAGATAAGTTCTGAGTAGTGAAAGAAAAGCATCAGGAGCTTTTCTTAACATCTCCTGTAAGGGGACACCTGGATTGGGGAGGAATAGAGGGACCAATGTAGCACCAACATGGGAAAAAGTAAACAAAAGGGTCATATAATAGAGAAAAAGGAAATAAATTAACAAGGTGTTTAATCTCTCTAGGCCTCAGTTTTTATCACCTATGAAATGAAGGACTAGATGGCCTTTCAAGAGGTTCCTTTATAGAGCTAGACTACTTTACACTTTTTCCTAGGGCTGTTCTGCTTCAAATTTCACTGAAATAATTGAGACCATTAGCTGAGAACTTTCTTTTCTCCCATCCTCTTTATCTTACATCATTCAGATGCCTTCAGTTACTCTCTTCTTTAATCTTGTTTCAAATGAAGAGGTGGCTCTTTTCCTTGTCTTCACAAATTCCTCAACAGGTACAAGTTATCTTCTCCAGCAAATTGAAACTTGTAACTCTCACTAATCTTCAAATTTTCCTGGCCTACTGATCACCTCCCTATTGTCTAGAAACATATCCATGTCTCTCCCATCTTCAAAAAACTTTTCCTAGGTCCATCCTTCTTAACTATCATCCTGTCTCTCTCCTTTTAGTGACTTAAACTCCTTGAGAAGGTAGCCATCAACATTTGGTTATCTTCATTTCCTTTTTTTCTCACTTTGCAAAATTCCCTGAAATCTAGTTTCTGATCTCCCCATTCAAATGAAACTGCTCTTTTCAAAGTTACCAATGATCTTCACCACCAAATACAGTGGCCTTTTCTCAATCCTCATTTTTCTTGACTTCAATAGTCTCTTCTCTCTAGGTTTTTATTACACTGCTTTATTGAGATTTGCCTCTTACCTGTCTAACCTCAGTCTCTTTTGCTGGATTTTCATTCAAGTCATGCCTTGTTTTTGTTGGTTTCATTCTTTTTATCTGTATTTTTAGTACCTATATCAGCGCTGGGCACAGAGTAGATGCCTTTTGATTAATTTATTGATTCCTTCATGCTTAAATCACCCTCTTGGTACTGCAATTCCTCCAGAATTGAGATTGCCTTGTTCCCTCATTCTGGGAATTGCAGCTTTCCTCCTTCTTACAAGTGACTGTTAATCATGTGTCCCCCAAGACTCTATGCTCTTCTCCCACTATATTATTTCATTTGGTGATCACATCAGCTCCTATGGTTTCAAATATCAGTTCTAAACATGTGATTCTCAGATCTAATTATCCAGTCTTAACCTTTCTCTTGATATCCAAAATCTCCAACTACCTACTAAACAGGATATATCTGGCAGATATCTTAAACTCATCGGATCCAAAACTGAAGTCATCTCCACCCTACCACCCCCCATCTTCCTACCTACCCTATTAGGGAGGGTATCACCATAATGTTGAATGAAACATCAAGTCTTTAGTCATCTAGAATCACAATCTAGGTATGTCATCATCACTGATTTAGTACTTTCTCACCTCCAAGTTCTGTTGACTGATTCTGTCTTCATCATCTCTCTCCCATAGGCCTCCTTCTCTCCTCTGATACTGCCACTACCCTTGGTGCAGGACCTTATCACCTTTTGTCTGGGCTATTGCCAACAGCCTGTTGGTTAGTTTCCCTTTCTCAAGTTTCTTCTTATTCCAGTCCATCCTCTGAGGCTCAGTGGTCAAAATGACCAGGTTACAGCTTATCTCCCACCCACTAATCCTAGTCAGTCAATTGCAGTGGCTTCCCATTCCCTCCAAGATCAAATATAGCAACTCCCCATAATCTGACTTCTTCCTATCTTCTCAGTCATTTATACCTTATTTTCTCTCTCCTCCTACCTCCATTTTCTGTGTGATCTAGGGATACAGTCTTCTTTGCTGGTCCTTGCACACATCTCTTTCTGACTCCAGCATTTTCACTGGCTGTTTCTCACGACAGCAACACTCTCCCTCTTTATCTCTACCCACAAACTTTCTTGACTTCCTTCAGATCTCAGGGAAAGTTCCCCCTTATACAAGAAATCGTTCTCAGATTTCCTTAGTCTTAGTGTCTTTTTTCTTAGCCTATCTCCTGTATTTATTGTGTTTGCATACTCTCTCCTCTGTTAGATTCTGAGTCCTAGAGAACAGCAATTGTTTATTTTGCTTTTATTTTTTGTACAGAAAATGCTTAAATAATTGTTGATTGGGCTTTAAAGCTTGCAATGTTTTACACATACCATCTTATGTGAGCCTAAAAATTACCCAGTTACAGATATTATTATTCACATTTTATAGATAAGGAAAATGAGGCATATTATAGGATTATAGCTCTAGAGCGGAAAATCTGGTTCACGAAGTCATATTATTTGCCTATTAAAATAGTCTTTTCTCTTCCAAATACATATCTGTAAAGCTGGATTTCTTCATGTTCTTCAAAACAACAACAGAATGAATGCTGAAATCGATAAGAATTCAGCCTTCTAATAAGTCAGACATTAAAGAGATTTGCAGAAATATGCAAAATGATGCCATTCTTATAACTATTTTTTATTTTGGAATATAGTTATTTTTCATTAAAATGTATTATTTATGTTAACATGTAATGGATGTTGTTGTTATTTTAAATGGATTAATATTTAAAAATTTTGTTTTAATTTCTAATGTAAATATTGGTAACTCACATAAACAAAAGTTCATTGGGGTCTTGAATAACTTTTAAGATTCAAAGGGGTCCTGAGACTAAAAAGTTTGAGGACCCTTGCTCTATAGCTAGAAGGGGGCATGGAGATCATTTTGTCCAACTCATTTTATATGTAAGGAAACTGACTTTAAATCTGGGACTCTATATTTCAATGACAATTACAATGAACAGTGGAAGGTCTCTAGAAAATAGAACCCTTTTTTTGGTAAATAAATAATCAGCTTGTTTGTTCCAAGTCAGGGTAAAAGTCCCAATGGATCATTATCAGCTGAGAACTTGCTGCCGTGAAGGGAAAAACAGAAAAACAAGCCACCACCCACCACTTTCCCAGGAATTAATGAAAATAAAAACAGAAACAAAAACACTACTTTTAATGAGACACCAGTGAGGACTAAAAAAATATAATTAATTCAAGTGAAAATTCAATGTAAAAAAGTCATGTAAACATTTAAACTACATGAGGACACCTAAAGGATTCTCAGAGGACATTGCCTATCACACCATTACAGGACTGTGTAAGAAGTATGGTTTGTTGAAGAGATAAAAAGCAAAACTTGATTTATAAAATATTCTCAAGAAAGGAGAGTGAAATGAAACCTTGATGCTGAAAATATTAAGATTTGATTAAGAAGAATAAAATCTATCAGACCTCTAGGAAACCAGTAAAATCAATCACTTTTTCTATGTGAACACCACTAATTTTGCTGTTAAGACAACTCTTTCAAAATAACATAACTGATGGGATTTAAAGAATATTGGAAAGGTGAAAATAAAACTGTTGGAAAAACCATGACTATGTGTAAAATGATGGTACAAAGTCAAGTTATGAAGAAATATCAGGTTTGTCTTTTTAGGCCAGGTATGATTATTAAATATTACATATTATTTAAAAATGACTTCCATTAAATATCTCATAATCAAAAGGGGACAGAATAATAGATAAGTGCTATATTATGTTAAAAGATATTACCTAGGATGATTGAAGATTATTACATGGGAAGACAGGAGGGGAATGAAAAATTGTGGACAATTTGAAAAAAATAGATTGAAGTAGTGTTTGAAATTCTACATGATTAGTACCATGATAATCATCTTTTTGGATTTACATAATGCAGTGGTGGAAATAAGCAGCTCCTATCTCCTTCAAATGTTTATAACTAATTGCCATACAGGCAGATATGTAAATATGGTGAGCTTCCAGAGGCCTAATGGTGAGAATCACATATGGATCTGATATAGCAACATGATGCTTTAGGTGGCTAAAATGAGATTCAGTAAGCCGTCTGGTCACTATGTGCATGACTTAGAAGTTTCAGAGGATAAAAGCTATCAGAACCCTCTATCCACAAATAGACCATTGTAGAGTACTACTAGAGGGAGAAGGAAAATGCCGGTTTGCAGATCTGAAATTTACGATAGGTCAAGGCTAGATACAAATTTAAGAATGAATAGCTGAAGTTGTGAGAGTGAATGAACTGGCTGAAGGAGAGTATATAGTGAGAAGGTTGCCAAGAACACCCAGAGGAAATGGACAGAAGAAATGGTTTAAAGAGATAGGAGAACCAGAAGAGTATGATGTCTCTCTCTTTTTTTTTAAACCCTTACCTTCTGTCTTGGAGTCAATACTGTATATTGGTTCCAAGGCAGAAGAGCAGTAAGGGCTAGGCAATGGGGGTCAAGTGACTTGCCCAGGGTCACACAGCTGGGAAGTGTTTGAGGCCAGGTTTGAACCTAGGACCTCCCATCTCTAGGACTGACTCTCAATCCACTGAGCTACCTAGCTGCCCCCTATGATGTCTCTTAAACCAGAGAAAAGGATATATTCAAAAGAAAGAGGTAGGATTAATAATTTAAAATGTTGTAGAGAGGTCAAAGAGGATAAAATGAAAAATCTGAGGTCACTCAGAGTAGGGACAATCTAATCAGTCTTTTAAATCCTCAACAGCACAGTAACTAATCAATAAATGACTATATTTTTAAGGACTCAGTTACTTCACATATTACTGTCTCTTAATTCAGTATGATTCTCTAATTATCTGTTTGCTAAGCTGATAGGGAAGAATGTGAACCAGTCCCTTCAAATAGTGAAATTGTAATGTAGCAAAAGTGGAGACTGTAAAGCTCCCAATATCACATAATTCCACCATCACATTTTATTACAAATCAATACGTTCTCATCCTATCCTAGACTCCTGTGCTCCTCCCATATAGGAGGGTCTTGATAGAAAGAAAATGCCCACATTAGTGCAACTATAACAATCCAATAAGTTCAGTAAGTAAAGAGGATTTGTAACAGGGTGTAGAAGCGGAAAGTAATATCACTAGGATTAATCTCTAAGAAATGTATATATACCCTTATTGCTTCTGTCATGAAATTTATCAAATGCAAGTCCCTTTAAGTTTCCTGTAATAATAGCCCATAACCCTTTGTGAGGCCCCAGATATTTATTCATTCACAACTAAGCCCAAAATACAGGGTGTGCCTGTTGATACTGATCTATGGTTTCACTCTCTAGAAGTCCTGGTGAGACAGTTAAAAGTTTTTTCAAAGATAAGAAAACTTTGAAAGAGATGTAGATTCAACATTGATGCTCCAGCATGAAAAGAGGTAGATTATTTGATTATCAGATGGGGTCCAGATACCACTTTTCTCCAGTCAGACTATTCTAACTTTTTAATCATCATTCTTTTTGTTTTCCCAATATTAGAAAGATTTATTACTTTAAAATTAAAAAAATATATTTTTTTCTTATTAAAATTCAAGAGAGCCACTATCTTCTGCTAGATATCTCTTTGGTTGGTTTTTGAACTTTGTAAACACTCATCAGCTGCTGCTCAGTGACTGAAAGGCTAGGAGTATCCTTTAGAAATAGTTTAATCATCATTCTTGACTACTCTCCTTGAGAGTACTTTCTCTGTACATGCATAGGGAATGGGGAAGAATAATGGAAGAAAAAATATGACCTGCCATCTCAGCATCTTCTCAGGCAGCAATGGATATGGATTCACTTTAGCCTAAAGTCAGAAAAATACCAGCTCTAGCTTTCATTTCTTTAGGATATATACATAAAATTAAAAAACTCATTATAAATGAAATTCTTCTATCATTTCCTCAAAGGCCACTGGTTAGGATCCTAGTCTTTTAAACAAGGTATTTGGGACCTCTCTCTTTCTTTCTCTCTCCCTCTCTCTACACTCCCTTCCTCCCCCATCTCTCTCCTTTCTCTCTCATTACTTTCACTTTCATCCTGCTGATTGTGTAATGAAATACACAAATCAGAAGTTATGAATGATGATAACTTTAGAGTAAATTTGACATTAAAGAACTAATTTTAAAACTTTTGATTAAGTATCTATTACATTAGACAGGATGCCCAATACACAGTCCAAATGGAGTGGTTGGTGACTTCCAGATGTTTCTTTTCTCTGATGACATTATGCTAATTATTTCGAGGCTCAGAATCACATAAAATCTCTCGAATAAAATCCATAATCATTGAACAGGTTCAATCTAACAATATAGGAAAAACTAGTAGATGAATATTCACTGTCCTGATGAGGATATTAATAAACATATACCTTGGATAAACTTGGCAAATGGACTGTTTTGAAAAATCCAAAAGGCAATGAATGAAGCATGATCAGAGTAAAGTGTACTGCCAACAATGACTTGTCCACAAGAAATGACTTAAAATATATATTTGAGAAATTGTATGAACAAAAAAGGGCATAGGCAAATCATGTTATTAGATGGACAGCTTAAATGCTAGTATCCAAGAAAAGTTAGAAGACTTAAAGAAAGGAATTTAGCAAATCTGATAGATCTTCTATGGAAGATTTATAAGGGAAGAGAAAAGCAGTACTACAGTACAGTGCCTAGAATGCTGGCTTTGGAATCATGAAGATCTGAGTTCAATTCTCTCCTTTGACATAAACATTGATCAAGTCATTGTCACTTTTCACTAAATCTGTAAGTTGCATTGGTATTGATATGCCTTGGTAAAGAAATCCATACACCCAATCACAGGTTTGATTCCCCTTATCCAATACCCCCCCCAAAAGACTGATAGGATATGTACAAAAACATGAAAGAAGAGGTGTTTATGGAGTGTGAGCTAGGAAAAGTACTTGTATCATTGGGAGATGATAAGCCAATGAACTACCAAAATATTTTCATTTAACCCTAGGACTGTCTTACTTGCTTGGTTACACACACACACACACACACACACACACACACACACACACACACATATGTATATACAGGTTTTATATATATAGATATACACATAGGCATATTGTAAACCTTAAAATTTCCCAGACCCTACTTTATAAAATTGGATTAAGACCATTCCCCATTTGGGCAGTGAACTCTACTTAAAGCAGGAATGTGAGAATTCTACTTTACCTACTTGGGTCTGCCCTAGGGGAAGATAAAGTTGTAAACTCTTTTCTGAACAATGAAAAGTACTTAAACCCATACTTTTCTTAAGCTAAGTACCTATAAAGGTCAAGCAACTTGTGAATTTACAAGGAACAAAGAACTGGAAAACTTACTCAGAGCTTTCCTGGTGTGAATTACTCAAAAATCCACACCTTCTTAGGTGTGGACTAAGAATGGGCGGTCCTTTAGAAACATCTACAGTGATTGGTAGATGTAAGGACTTAGGGGAGGTGACAAAGGAGATTTTGCCCTTAAAAATAAGAGCTCAGGGAAGAGCTGGGAAGTCATTCTGAAACATTCAGATTGGAGAGACTCATTCTGAGGAGACTGATTCTGAAACATTCAGATGGAGGAGGGAGCTGGTGAAAGCAGCTGAGATGCTGCTGGCCTGGTGTCATTGGAAATCCTTACTTAGACAGATCTTATGGTGAGTTATAAAAAACTGGCTGATTACTCTTTTAAGACTCAGGTCTAGGCCATATTGGCTTGAGGCCCTTCATACTTATTCTTTTCTTACTCTCTCTCTCTTTCTTTGATTACTCATTGTATTGTTAATTAAAATCTCTATAAAACCCAATTGACTTGGGTATTTGAATAATTGGGAATATTTCCCTGGCAACCACCTTATATTTGATTTTAAACCCAAGACACTGTAGTGAAACATATTTCTGCGGTCAAATTTTACTCACCCTCTCTTATATCTATCACAATTTATATCTTCCACTATTTTAACCACTACAGTTTAAGACCTCAACCATTTTAAATCTCACAATATATATGTATCTATGGTAAATACCAAAATTCTGGTTCAGACAAAATCAAACCTGGGCAGGCATAGAGCAGCATTAAAAACCTACTGATATCCTTAGTCTACTAACATTTGATGTTGAGACAGAGAAATACATAGTAAAGCTCTTCTTTTTTTGTGGTGTTCTATCAGTTACCCATGTGCTTCAGCTGTATATTTCTTTCATCTGGAAAATATGTTCATACTACTAATTTCATTCCTCAAAAATGTCACCCCTTACCTGAATAGGCAGTTTTCACACGATGAAATCAAAACTATCAACAAGCACATGAAAAAATGTTCTAAATCCCTCCTGATTAGAGAAATGCAAGTTAAAACAACTCTGAGGTACTACCTCACATCTAGCTGAATGGCAATATGGCAGCAAAGGAAAGTGCTAAATGCTGGAGGGGATGTGGCAGAATTGGGACACTAATACACTGCTGGTGGAGTTGTGAATTGGTCCAACCATTCTGGAAGGCAATCTGGAACTATGCTCAAAGGGCTTTAAATGAATGTCTGCCCTTTTATCCAGCCATACCACTGCTGGGTTTGTACCCCAAAGAGATAATAAGGAAAAATACTTGTACAAAAATATTCATAGCTGCATTCTTTGTGTTGGCAAAAAACTGGAAAATGGAGGGATGTCCTTCAATTGGGGAATGGCTGAACAAATTGTGGTATATGCTGGTGATGGAATACTATTGTGCTCAAAGGAATAATAAAGTGGAGGAATTCCATGTGAACTGGAATCCAGGAATTGATGCAGATTGAAAGGAGCAGAATCAGGAGAACATTATACACAGAGATGGATACACTGTGGCACAATCGAATGTAATGGACTTTTCTACTAGCTGCAATGCAACAATCCAGGACAACCCAGAGGGACTTATGAGAAAGAACACTATACACATCCAGAGAAAGAACTATGGAACCAGAAATGCATTAGAAAAACATAGGATCGATCACATAGTTCGATAGGGATATGATTAGGGTTTTGATGTTAAAAGATCGCTTTACTGCAAATATGAATAACATGGAAATAGATTTTGAATAATGATACATGTATAACCCAGTGGAATTGCTTGTCATCTTCAGGAGAGGGGAATAAAGAATGGTGGGGGGGTGGGGAGAGGTGAAGGGGAATCATGAATCATGTAACCATGGGAAAATATACTAAATTTTAAAAAAAGTGACTCCTTCATGGGATTGCTTTTTTTGGTATTCATTGTTTTATCATGGAAATTAATTTGGCTACTCAAAACAATAGTCTCAGTTAACCAGAGTCCACAGAGAACAAGTTGATGCTTAAATCAGGGTAAGCTGGAAAATTCTCCTTATTTCAATTCTTTTGTTGAAAATTATCCTAAAATGTATTTATTTACATTTTTGCTTTAAAAGTATAGGTTATGGTTATCTCTGCCTTACAAATGTCCAATTTATGAATAACTTATACCTTTAGAGCTGGAATACAAATATAAAAATACAATGAGATACAAAGTTTAGATAAGACACAGTCCTTGACATGATGGAACTTATAATCTAAATATTATTCAAGTTGTTTCAGTCATGTCTGACTCTTCATACCTGAATTTAGAGTTTTCTTGGCAAAGATACTGGAGTAGTTTACCATTTCCTTGTCTAGCTCATTTTATAGATGAGGAAACCAAGTCTAGTAGAAGTTTAAAGGTCCTAGGGGCTTCTGAAGCAAAAGCAGACAAAACTTATGTGAGAGGTACAATAAACATAGTAGAAGTATCAGGAAATAAGACTGGGTTCTCCGACTCCAACTATGGTGTTCTTCCCAATATACCAATCAGACAAAAAAGAAATTTCCTTGATTCTTCTGGTATGGTCCCCCTCACCCCTAATCTAAAAGTGACTTTTTGGTACATTTGAGACACCTGACTAAAGTTTATGTGGCTAAAGTGATAAATGGACCATCATAAAGTTCTCCCAGAATTGTGCCTTTATGAAAAAAGATACATTGATTACAAGCATGCTGAGAGAAAACACTGTAAAATATCATAAATGTCAGCTAAGATTTACCAAGAATTTTTTTTAAACTTTACCTTCTATCTTGGGATTAATACTAAGTATTGGCTCCAAAACAGAAGAATGGTAAGGACTAGGCAATGAGGATTAAGTGATTTGCCCAGGGTTACACAGCTAGGAAGTGTCTGAAGCTAGATCTGAACCAAGGAGCTCTCATCTCTGGACCAGGCTCTCAATCTACTGAGCTACCTATCTGTCCCAACCTAAAGGAATTTTTTTAAAAAAACTAGTTTTTGAAGAAGATGAGAAGCATGGACTAATGGGAAGAATTGAAGATGGCCTTCTGGATGAGAAGAATGATTTAGAAGAGAACCATTAAGATCACCAATGAAGATTTTTAGCCAAGGTGACTCATGTAAAAAATAGACTCGAATACAGGACTACAATCCCCATGAGCCTTTGCTCCACTTCCCCAGAATGCCTTGTAATCTCACCTGGGCCGAGATCGAGAAGGTATTTAAGTGGATTCAAAGGCTTTTGAAAGGGGCTTGGGCGCTTTTGAACTTCCATTTTGGAGCAGAGGCGTCTCTTCCATGATGTGAGGTTATTTTGTCTAGGCCTCTGGCCTAGACACATGTTTCTTACTTGTATATTCTTAATCTTTAACCTTTAATAAACCTCTAAAAATATAATACTCCTTGCAGAGAGAAACTAATTTCTACCTGCCTCAGTCTCCCCATCTCCCCTAAATTTTAATCTTTACACTCAGGAGGCAGAATGAATGCCCAGCTCCTCTACACCTATGCCAGCAAAACCCTAAAATGCACATCAGACCAAATGATGATCAAAAGATACAATGATAAATTACAGTGCTTTCTTCTACTTCAGAACTGTACAAAGTCAGCCAAAAGCTGAAAGAAATGAAATTATAATTAAATAAAATCCCTTAAAGAAAAGAGGAACTTATCCAATTAATAGACTGCCTAAAAATAGACCAAATAAAAATCAGTGACTATAAAAGAGCAGGAAATATTAGAAGAAAATATATGATGTCTGATATGAAAAACAAATGATCTGGAAAGCAAGTCAAGGAGAGAGAATCATTGGAGTCCCTGGATAGTTATGATTTTTTTAAAAATCTGGAAACTATATTTCAAGAAATCACAAATGAAAGCTGCCCAAATTCTTTAGTGCTAGAGAACAAAGTGAAGAAAGAAGAATCCAATCATCTGTTGGTGGAGGGGGAAGACCACCCAAAAGGGAGAACAACCAAGATGGCAGAATAGAAATAGTATAGACAACCTGTTCCATACAATGCCTAAGCAAATATCTTAAAAAATTTTTTTTTAATCCTTACCTTCCTCTTCCTTTTTAGAACCAATACTGCCCATACAAATATCTAAAAAAATGTACCAGACCAAATCTTGATGGTGAAATTATACTGAATCATTTAACTAGCCACATTAACAAAGGGAAACAGACAGGTCTATGGATAACAGAGATGAGATCTAGCCAGAAGTATCACCTGTAGAGCATTCACAGGTACTGAATGAGGAGTTGATTGTAGCTGTATACCTGGGCAGAAAGATGTACCATATCCAGCAGAGAGGGACCTGACATTGTACAGGGAGCAAGAATAGGTGCCAACGAAGCTCTGTGCTGCTGACTACTCAGTGTTGTGTTATGGATCCAGACCTCCCTGAAGAGGGGACTTTTGCCTAAGGAGGTATGTGATCTAGAACAAGGAATGATCAAGCTCCTAGGACAGTGATGGTGTTTTAGAGACAGAGTGCCTGGCCATGCCCCTACCCAACCTCCCCAGCCTGAGTTCCATGCCCACCCCCACCACATCCACTTGTGGCATGCATGCCCTTTCCTCCCACTGAGTACTGAGTGTGCCCCCACCTCTTACCCCACACAGGGGAGAGAGAAAGTGCTCCCATTGGGCTGCTGGGCAGAGGGGTGGCTGAAGTAAGGAATATCCTCAGAGAATATAAAGTGGGGAAGGGGAGTGGCCAGAGCACTCTGTTCCCCTCTCCAGCTCTGCTGCCTGTGAGCTTCCCACCTTACCCCCTGTGCTACTGGGCAGAGAGGTGGGCGATCTGAAAAAATTTCATCATCTCCCCTGCCTTTCTAGTAACAAACTGTGGGGGGGTGGGAGTGGGGGTTACTGAGTACCCACAGAGAGTGCTCTGTGTGTCATCTTTGGCACCTGTGCCATAGTTCACCACCACTGCCTTAGATCATGTACTAAGTAAGAAGTAAGTAGCTGCTATGTAGCTCTGACCACAGAAACCATGTAGAGTCTCAGCTCCAGTCCCTATTCTAGTCTGCAGACTACAGCAGAATAACCCAGACAGGAAGTCCAGACAAAATGGGAACCTATAGTTGTCTTTCTGAATCTACAGAGCTTTCTACCTGGCTGATGGTGGATGAGTCCAGGAACAGCCTACTAGAGCTCCAACCAGGAGCAAGTCCATGGTTCTGTTGCTTGGACCCAAAACCAGGTCAAGAATTTTCATAGCTCAGAACAAGAGGGCACTCAGACTGCCCTTGATCAGACAACTCTAGGAGCACTAAAAGCTTGTACATCTCCAGACTACACTGCCTCTGACACTGTGGAATGAGACAATACCCCCACAAAAGGAATAGTCAGACTCTTCAAGAAAACAAAATGGGACTAGCCATAGCTCATACATTCATTCCCTTCAGAAAAGCCCAACAGAAAATCCTGTCAGACTGGAAGAATGGACAAACAAAAAAGAATCCTGCAATAAAATGCAATTATACTGACAGGATTGTTCAAGAAACAAATCCAAAAGAGAATATTATTCCAAAACATCTAAGATCAAAGCAAACACACAAAAACAAAATAAAAAAATACTGCTATCTCCTTCCCTGCCCCACATGTATGACAAACAAAACCAATCAAGCAATTATCCTCCCCTCCCCTCAAATGTCCCCCTCTAAATTAACTTGAGCATAAATAAAACTATAATTTTTGGAAGAAATTAAGGATTTTTAAAAAGGGGGTTGCAAAATGATGTTATGAATGAACTATGTAGCTAGATGTATAGTGGATAGAGTTTTAGATTTGGAGTCAGAAAGATTTGAAAATCAAGTCCAGCATCATTTAGCCATAGGACACTAGGCAAGTCATTTAACTTCTGTCTACCTCAGTTTCCTTATCTATAAAATGGATATAATAATAGAAACTACCTCATAGGGTTGTTGAGGGGATAAAATGAAACAGTATTTATAAATCATTTTGCAAACCTTAAAGCATATTCATGCCAGGAAATGAATGGAGAAAATGAGAATGCTAGGGGAAAAATACAAAAGGGATGAAAGTTATGAAAGAAAAAATTAGAAAGAGATTAACATTTGACACGAGGTATAAAACCTTACCCAAGCAACAAATTCCATGATAAATTAGAACAGATCAGATAGAAACCAATAACTCTACAATAATAGTCATCAAAAGGCTTGGGGGGAAAAAAGAAAATTTAAGGTATCTTCATATCTAAAACAACTAATCTAGAAAAGAGATTAAGGAGAAATAATTAAAAAATCAATGGGGGAGACTTCCGGGTAAGCATGGCGCAGATTAGACACAGCTCACTTCCCCTCCTCAGATCCAATGATACAGACGACCTCAAAAGACCCCCAAAAAACCATCCTCATAAGAACAGAAGGACTCTACAGTAGGGTGCAGCATTGAAGAGTCAGAGTTAAAGTCAGCGCACGCCAGAATCAACGAGTGAGGGAGGGGCACCCCAGGAGTGAGCAACAGGCAGCTACAGATCTTGGGAGCTGACTAAGACCACCAAGGACTTACCCCTGAGAGCAGTAACACCCGAAACCCCAGCAGGTGGGCAAGGGGAGCTCATTATCTCGGGAGCTCATTATCTCGGGCGCTCAGAACCAGCACTTCATAATCAACGAGTGTGCAAAGGGCACCCCTGAAGGGAGCAAGGGGCACCTATATGTCTTGGGAGTTGACTAAGACCACCAAGGACTTACCCCCTGAGAGCAGTAACACCCGAAAAGCCAGCAGGCAGACCTTGGGAGCCCCTGGGGAAATAGCGCAGCTGCAGAGAATCAAGAGCTTGCCCAAGGCAAAAGCCTTGATCATTAGATCCATACACAGAGAGCCAGCCCTCCTCACTCAGATTTATGACTGGAAAGGAAGGAAAAACCATAGAGATGGCAAACAGTGCCCAGGAACAACTTCCCTACACACCAAGAAAAGCAAGAAGAAGGGGTTGACTTTGGATAGTTTTTAACGGGGTAAAATACAGACTACAGAGGAAATAGCAGAAGAGGAAACCCAAATAAATGCTCCAAAACCTTCCAAAAGAAGTGGAAATTGTCCACAAGCTCTTGAAGAATTTAAATTGGAGGTTATCAAAAAGATGGAAGCCTTCTGACATGAAAAATGGGAAATAATGCAAAGAGAATACAACAATATTACAGACAAGAACTCCCAATTAGAGAAACATCTGGAAGCCTCAAAAAAAGCAAGATAGACCAAAGTGAAAAGGAAAACCAGTCTTTAAAGACCAGAATTAGGCAACTGGAAGACAATGGTCTTGCAAAACAGCAAGAATTAATAAAGCAAAGTCAAAAGACTAAGAAATTAGAAGAAAACATAAAATATCTCACTGACAAGGTGACAGATCAGGAAAACAGAGGAAGGAGAGACAATCTGAGACTCATTGGTCTACCTGAAAATCCAGAAATAAACAGAAATATTGACATCATAATAGAATCTATCATCCAAGAAAACTGCCCTGAGGTTCTAGAACAAGGGGGCAAAATAGACATTGAAAGAGTTCATAGAACACCTCTACACTAAATCCCCAAAAGACAACTCCCAGGAATGTAATCGCCAAATTCCAAAGCTTTCAAGCTAAGGAGAAAATCCTACAAGAAGCCAAAAAGAGACAATTCAAATACCAAGGAGCACCAATCAGGATCACACAAGACCTGGCAGCTTCCACACTGAATGACCGCAAGGCCTGGAACATGATATTTAGAAAGGCAAGAGAACTGGGTCTTCAACCAAGAATCACCTATCCTTCAAAAGTGACTATATACTTCCAGGGGAAAGTATGGGCATTCAACAAAATAGATTTCCAAGTATTTGTAAAGAAAAGACCAGAACTCAGTGGAAAGTTTGATATCCAAACACAAAGAGCAAGAGAAACATGAAAAGGTAAATATGAAAGAAAGGGAAAAGGAGAAAAATGTTTTTTTCTTTTATTCAAACTCTCTTCGATAAGGGCTACATTTAGATAAAATTATATATTAATATATGGGGAAGTGTTATGGGTAACTCTCAAAAATTATATGCATTATTAGAGTAATTAGAAGAATCACTCATAGGGAAAAATTGGGGCATTAAGATGATATGGAGAAAGGAAAAAAAAGAAAGAAAAAGGGAGGGGGTGGAATCGATGATGGTACCAAGATATATTTGAAGAAATAGAAATAAATTAAATAGAATAAACTTTGTCACCCAAAGATACACATGGGAAGGGGAGGGGAAGAATTCTCTTATAATAAGAAGACAGTGCTAATTGGTATTACTTAAACCTTACTCTCAGTGAAATCAACTTAGAGAGGGAAGAGCATCTAGATCCACTGGTATCTTGAATTCTATCTTATCCAATAGGGTAAGGGAGAAGGTAAAATTAAGGGGGTTTGGGGGTAGGGAGTACAAAAAGGGAGGGAAGGATAGGGGGGAGGGGAATTAACAGACCTTAAACAAAAAAACAAGAAGGGAACAAAAAGGAAGGGGCCAGAAAGGGAAGTATAACAAGGGAGGGGACTAGGGGGACTGATTTAAAGTAAACCACTGGTTTAAAAGGTTATAGCAAAAGAAGAAAGGTCAGAATTAGGGGAGGATATCAAAATGCCAGGGAAGTCACAAGTGACAATCATAACTTTGAACGTGAATGGGATGAACTCACCCATAAAACGTAGACAAATAGCAGAGTGGATTAGAATCCAAAACCCTACCATATGTTGTCTTCAAGAAACACACATGAGGCGGGTAGATACTCACAAGGTCAGAATTAAAGGTTAGAGCAAGACCTATTGGGCCTCAACTGATAGAAAGAAGGCAGGAGTTGCAATCATGATATCTGACAAAGCCAGAGCAAAAATAGACCTGATTAAAAGAGACAGGGAAGGTAAATACATCCTGATAAAAGGGAGTATAGACAATGAGGAAATATCACTAATCAACATGTATGCACCACATGGTATAGCACCCAAATGTCTATCATGGTCTACTTAAAAAATCCTAGAGAATCAACTAAAAAGCTAGTGGAAATAATCAACAAGTTTAGCAAAGTAGCAGGGTACAAAATAAACCCACATAAGTCATCAGCATTTCTATATATCTCCAACACATTGCAGCAGCAGGAATTAGAAAGAAAATTCCATTCAAAATCGCCTTAGACAATATAAAATACTTAGGAATCTATCTCCGGAGACAAACACAGGAACTATATGAACACAACTAAAACTAGATCTGAGCAATTGGAAAAACATTAACTGCTCATGGGTAGGACAAGCTAACATAATAAAAATGACCATCCTACCCAAACTTATCTATTTATTTTATTTATTTAGTGCCATACCCATTGAACTTCCAAAAAACTTTTTTATGGAATTAGAAAAAAACATAACAAAGTTCATTTGGAAGAAAAAAAGATCAAGGATATCCAGGGAAATAATGAAATAAAATGTGAAGGAAGGGAGCCTTGCAGTCCCAGATCTCAAACTATACTATAAAGCAGTGGTCATCAAAACAATTTGGTACTGGCTAAGAGACAGAAAGGAGGATCAGTGGAATAGACTTGGTGTGAGGGACCTCAGCAAAACAGTCTATGACAAATCTAGAGACCTTAGCTTTTGGGACAAAAATCCACTATTTGATAATAATTGCTGGGAAATTTGGAAGACAGTGTGGGAGAGATTAGGCTTGGACCAACACCTTATACCCTACATCAAGATAAACTCAGAATGGGTGAATGACCTGAACATAAAGAAGGAAATTATAAGTAAATTAGGTGAACACAGAATAGTATACATGTCAGATCTTTGGGAAGGGAAAGATTTCAAAACCAAGCAAGACTTAGAAAGAGTCACAAAATGTAAAATAAATAATTTTGACTACATCAAATTAAAAAGTTTCTGTATAAGCAAAATCAATGTAACCAAAATCAGAAGGGAAATAACAAACTGGGAAACAATCTTCATAACAAAAACCTCTGACAAAGGTCTAATTACTCAAATTTATAAAGAGCTAAACCAGTTGTACAAAAAATCAAGCCATTCTCCAATTGACAAATGGGCAAAGGACATGAATAGGCAATTTTCAGTCAAAGAAATCAAAACTACTAATAAGCACATGAAAAAGTGTTCTAAATCTCTTATAATCAGAGAGATGCAAATCAAAACAACTCTGAGGTATTACCTCACACATAGCAGACTGGCTAGCATGACAGCAAAGGAAAGTAATGAATGCTGGAGGGGATGTGGCAAAGTGGGGACATTAATTCCTTGTGGGTGGAGTTGTGAATTGATCCAACCATCCTGGAGGGCAATTTGGAACTATGCCCAAAGGATGATAAAAGACTGCCCTTTGATCCAGCCATAGCACTGCTGGGTTTATACCCCAAAGAGATAATAAGGAAAAAGACTTGTACAAGAATATTCATAACTGCACTCTTTGTGGTGGCCAAAAATTGGAAAATGAGGGGATGCCCTTCAATTGGAGAATGGCTGAACAAATTGTGGTATATGTTGGTGATGGAATACTACTGTGCTAAAAGGAATAATAAAGTGGAGGAATTCCTTGGGGACTGGAACAACCTCCAGGAAGTGATGCAGAGCGAAAGGAGCAGAACCAGGAAAACATTGTACACAGAGACTGATACACTGTGGTACAATCGAAGGTAATGGACTCCTCCATTGGTGGTAATGCATCGATCCTGAACAACCCAGAGGGTTACAGGAGAAAAAGCACTATCCACATCCAGAGGAAAAACTGTGGGAGTAAAAACACTAAAGAAAAATTACTGCTTAATGACATGGGTCGAAGGGGATATGAATGGGGAAATAGACTCCAAATGAACATCCTATTGCAAATACCAACAACATGGAAAGAGGTTCTGATGAAGAACACATGTGACACCCAGTCAAATTGTGCATCAGCTATGGGATGGGTGGGAGGAAATGAAAATGATTTTTGTAACCAAGGAACAATGTTTGAAATTAAAAATAAAAAGAATCAATGGGATAAGGGAAGGCTAGGTGGCTCACTGGATAGAAATCTAGGCTTGGACATGGGAGGTCCCGGGTTCAAATGTAGCCTCAGACATGTCCTAGCTGTGTGACCCTGGGTAGGTCACTTAACTACCTTAACTTAACTTAACACTTAACTAAGATATTCTATCTTAGAACCAATATATAGTATTAATTGGTTCTAAGACAGAAGAGAAAGTGTTTTAAAAAAAATCAATGGGTTATCTGAAAACAATAATCAAAAAAAGAGCCAAGACATCATATTTCAAGAAATTATAAAATTGCCCAAGAGAAAAATGTGAAAATAGGAAAAAAATCCACAAGTCATTTCCTGAAAGAAATCCTAAAATAAAAGCTCCTAGGAATTTTTTAACCATAATCCAGAACTTTCATGTCAAAGAAAAAATACTATAGTAGCCAGAAAGAAAGAACTCAAGTACCAAGGAGCCATAATCAGGAACATATATAATTTAGCAGGTAACACATGTAGGAGTGGAAAGCTTGGAATACAATATTCCAGAAAGTAAAAGATACAGGCTTACAACCATGAATAACTTACCCAGCAAAACCGAGTATAATCTTATAGGTTAATGAAATGGAGACTTCCAAGTACCCCGATGAAAAGGCAAGAAATTCAGTAGAAAGTTTGAAATATAAACATAGGAAGTCAAGATAAAAATGTAAATATGAGTGAGCAAATAGAAGGTATTAAAACGAGGATATATATATTCTCATATAGGGAGAAGATACATGAATCCCCAACTCTTATCATTATCAGAGGTCAGAGAGAATCTCTAGTAAGACAAAGGGCCCAGAAATGGTTTGCTATGTTTTGCTATTAAAAGAAGAAAACAAAGGGCTGGGGGAAACAATACACTGGGATGGAGGATTGGGTAAAGTATCCACATAATTTGGTTGTGCAAACTGGAAACAACAAAAAGAATGAAGTGGAGGGGATCAGAGAACATTTGAATCTCACCTTGATCTGAGGGAAAGGAAGGAAGAATATACATATAAGTTGGATACAGAAATATATGGAAATATATTTATATATTTATAATATACATATATATAATATTATATTATATATTATATATATTATATAATATAATAGTATATATATACATATATATAATATAAATATAATATACATATTATAAATATATAAATATATACAGAAAAATATGTTTCCAAATGGAAACAAAAGGGAAAAGGTAGGAGAGTGGAGGGAAGTAGATTCAGTGAGGAATTGAATCTAAGCAAGACAAACTCTAACCATGGAAAGAGAGGTTTAAGAGTAAAGAAAGAGTCCATTGGGCTGCTATTGGGCTCTGGGTGAGGAAAAGGGGCAGGGAAATAGAAATCAATTGCATAAAACCTAGGTCTCTGTTGCTGAGAATATTGTTGGTAGGACACTGATCAGCACAATGATTAACCACATTTCTAGGTCTCATAATAAAACATTCTACCCACATACCTCTTTACAGAGAGGTGATGGATGCAGAGTATAGATTGAGATATATGTTTTTTGGACATGACCATCACAGGAACTTCTTTTGTTTGATTATGCATATTTGTGACAAAGGTTCCACCCCACCCCACCTGTAAAAATGGAGATTTGAACCCTGGACTTAAATCCCCAGAAGTCCTTGATCTAGTTGCATCTAGAGATGCCCTCTAATCTCACTGAGATTTTCACCTGGGCAAGATCAAAATTTCTATTTAACTGGCTGTAAAAGCCTACTGCCTTCTCTTCCTACTTCTAACTTCCAAGCAGTCGCGGCTCTCTACCAAGCAGGCAAGATGTGAGTGGTTGTGAATGGGCTCTCTAGGTCTAGGCACGTGCTTTTCTTACTTGTTCTTAATCTTAAATAAACCTCTAAAAATATAAACTTCTAGCAGAGAGAAACTAATTTTTACCTGCTACAGTTTGGCGATTTTAATCTTAACACACCCCACCCCCACCCAGGAGAAGGGAAGGTGAGAGGAATAAGGTAGATTTTCACTAATTGACAAAAAAAATTTTTTTTACATTTTAAAAGGGTGTAGATTGGATATAATTAAGGTTGGAAAGGAAATAATCAAGTGGGAAAAACTTTATAGCACATTTGTCTGATAAGTATCATTTTCAAGATCTATTTTAATAGAATTCAAACAAATAAGAGTAAAAGCCAATCTCTATATGATGAATGGTCAAAGACTATGAATAGGCAGGTAATTTTCAAAGGAAGAATTCCAAGCTATCAATAGCCAAATGAAAACATGTTCCAAATCACTAACTAGAGAAATGCAAGTAACTTTGAGGGTTCCACCTCAGAGATTGGCAAAGAGAGCTAAAATGGAAAATGACTACTGTTAGAAGAATTAGAGAAAACAGGTATATTAACATATTGTAGGTAGAGATGTGAATTTATCCAGCCATTCTGGAAAGCAATTTGGAACTATGCCTGCAAAGTTATTAAACTGCACATGTTCTTTACAAAACAGTACCTTTACAAAGTCTATATCCAAAAGAGAAGGAACCATATGTACAAAAATATTTGTAGTAGCTCTTTTCATAAATAACAAATCTAAAAGGATGCCCATCAACTGGGGAAATAGATGAACAAATTGTGTTATGGACGAAATGAATATCATTGTCTCAGAAGAAATTATAAGAGGAATAGTTTGAGATAAATCTGGAAAGACTAGTATAAAGTGATAAAAGTGATGAAGCAAGCTGAACCAAGAGAGTATAAAGAAGTTATTTAACAACACTGTTAAAGAAAAACATCTTTGAAAGACTTAAGAACTCTGATCAATGCCATGACTATCATGTTTTCAGAGAATCTATGATGAAGCAGGTTATCCAATGTCCTAACAGAGAGGGGGTAAACACAAAGAGCAGAGGCCCATTTTTGAACATGCATACTATATAGATTTGTTTTGCTTCACTGTGTCTTATTTGTTCAAAGGTTATTTTTCACTTTCTCAGTTTTTAATTGGAGGGAAGAGACAGATAAGTTAGCAACAGAAATGTATTCCCACCAAAAGAGGTCCACTGAAATGCACTGGATAGGGCAGGTATGGAGCTCAGTAGATAGAGTCAGGCCTGGAGATGAGAGGTCCTGGGTTCAAATTTGACCTCAGATATTTCCTACCTGTGAAATTCAGGGCAAGTCACTTAATCCACACTGCCTAGCCCTTACTGCTCTTCTGTCTTAACCAATACATGGTATTAATTGTAAGACAGATGGTAAGGGTTAAAAAAAAATGCATAGAAGATAACAGAAAAAAAAATTCAAAATAAAGTATAGATAAGCAGGACAGATTTGAAAATAATATATAGCACCTCACTATATATATATTTTTATACAGTTATGAAATAGATATTTATGGTTTCATATAGAATCCTCTTTCTGTGGGTGTTTAAGTTCAGGATTTTATAAAAAGCATAAATTATGAGGTATAACAGCTTTAATAGCAAGGCTGAAGCAAAAGCTTTAATTTGGAGAAAATATGAAAGATAAATTTGGGTGAAAACTCAATAGGATTATTAGTTGATTATATTATTACTTTTATAAAATCTTTAATAAATAAATCCAATCCCCAGAAATCTGGCACCTTCCATCATCTAAGCCTATAGTAATCCTGGAACTCAAAAAAGTCCCCAAAAACCAATATACCACCACCAAGAAAAACAGAAGGCATGAACTCCCAGTTTATGCCTACAGTTATGAAAAACCAGCTGATTTTTGACAGATTTTTGTGATAATAACTTCATTGTTCATAAAATGCTATTTTCAGATAAAAAATAACTGCAATTCTAACAAGAATGTGGTAGTAGAGGACACAATAGAAAGGGTTCAAAAAATGAGTTGGTTTTTTAAAAATTAACTTTTACCTGAAAATATCCAACACCTCCCTGAACCTCAGTGTCCTTATCACTAAAATGAAAGAAGAGAAATCAGACCAGATGATCTGTATGGTCCTTTCTTTCAGCTTGAGCATCTTGTAACCCTACAAATGGATACTCATAACTTTCCCATTTAAGTAGTGCAAGTTTTCCCTTGCACTGTAGATATAGATATAAAAAGTGGAAGATTTGGATGAATGTGTACTAGACCTAAGGTATCCCCCTTGAAGGGCTTTTCTTTATTTTTATTAAAATTCTTTTGTAATCATTTGTCTTTTTCCTCCAAAAGTGAAATGCAGAAAAAATACAACTATTTGAAGACTTCAGTTATTTGAGCTTATAGTCAAAATTTATGCCTTTTATTTTATTTTAAAATTTATTGTCTATTTACTGTTTTTTAAATTTAACTTATTAAGTTTATTTGGAGTTGTCTCCTATAAGTAATGGTAATTCTAATTCTTCATTTGGATGCATAATCTTAGTAAAACATAATGCATAAGGAGATATTTAAATACTAAAGCATGAGAAGAGAAGACTAATATCTCCATAAATGATTTCAGTATATAAGCATTTGCAAAGTGCCACAAGATTGTTATTGTTGTTTATTACAAGACTAAATATTACAAAAATTTGACTGGAAACAACAAACAGGGTTATCCTGCTATTTTCTATTTGTATGAAGATATTGAAAAGATATTTCTTGTTGCTGCCTGTTAAGGATCTGGGTCATATTAAGGAATAGTTGGCTTAATTATTGCAGCATGAAAGTAAGGAAGAAGCTAATGGAAAATCTCAGAACACAAAAAGAACCTGTTTGAGAATAGAGATCACATTCCTAAAGACAAAAGGTAGACTGCTGACACAATAATCTAAACACACTCAGTAAGCTTGTGTCTTGAGCAAATCAGACTGCCACAATCTCTGATCGGTCTTGGCAGTGCTTTCTTGAAAATGTAAGTTATCAATAACCACATAAAAAAACATTATTCTAATAATAAGAAATATGCAAATTAAATAACCCTGAGATTCTATTTCACACCCATCAGAGGCGATCATGATAAAAGGTTAAAATGGCAGTAATGAGGGCAGTGACATGTAAGTAGCAGTAAGCTAATGTACTATTTGGTTAAGTTGTGAATCAGTTCAGACATTTTAGAAAGCAGATTTGAACCGTGCCCACCAAGTTACCATACCCTTTGACCATAATAACATTACTAGCTGCATATCCCAAAGTAGTCAAAGATATAGAGAAAGGATCTAAATAGAAGCACTTCTTTTTCAACAAAGAACTGGTCACAATGTGGGTATCCATCAACTCAATAAATTATGACATATGAATGTAATAGAATATTATTGTACCTTAAGAAATTATGAGGGTACCAAAGTGGATAAAGAGCTGGTTTCAAAGCCAGAAAGATCTGGTTCAAGTTCTACCCTGATACACCCTGGGAAAACCTCTTAACACTGAATTGCAGAGGAACTGCAGACTTGCATTGATTGGTACAGGGAGTTTCCTTTCCTGAGATTTTCCCACACCAATGACATCACAGTTTTAGTCCTTTCAGAAATGATGGAGATGGATATGGAAAAACCAGGAGAAAAATGTAAATGATGACCACAATAATATAAAACAACTTTGAAAGGCTATAGAACTCCAAGTTAGTGCAATGATCAATCATGACTTTAGAACACCAGTGTCACTCACTTCTTGACGTATGCATGTCCTGGCCAATTTGTTAATTGTTTTGTGTGACTATATTTGTTAAGAGGAAAGAGTTTCTGCTTTTTTTGGAGTGAGGAGTGAGGAGTGAGTTCCTGGGTCATGATAGAGATAGATGAAAGAAAGAAGGAAAAGGAAGGAAGGAAGGAAGGAAGGAAGGAAGGAAGGAAGGAAGGAAGGAAGGAAGGAAGGAAGGAAGGAAGGAAGGAAGGAAGGAAGGAAGGAAGGAAGGAAGGAAGGAAGGAACAAACGGACAAATGAAGGGACGAATGAATGAAGGAAGAAAAGTGATATTTAGAAATACAGCTTTAAAAAAAACTATTCATTGCCACATTCAATCCTTTTTCTCTCTTTTTGCTTCTTGAAATACTCATGTTTGTTGTTGACTATTAAGTTCATAATAAAAAGGATAAGGAAAAAAATAGTACCTTTTGAAAACTTGTTTCAGCTCTATTTTCCTGGCAACAGGTTTCCCAATAGTGCCACAACCAAAATGGAATTAGCTAATTATGCTAAGATATTATAATGTAGCTTTCATGGCAGATAAATAATCTAAGAATTCCCAATGATCCCTAGATATTTTTTCTTTCTAGCAATACTAATGAAAGTCTTAGCTATAGCCTTAAACTTTATTATTAAATTGTGAAATATAGTAACAAATGCCATCTTTTCACTGTAATTTAGCTTTGCAGGGTGCTTGTATATGGAAAATGCCGATGGTAAAATGGGCTGGTAAGGCAAAAAGTTTCAAGGGATTGGTAAAATAAACAACAGACTGAAGCCATGTAGTGAAGCCACTAAGTTGGAAAGAATTATAACTGTAGACAAAACTAGCAGGGCAATAGGGTGAAAAGCTCTTCTCCTTTGCTCAACAAAGGTAGTTAGTGTCTTTCTTTTATTTTTTATTCCAAAATTTACTCTATTTACAAAGGGCTTTAAATGAATGCCTGCCCTTTGATCCAGCCATACCACTGCTGGGTTTGTGCCCCAAAGAGATCATACAAGAATATTCATAAGCAGTGCTCTTTGTGGGGGCAAAAAAATTGGAAAATGAGGGGGTGTCCATCAAATGGGGAATGACTGAACAAATTGTGGTATATGTTGGTAATGGAATATTATTGTGCTGAAAGGAATAAAGAAATGGAGGCATTCCATGTGAACTGGAACAACCTCCAGGAATTGATGAAGAGCAAAAGGAACAGAACCAGGAGAACATTGTACATAGAGGCACAATAGAATGCAATGGACATTTCTACCAGTAGCAATGCAATGACCCAGGACAAATCCAGAGGAACTTAGGAGAAAGAACACTATCCACATCCAGAGAAAGAACTGTGGAACCAGAAATGCAGAAGAAAAATATATGCTAAACCACATAATATGATAGGGATATAGTTAGGATTTTGATGTTAAAAGATCACTCTACTGCAAATATGAATAACATGGAAATAGGTTTTGAACAATGATACATGTATAACTCAGTGGAACTGCTTGTCAGCTTCAGGAGGGGGAAGAAGAACCAGGGAAAAATATTCTAAAAATAAAACAAACAAACAAAAAAACCCTGTTAAAAAATTACTCTATTTATATGGGAAATCTAATGTTGTGTAGGAAGAAACAGCAGTTAGACAAATTTGGCTGGAATTAGGCTGAGGAGGAGTCATGTAAAATAGGTCTAGACAGAAAACTTAGAACTTGATTGTGAAAAGATTTAAATGCCAACCAGCAATTTGTATTTTACACTAGACACAAGAGGGAGCCATTGAAGTTTTTTCAAGAAGGGGAGTGACACCTTGGGACTAGTCTTTTAGGATTATCAACTTGGCAGCAGAATGGATCAGAATGTGGATGAATAACAAAAGGAAAAAACTGGAATCAAGGAGACTAATTAGAAGGGTACTGGAGTACTCGGTGGGTGAGCTATTCAAACTTGAACTAGAAAGGGGCAGAACAAGAGAAATTGTAGAAGTAGAATAGTCAGGACTTGGGCAAACTTCAACAACATGGAAATAGGTTCAGATCAAGGGCACATGTAAAACCCAGTGGAATTACGCATCAGCTACAGGATGGGTGGGGGGAGGGGAAGGACGGAAAGAATAGGATTCTTGTAACCAAGGAATAATGTTCTAAATTGACTAATTAAAAAAAAAAAAGAATAGTAAGGACTTGGAAAATAAAATTACTTAAGTGGGAGTGGGGGTGAGTAAGGGATAATTGACTCCAGGATGATCAGAAGTAAGGAAGTACCTTTGACAGAAATAAGGAAAAAGAGATGTTTTTCAGGGAAGAAAATGAATTCTGTTTTTGATAGACAATGTAGTTAGAGAATTCTGAGGAATGTCTAATTGGAGATGTTCAAAAGGCAATTAGTAATAGAAGATTGGAGTTTGAGAGAGACGAGAGCTGAATATATATAGAGTGGGGAGTTGTCTACATAGAAATGAAAATTGAACACCTGGCAATTAAATAGTTCAAAGGAGAGAGAGAAGACAGTCGAGGGCAGAGGTGAAAGTTCTAGGGTATATTCACCCATAGAGGGTCAAAACATGGAGGATAGAATAGTCAACAGTGTAAAATGCTGCATAAAGGTCAAAGAGAATGAGGATTAAGAAAAGGCTGTTTGGAAAGAAGGCAGGAGTGGCAAATATGATATCTGATAAAGCCAAAGCAAAAATAGACCTGATCAAAAGCGATAGGGAAGGTAATTATATTTTGTTAAAAGGGACTTTAGATAATGAGGAAATATCACTAATCAACATGTAGGCACCAAATAATATAGCACCCAAATTTCTAATGGAGAAACTAGGAGAATTGAAGGAAGAAATAGACAGTAAAACCGTATTAGTGGGAGACTTGAACCAACCATTATCAAATTTAGATAAATCAAATCAAAAAATAAATAAGAAAGAGGTAAAAGTGAACGAAATCTTAGAAAAATTAGAATTAATAGACATATGGAGAAAAATAAATAGGGATAAAAAGGAATACACCTTCTTCTCAGCACCACATGGCACATTCACAAAGATTGACCATACATTAGGTCACAAAAACATGGCACACAAATGCAGAAAAGCAGAAATAATAAATGCAGCCTTTTCAGACCACAAGTAAATAAAAATAACGATCAGTAATGGTACATGGAAAACCAAATCAAAAACTAATTGGAAACTAAACAATATGATACTCCAAAATCGTTTAGTTAGAGAAGAAATCATAGAAACAATTAATAATTTCATCGAGGAAAATGACAATGGCGAGACATCCTTTCAAACCTTTTGGGATGCAGCCAAAGCGGTAATCAGAGGTAAATTCATATCCCTGAGTGCATATATTAACAAACTAGGGAGAGCAGAGATCAATCAATTGGAAATGCAAATGAAAAAACTCGAAAGTGACCAAATTAAAACCCCCCAGCAGAAAACCAAACTAGAAATCCTAAAAATTAAGGGAGAAATTAATAAAATCGAAAGTGATAGAACTATTGATTTAATAAATAAGACAAGAAGCTGGTACTTTGAAAAAACAAACAAAATAGACAAAGTATTGGTCAATCTAATTAAAAAAAGGAAGAAAAGCAAATTAACAGCATCAAAGATGAAAAGGGGGACATCACCTCTGAGGAAGAAGAAATTAAGGCAATCATTAAAAATTACTTTGCCCAATTATATGGCAATAAATATACCAATTTAAGTGATATGGATGAATATATACAAAAATACAAACTGCCTAGACTAACAGAAGAGGAAATAGAATTCTTAAATAATCCCATATCAGAAAATGAAATCCAAAAGGCCATCAAAGAACTTCCTAAGAAAAAATCCCCAGGGCCTGATGGATTCACCAGTGAATTCTATCAAACATTCAGAGAACAGTTAATCCCAATACTATATAAACTATTTGACATAATAAGCAAAGAGGGAGTTCTACCAAACTCCTTTTATGACACAAACATGGTACTGATTCCAAAACCAGGCAGGTCAAAAACAGAGAAAGAAAACTATAGACCAATCTCCCTAATGAATATAGATGCAAAAATCTTAAATAGGATACTAGCAAAAAGACTCCAGCAAGTGATCAGAAGGGTCATCCACCATGATCAAGTAGGATTTATACCAGGGATGCAGGGCTGGTTCAATATTAGGAAAACCATCCACATAATTGACCACATCAACAAGCAAACCAACAAGAACCACATGATTATCTCAATAGACGCAGAAAAAGCCTTTGATAAAATACAACACCCATTCCTAATAAAAACACTAGAAAGCATAGGAATAGAAGGGTCATTCCTAAAAATAATAAACAGTATATATCTAAAACCATCAGCTAATATCATTTGCAATGGGGATAAACTAGATGCATTCCCAATAAGATCAGGAGTGAAACAAGGATGCCCATTATCACCTCTATTATTTGACATTGTACTAGAAACACTAGCAGTAGCAATTAGAGAAGAAAAAGAAATTGAAGGCATCAAAATAGGCAAGGAGGAGACCAAGTTATCACTCTTTGCAGATGACATGATGGTCTACTTAAAGAATCCTAGAGATTCAACCAAAAAGCTAATTGAAATAATCAACAACTTTAGCAAAGTTGCAGGATACAAAATAAACCCACACAAGTCATCAGCTTTTCTATATATCTCCAACACAGCTCAGCAGCAAAAACTAGAAAGAAATCCCATTCAAAATCACCTTAGACAAAATAAAATACCTAGGAATCTACCTCCCGAGACAAACACAGGAACTATATGAACATAACTACAAAACACTCACCACACAACTAAAACTAGACTTGAGCAATTGGAAAAACATTAACTGCTCATGGGTAGGACGAGCCAATATAATAAAAATGACCATCCTACCCAAACTTATTTATCTATTTAGTGCCATACCCATGGAACTCCCAAAAAATTTCTTTACTGATTTGGAAAAAACCATAACAAAGTTAATTTGGAATAACAAAAGATCAAGGATATCCAGGGAAATAATGAAAAAAAAACACAAATGAGGGGGGCCTAGCAGTCCCAGACCTCAAACTATATTACAAAGCAGCAGTCATCAAAACAATTTGGTACTGGCTAAGAGACAGAAAGGAGGATCAGTGGAATAGACTGGGGGCAAGTGACCTCAGCCAGACAGTATACGATAAACCCAAAGATCCCAGGTCTTGGGACAAAAATCCACTATTCGATAAGAACTGCTGGGAAAATTGGAAGACAGTGTGGGAGAGATTAGGAATTGATCAACACCTGACACCCTATACCAAGATAAGTTCAAAATGGGTGAAAGACTTAAACATAAAGAAGGAAACCATAAGTAAATTGGGTAAACACAGAATAGTATACATGTCAGACCTTTGGGAGGGGAAAGACTTTAAAACCAAGCAAGACATAGAAAGAATCACAAAATGTAAAATAAATAATTTCGACTACATCAAATTAAAAGGCTTTTGTACAAACAAAACCAATGTAACTAAAATCAGAAGGAAAACAACAAATTGGGAAAAAATCTTCATAGAAACCTCTGACAAAGGTTTAATTACTCAAATTTATAAAGAGCTAAATCAATTGTACAAAAAATCAAGCCATTCCCCAATTGATAAATGGGCAAGGGACATGGATAGGCAGTTTTCAGAAAAAGAAATCAAAACAATTAATAAGCACATGAAGAAGTGTTCTAAATCTCTCATAATCAGAGAGATGCAAATCAAAACAACTCTGAGGTATCACCTCACACCTAGCAGATTGGCTAACATGACAGTTATGGAAAGTAATGAATGCTGGAGGGGATGTGTCGAAGTAGGGACATTAATTCATTGCTGGTGGAGTTGTGAACTGATCCAGCCATTCTGGAGGGCAATTTGGAACTATGCACAAAGGGCGATAAAAGAATGTCTACCCTTTGATCCAGCCATAGCACGGCTGGGTCTGTACCCCAAAGAGATAATGGACAAAAAGACTTGTACAAAAATATTCATAGCTGCGCTCTTTGTGGTGGCCAAAAATTGGAAAACGAGGGGATGCCCATCAATTGGGGAATGGCTGAACAAATTGTGGTATATGTTGGTGATGGAATATTATTGTGCAAAAAGGAATAATAAAGTGGAGGAATTCCATGGAGACTGGAACAACCTCCAGGAAGTGATGCAGAGCGAGAGGAGCAGAATCAGGAGAACATTGTACACAGAAACTAATACACTGTGGTATAATCGAACGTAATGGACTTCTCCATTAGTGGCAGTGTAATAATGTCCCTGAACAATCTGCAGGGATCTAGGAGAAAAAACACTATCCATAAGCTGAGGACAAACTGAGGGAGTAGAAACACCGAGGAAAAGCAACTGCCTGACTACAATGGCTGAGGGGACATGACAGAGGAGAGACTCTAAATGAACACTCTAATGCAAATACTAACAACATGGCAATGGGTTCGAATCAAGAACACATGTGATACCCAGTGGAATCACGCGTCGGCTATGGGGGGGGGGGTGGGAGGGAGGAAAAGAAAATGATCTTTGTCTTTAATGAATAATGCATGGAAATGATCAAATAAAATACTATTTAAAAAAAAAAGAAAAGAAAAGAAAAGGCTGTTTGCTTTAGCAAATGAGACCATTGGTAACCCTGGAAAGAGCTGTTTCAGACTAATAGTGGGATTGGAAGAGAAAAAAATAGAAGAGGTTGAGAAGTGAATGAGATGACTATATGTGTATAATGGATATTATATTTCTTGTCTTCTCAATGAGTGGGGGGAAAGGGGAACAAGAGAATGGGAACTGAAAATAAAAATATAAAATGAGAGAAAGGAATAATCGGTAAGGAAGTAGAGGAATTAATCTTTTTCTAGAAAGTTTAATTATTAAAAAGGAGATGATATAGATCTTGAGAGGATGATAGTGGGGAGTAAAGGAGAGGGAAGGAGAGAGAGATGAAGAAAGTACAGAAGGGAGAGAGAGAATGAGCAAGATAGAAGATTGAATAATTTGAGGGGATGAACTCCTAGAGAAGATAGAATAGGATGGAATTCAATGCCCTTGTCCTTGTCCTTTTTAGCTTTAATGCAATCTCCATTCACTCTGGAGCTTTACTCATGTCAGAAAGTGTATGTTGCCCGACACATTTCTCCTCACCAGCAGAAATAAGCTTATTCATCTTGAGTAGGTAAAGTGGAACTGCAGGTCCTCTTAGTATTGTTTTCCCAGCTCACAACCAGAAAATAATAAGCGCCAAACATCTAGTAAGTAAAACTTTCATCAAAAAAAAAAAAAGCCAGAAACATCTCTATATTGCCAAGAATCTTCTGAAACAACTGTAAAAGGTTGAATGAACTACCTACCTAAAGTCCCACTCTTTTTAACCATCTTCTAACTCACAGGTAAAAACAAAACAAAACAAAACAAAACAAAACTGACAAGTTTCGAGTTCTGGCTGATGTAGATTCCTTCCAGACCACTCAGTGTGAACCCTCTATAGCCAAGAACAAGTGGAAAACAATGATCTTGCCTAGGGTAAAAATGGAGATTTGAACCCCAGACTTCAAGTCCCAGAAGTCCTTGGGAACTTCCCAGAATGTTTTGTAACCTCACCTGAATTTTCACCTGGGCAGAGAACAGAAATTGCATTTAGGCTGACTCTCCGCCTACTTTGGATCTCTCTCTCCCTGCTTCCACTTCCAAGCACACATGTCTCTCAAGATGTAATGTAAGTGAAATTGAATGGGCCTTTCAACCCTCTTAGCCACGTGCTTTCTATATTCGTATTTTCTTTATTTCTTAATCTTTAATAAACCTCATAAAATATAATACTTTTAGCAGAGAAACTAATTTTAACTGCTACATTAGCTATTCTTTAGAGTACAACTGCAAAGGAATGAAGAAGACTTTTTAATGCAGGGCTAGTTAGAAGGGGCCTATAAACCCAATTGCATTCTTCAGGAAGGGTTTACATAGGGCAGACATTCAAATAGGTTTTTTCCTCTCCTCACAATTGAAGGAGACTACATAAAGTTCTGTGGCAGTTGAAGAAAAAGTCTAAATGACCAAAAAATGAGGAAACAAAAGTTGCATAAAAGCCCAGCTCTCAAACAAATAAGTAAATAATAAGACTCAAAAGCAAAAAGAAAATGAGCTGTCTAGGAAAGTCACAACATAATGAGTATGTTTTAAGAAAAGCAAACAAAAGGGCTTTAAGATAAAAGAAAGCAAAATAATAAATTACATATATATTCCCTAGCAATAATGGAACACTAAAAAAAAGTTCAAAAGAGAAATAAAACATTCAAAATTGAATAGAATAAGCATGGAAATTAGGTCATAAATGAGAATTTTTAAAAAAAAGGCAAATAATAGGGTCAACAACTTTAAATATACAATGAAGAATCTCTCCAAAATAGTCAAGGCTCTGAAAAAGAGAATGACTTCAAAACAAAGTCAATCAGAAAATTTGGCCGAGGAAGATCAAAAAGACAACTTTGAAAAAACACACAAGATGAGAATTCTATACAAGTTCAAGTGACTAACTTTAAAAACTGAGATAACTAAGGGATTATAAGTTTCCCAGAAAAAAACAATACATTGAAAAGCATAAAGGCTACCATATAGAAGGAATAATAACACCACACGGAAAATTTAAAAACAACACTGCAAAGTATGTGATTAATCCACCAAATATCAATGCAGAAAAATTTCTGGTTGAAACTTCAAAAGTGTGTACTTTAGTTTTAGAATTTCAATACCAAATAACAAATTTTGTAGACACCCATGAGAAAGAAGTTATTTTAAAAAAATGTTTTTAAACTCTTACTTTCCGTTTTAGAATCAATACTGTGTATTGGTTCCAAGGCAGAAGAGTGGTAAGGGCTAGGCAATGGAGGTTAAATGACTTGCCCAGGGTCACATAGTTGGGAAGTGTCTGAGGCCAGATTTGAAAGTATCTAAATTACTGTTCCAAATTAGAAGTGAGCAAAACATTCAGCTTTCAAACACTCTAAACAAAGAAAATAGAAGAAATGTAAATAACAAGTCAAGAAAAGACCTTGCTAATTCTTATGTAAAGTAAGATAAATATTATTTTAAACATTTCTTCAAGAATTAAAGGAAAGATATCACCTCACACCTAGCAGATTGGCTAATGTGACAGCAAAGAAAAGTAATGAATGATGGAGAGGATGTGGCCAAGTAGGGACATTAATTCATGGGGGCGGGGGGGTAGGGGTTGTAAATTGATCCAACCATTCTGGAGGGCAATTTGGAACTATGCCCAAAAGGCCATAAAAGACTGTCTGCTCTTTGATCTAGCTATAGCACTGCTGGGTTTGAGATAATAAGGAAAAAGATATGTGCAAGAATATTCATGGCTGCGCTCTTTGTGGTGGCAAAAAATTGGAAAATGAGGGGATGCCCTTCAATTAGGGAATGGCTGAACAAATTGTGGTATATGTTGGTGATGGAATACTATTGCGCTCAAAGGAATAATAAAATGGAGGAATTCCATGGAGACTGGCACAACCTCCAGGAATTGATGCAGAGTGAGAGGAGCAGAACCAGGAGAACATTGTACACAGAGACTGACACACTATGGTACAATCGAACGTAATGGACTTCTCCATTAGTGGCAATGCAGTGACCCTGAATAACTGAACCTATGAGAAAAACTACTGTCCACATCCAGAGGAAACACGTGGGAGTAAAAACACCAAAGAAAAACAACTGCTTGAATACATGGGTCAAAGGGATATGGTTGGGGATATAGACTCTAAATGAATATCCTAGTATAAACAACAACATGGAAATAGGTTCTGATCAAGGACACCAATAATACACAATGAAATTGTGTTGGTTGTAGGAAGAGTGGGTGGAGGGGAGGGAGGAAAATAATATAATTCTTATAACCAAGGAATAATGTTCTAAATTGACTAAATAAACTTATTCAAATGGAAAAAGATTTAAGGAGAGCTTAAAAAAAGTCAAGAGAAAGAAAAAGAATTAAAGTTCATAAAGTTAAAATCCACACACTGTGTGTGTGGGGGGGAGGGAGGTTGGGGGGGGGGGTGTGGTGTGTGTGTGTCTCCCCATCTCACTGGGAGGGAAGAAGGTAGGAGGCAAGAGGAAGAGGAAAGCCAGTACTCCTACCTGGCCTGAATATAATTAAGACAAGGGACTGCAATTTCTCCATTTTCTCAATGAGCATAGGGAAGGACTATGGGAGAGTAAGGTAAAAACAGAAGAGGGACCAATATAGGTGGGAAAAGAAGGCTGGTCTCATCCTAAAAACAGGAAATAAAATATGCCATTAAAACATTCCCAGGGAATATGGGTGGAGGAGATTTTGTTCAATCTAGGGTTGTATTTCTTAGAATTGCATCCCACACCAAATGAAACTGGATATATGGACAGAGATTCAGAAGTAGTTACTTTTTAAGTGGAATAACTAAATGACTATTTTGACTTGCACAAGGCAAATGCTCACGCAGAGGTCAAAAGAAGCAATAAAAGGACACTCTTGAGGTCTCTGAAGAACTTTAGCATTAATTGTGAGACATGAGATCTTGCTACAGGTCCTCCCAGCTTTGCATGCCCACATCAAAGATGGCACTGTGCTCCACGAGCAAAATGGGATCACAGTAGCACAAAGGAAACCCAGTATGTGCAAATCTAGAGACTATTGTGCCTGACCTGTGGTAGTCTTCCGTGCTCTCATTGGACTGATCAGCCATAGCCGAACACACTGTACCCTGACCCCAACATCATGATGTCATTGGTCGTATGAAGGACGAACAAGTGGCCACTGTAAAGACAGAAGATCACCTTGGCCCTCATGACTCAGGATATAGAGTAATTTCCACCATAAAACACTATTTCCTTCATAAATTTATATTTCTAGTACAAATAGCAGAAGGCTCCATAAAAACAGCAAATAAATCAAAGGAATAAAAATGTAAATAAAAATAAGGGATACAGGTAGAATACATAAATGTACTAAGATATAGCAAAGGAAAAGAAGAATAAGCCAAAACTTTTATTCTCCAAAAGTCCTACTTTCCAAGAAGGACGCAGGAGAATATTGAAGGAATATGTAAACAGGAGAACATAAATGGAAGAGAATTCAGAATAGACTAGAAAGTATAGGAATAAGGAAGAGGGATAAAGTAAAAGGATATTTCTTGGGAACGAGGTCACAAATGTAAGTAACTGGGGCAGCTAGGTAGCACAGTAGATAGAGCACCATGCCTGGAGTTGGGAAGACCTAGGTTCAAATTTGACCTCAGACATTTCCTGAGTATGTGTCCCTCATAAAGTCACCTAATTCTAAAACTTGCCACTCTTCTGCCTTGATTAAAATTTGTACTAAGGCAGAAGGTAAGGGTTTAAAAAAACAAACAAAAACTAGATGTATGTAACTCAGGTTAAAAGGTTGGAGGGGGATGGGACACAGATAAGAACTTTGACCACATGGATAGGCAAAGTAATTAGGGGTAGGAGAGCCTGAGGTAAACAAGTGATCAGAAAAGCTAAAAATCAATATATCACTCATAGTGATGCACATTTTAAAAATAAAATTTTGGCAAAAAAACTATGGTTAGGTATATTTTAAAAAATAATTCCTAGCCAACATGGATTTATACCAAGGATGCAAAGATGGTTCAAAATTAAAGCAATTAGCAAAATTAATTGCATAAAAACAAATCAATCAATATGACTATATTAAAATATGCTTAAATATTTGCTGAAAACCCCCACTTATTTATGATAAAACCACTGAAAAGCAAAGGCACAGAAGAACTGTTTTTTAATATGATAATAAAGTATAGGTGTAAAAGTAAAAGTAATCTTTTGTAATGTAGAAATAATATATGTCCAGTAAATATAGGTAAAGCAAGGCTGCCCTTCCCCTTTTCCAGATTATTCATTGACACATTTTTAAAAAATGTTAGTGATAGCAATAGGCCAAAAGAAAGATAAAGTACATACAGTGGCAAAGAGGAAATAAAATTATCCCTGTTTGCAGATGACATGATGGTTTACATATAGAATTCTAGGGAATCAAAGAAATATGACAATAGCTTTGAAAAAGTTAGCAGTAACAAAAATTAGGAAGAAATGACAGAGAAAGCTCATTAAAATAACTACAAAATGCATAAAATATCTGAATTAGGTTACCAATATAAATTCAAAATGCTTTTAAAGTTACAAAATACTTTTTTTTTTCTCAAAAATAAAGGCTTGGGGATAGCTGGGTAGCTCAGTGGATTGAGAGTCAGACCCAGAGATGGGAGGTCCTGGGTTCAAATCGGACCCCAGACACTTCCTAGCTGTGTGACCCTGGGCAAGTCACTTAACCCCCATTACCTAGCCCTTACCACTCTTCTGCCTTGGAACCAATACCCAGTATTGATTACAAGATGGAAGGTAAGGGTTAAAAAAATAATAAAATAAATTCTTGAATAATTGAAGGGTTATATACATACAAGATATATATAGTGTTAAAAAGAGTTAATCCTCCATGGAAAGCACCTAATAATGGTTTAAAGTTAATTTGGTCACTCAGAAAAAAAATGTTTAAACCAGCATATTATACCACATACTGTAATCAAGTTCCAAATGGCTATATAACCTAAATATAAGTGATACTATTTAAAAAAAAGAGGAAAATGTACTTCCCATAGTCATGCCCAGGAGAAGGATTCTTAACCAAATAAGGGAGAGAAATGATTTTTTTTCAAACTCACAAAATTTTTAAAAGCTTTTGCACAAACAAAATCAGTTATCATAAAAAGAGAAACCAATAACTGGGAAAATATTTGCATCAAATATCTCTGGTAATAAAAAGACTAGTTATCCAAGAAATATAGATTAATAAATAAAAAGATTAAAGAGTCTCTTAAAAATTAAAAAAATTATCAATAATTTTATGAAAACAGTTCCAAATTAATAAGAAAACTACAAATAAAAATACCCTTCATACTTGGCAAATTGACAAGGAGGACAAAAGATAAAAATAGTCAATGCTGGAGAAGCTATCTTTTAAAAAGGGACACCAATATACTATTGGGAAAGCTGTGAATTGGTTTCATGAATCTTGAGGACAATTTGGGAATTCCATGAAAACATTCACTAAACTGTTTAAATTCTTTGATTCAGACATACTACTACTACTGAACATAGTCCTTAAGAAAATAAATGACAGAAAAATCTATATATATACCAAAGTAGCAATTTTTGTGATGGCAAAAAGTATGTGCCATCAAAATAAGAAATAGTTAAAGTGTAGTAAGTGAATGTCATGAAATATTATAATATCATAAGAAATAACAAATGGTTATTTGTTATTAAGGAAAAACTGTGACCCTAGACAAATCATTATCCTCTCTCTGCCATGGTTTCCTCACCTGTAAAATGGGGATAATAATAGCACTGACCTCTTAAGGTTGTTGGGAGATTAAATGAGATATTTGTAAAGCACTAGGATAAATGTTAGCTATGATGTAATTGATTTATCTTCCATCTTTTGGAATGAAGTAGAGGACTATTGGTGTCAAATGTTAAATGTATTGTCAGATATAACTAGATCTTCAACTAGTTTTCCTTAACTATTTTTCTTTGCTACAAGGGAGGGTTTAATAGCAGGGAAGAATATATGTACATATATATATGTATGTATGTGTATGTATATACACACATATGTATATATATAAAAATTATTGTGAGGTAAAAACATATGGCTAATGTATTACTAAGTAATTTTATAGTCGACAAAACAAAATTATAATTATTTCTGCCTCAGACCTACTAAACTAGTTAAATATTTCCCTATCAGTTTACGATAAAGTTAGTGACCATGATGCAGAGGTAATAATTCTATGATAAATAGAGCATGAAACAAAGGCTCTGGGAACTGAACTTACCATTAATTAGGTATGTGTTTGGGGATAAAACACTATAGGTTTACTGAATGCACATTCAGACAGCATCTGTGTTTAGCGTTTTTCTTGAGAAGATTTTACCATGGAAGACTTACTTAAGTCTAAAATATAAAGCATTTGAGCTCTCCTCAGCCCTCTCTGAGCCTTTTTTTTTTCCTCAATGAAATGAAGCTAGGATTAGATTAGGTTGACAGATCCCAGGCAGTTCTGACATTTTGTGACATCTATGCACTTAAGGTTATCATAACAAACCATGTGAAGTAAAACAACTGCTCACTGTCAAAATTTAGTGATTTCCATTTTGTATATTTATTTACATAACATTTTTATCATGTTTTTCTAGAATTAGTCAGAAGAGCACAGGCTATCTTTCTTCCTGAACAACTAAAAACTCAATTCATTTGCTGATTTTAAGCATACTAAGTATTACTAAACAGCAGTACTTTCAGCTACTTATTTCTCTGTTCTCCATTCTCAGGCTACTGAAGGCAGGTAGGCTAAACTGGTATAACATTCTTGAAGACGACACTCAACTTCAAATAAGAGAAATCATGGCGGCAGTCCTGCTACTGAAATGCAACAGTGAAAGACCAGTTGACTTTGGCCATAGAAGCAGTTTGATGAATTAAGCTGTGAACTCTACACTTCATTTGTTCCCTAACCCTTTTTGCCTTAATCTTTTATAAACCAAATTCTTAAAAGAAATTCTTAAAGTTATATGATTATATTTTTAATATAGGGATAAAGTACTGTATAGGAATGACCCTGGATTCATAGATCTCAATCAGAAATTAAAGGGCAGAGGTTGTAGCAGAGAAATTTGAAGAAATAAAGAGATTAACAGATTATCTACCACCCACAGTTGGATCCTAAAAGAGTAAATGGGAAGACATATAACTTGGATATAAGAATTTAATGATCTTGTTGATTTTTCTTCTCTATAGAAGAAAAGCACAAGAAAGAGCAGAGCTTTTAAGAAGGTGATAGTATTATTTGCTTTTCTTTAAGACTATACCTAACCAAAAAAGAAATGTAGCTATTTTGATTCACATAAAAAGTAACACAAGAATACTGAGGTATATTATTGACCTTAGATCAATTGTTCATTTCACTTTCAATTATCATTCGATATTTGGAATTTCAGTAGTGTAAAACAATGTAGAAAAGGGTGACAAACCCAACTGGAACTACTAACTTTTAAACTACACACATTTATCCTACCTGGTCAACAGAGGGAAGCAAAGTAGGTCTTTAGAAGTGTACCTGTCCTCTGTCCTGAAGCTAGAGTTGAATTTTAGACACTGGTTGGAAGTCAGTGTTCCTAGAAGCCTTGTCAGTTTCCAGAACCAACCAATCAACAATAACAAAAAATGAAAAAAATACTCACCAATGACAAGCAAACATATGAAATCAGTAGACACATGATGTAATAGTGGTAAATTTTTACTGGTCCTTGTTTTGTTAACTCTATCAAGCTAACTTTAGGTATTACTTCTTCTAGGTCAGTGGCAGGTTTAGTTTTGTTGTGGTACAGATTAGACATTAAACACATTCTAAAAATACTAAACTTATCTTTTTCCCAGAAGAAATTTTAAAAAGTAGAAGGCCATTATTAGCCCCTCTGAAAATCTCACCAATGCTTTCAGGAAAATGTCCTTCATGGAGACAGAATTGGTTGGAATGAGGTGGGAATATAGCTATATTGCTATGACTGAGAAATATGAAAGTTCAGACTTTTTTGTTTTAAGAGTGAGATCAGGATCCTTTTGTAGATTTCATCCTCTGGGCATCTTAAACTAGTAACTTGGTAGATAAAATGACTAAAAACCAAAAGAATCTTTACTTCCAGATATTATCCTAAATATACCTTCTTTTTTTTTTTGGTCCATAAAGATTTTTTTTTTAATTAAAAATTTCCCAAAGCATAAGCAGATTGCTTCTAAAGATAATCATGCTTGAAACTATAGTAGTCCAATGCAAAGCTCAAGGCCTTCCTAGTAGGTGGAACAATTGTCATGCTACAGGCTCCACAGTTAATATGGAATTTAACTGACAGCTTAAAGCCTAGGGAAAATTGCATAAAGGCAAGCCAGAAGAGGTGCTCCTTAAAGACATAACCCATTTCAATATAGCCTTTGCAGCTTGCAGCTAAATACAGATCTATCAGAAACACTGTTCTATCATTCAGTTGCTTAAGAGAGATAAGCTTAGGCCTGAATTAAACACCACAAAAGTCTTAGAAAAACACATTCTGTACTCTTCATTTTCCTAAGGAATAATGCTGTTTTTATATCTCTCTGTTTTTAAAGACTAGTATTATCACTATGAGGGAGATCTACATGATAATAGGCTGCCAAAGACTATCTAAGTCTGTCTGTTCCAGCTGCTGCTATATTCCCTATGTGAAGTCACAATCCTCTAACTAATGAGATCACTGGTTGCTGTAGAAATAATTATACAGTCATTAGTAAACAATTACAAACTTACTATTAAAAGAAAAATAATTATAAATCTATTGCTAAAATTCCCTAAAATAAAGACCTAGGCAATAACCTAAAAAAAACAGGTGATGACCGCACCTGAATCAGAATACATTGTCAAGCAAAGCAAGTTGTAACATATGCCCTACTGTAACTATAAGAAAATTCCAACCCTCTTATATCAAAATCTTCCCCAATAATAATAGCAACAACTCTCATATATATAGTACTCCTCAGTTTACCATATGTTTTTCTCACAACACAGTGAAATAGGAGGCAGTACTGAATTTGGAGTGAAAAAGACTTGCATTCACATCCCAGCTCTGTTACTTACTACCTGGGTAACCTTGGGAAAGTCAGTTCAGCTTGCTGGGCCTCAGTTTCCTCATCTGTAAAAAAATTAAAAAAAAATTTTAATGAAGGGGAAAGACTAGATGACCTCTACATATGGATCTGCCTAATGTTCAATGCTGTGATACTGATATTATCTCCCCTTTATAGATGAAGGAACTTGAGGTTCAGAGAAAACAAATGACAGAACAAAAGGACTAGAACTCATCTCTTAACTTTGAGTATTGTTTTCTGCCACTACTTCAGTGCCTTTTCTGATGCAGTATTACCACTTTATACAGTTTTGTTCACAGAGACTTTTAAAATTTTCACATTATTTTATTTACTTTTTTTAGAATATTTTTCCATGGTTACATGATTCATGTTCCCTCCCCCTCCCCTCTTTTCTTCCCCCTTCTGGAGCTGACAAGCAATTCCATTGGTTTATTCGTCTTATTACTCAAAACCTATTTCTATATTATTGATATTTGTAATAATCTTTTAAAACCACAACCCCAAACTATATACCCATGTAACCAAGTTGTTCACAGAATCTTAAAAGAAAACAAACAAAAATGTATGATAAATAAAAACTGAAAAATAAAGGCTTATTTTTCATCAGTTTAAAAGAAAACACTGATTAAATAGCCAGTGTGAATCATTTGGTATTGAAGAGATAAATAAAAACTGAAAAATAAAGGCTTATTTTTCATCAGTTTAAAAGAAAACACTGATTAAATAGCCAGTGTGAATCATTTGGTATTGAAGAATATGAACAAACAAAAGTTTGGGGATAATCATTTAACATTATTTTGTGAGTATTGACAAAGAGTATCTTTTGTAAACTTTGGGGACAAATTTGGACATGGTTAAATTATTTTTTTAGATGACAGAAAAAAACTATTATTTTTATTAGGCTTTATTTTCCTCTTCAAAGAGAAGCAGCAGTTAGTGACTGGGAAAAGAGAAGGAAGAAAGAGAAAACTCACATTTTTATAGTACTTTTAAGTTTTACAAAGTGATCAATTAAGTTTCCAATAAAGCAAAAGGAGGATTCTTCAAACCAAAAGCATAGTTCATTCCAGTCATCTTTTAAAAGAAACCAATTCCACAGGAAATTCAGGTTCTCAACTGAGGGGGACAGATGTTGCTATAGCTATATCAGCTAACATTTTTCAAAACTCACAGAAGGCAGACTAAGAGCTTAGACTACAAATGTGTAATTGTAATTTGTTGTTCGTTCATTTTTCAGTTGTGTCTGACTCCTCAATGCCCCACTTAGGGTTTTCTTGGTATAGATCCCAGAGTGGTTTGCCATTTCCTTCTCCAGCTCATTTTGCAAATGAGGAAACTGAGGCAAATGGGGTTTAGTGTTTTACTCAGGTTCACACAGCTAACAAGTATCTGAGGCAAAGGACATCTAGGTGGCTCAGTGGACAGAAAGTCAGGCCTGGAAATAATAAGTACTGGGTTCAAATCTGACCCCTTACTAATTTTATGGTAGTCTTAATGCTACTCTTCTATGGTGTAATGTTTCTTCTAGGAAAGTTACTCATCTGGGTTACTTGTGGGTTTATTCTTCCCTGAAGACCAACCCCTGATGTCCAAAACTATTACTTATAAAAGTTGCCCTCTTGTGACTTGACTCATTAGGCCTATTCCCTGGTAGGTGATATTTTCTAGGTGAGTAGCTATATTTCAAGACATCATTATGACTGATGAAGGGAAGGAAAGAAGAGAGAAATTTTTTCTCCAGAGGAAGGAACAACTTTTTCTCAAGGGCTCAGTTCTATTTCTATATTGCTCTCCTTTTGATTTCCAGAGTTCCTTATCTCCTACCTTAACTTTAAGGGCCAGCAGATCCTGGCTGATTGTTTAGAGGAAGAACTACAGCACAGTACAGTGAAAAGACCATTGGATTTGGAGGTCAAGGAATTAGGTTATCAGTCCCCACTCTATAATTTAGTAGCTGTGCCATTATCTTGAAAAAGTAATTTAATTTCTTTGGGTCTCAAGTTTCCCCACCTATAAAATGAAGGGGTTGGATTATATGACTGTTAGGTCCCCTTTAGCTCTAAATGTATAATTCAAAGAAATAACATATATTGCATTTTAACAAAAAACTATAAAACTCTAGTCATGCCTCTTTCTCCTACCTAGTCCTATATCTTTCCTTTCTGCTTTGACCCTACTATGAAACCTCCATATTGGGAAACTTCTAAATTTGTAACATTCTAGGCTTGAAACTTCCAGTCTTCTAGTTGATTGGTTTGATCTTGGGGGTGGGAAACCAACCAATTTCATCAGTTTCTCCTTTTCTCTAAAAGATGCCAGTGACTGATTTAGGAGCTTGCCTAAAGGATGGACTGAAGAGTCTAACACCATCTGGGACTCCTCTCTTCCAGCTGAAGGCTCCCTGGCTTTATACTTGCCCAATCCCACTTCCATTTTGGAGATGTTAGTCCTAGCCTTAATGTAAAAGGTAGGTGGCCTGCCTTAGTTGGAAGACATTGATTTTAGCCCAATGTTGAAGGATTTAGTTTGGAATCCTATTATCTTTCCATTGTCTCTGGTATAGGTAAACACCTATTGGGTGTTTCCAATTAAATCATGAGACCTTCCTTTAGACATTCCAAATTAAAAGGATCTATTGCTTCAGAATTGATTGGTTTCTGCAAAAACCCTTTTAAGTGCTATCAAAAGACCTTGACATCAAAACAAGCTGTTGATAACATCCAGGAAATGATTTACTAGAAAAGCAGGTGATTTGGTCATGGAGTAAAGAGTCAAGAATACAAAAGGGACAGAAAACAACAATAAAAAAGAAAAAAGTTTCTAGATTATTAGGTAGAATTTCAGTGGATCCCATTGGAATATCCATAGAATGATATGGATAAGAATTATACATGATAAAATTGGATGTAATGGACTTCTCCAATAGTGGCAAAGCAGTGATCCTGAACAATTCCGAGGAATATACAAGAAAAAACATTATCCACATTCAGAGGAAAAACTGTGGGAGTAGAAACACAGAAGAAAAACAACTGCTTGAATACATGGGTCGAGGGGATATGGCTGGGGATGTAGACTCTAAATGAACATCCTAGTGCAAACATCAACAACATGGAAATATGTTCTGATCAAGGACACATGTAATACCCAGTGAAATTGCACATCAGCTGCGGGAAGGGTGGGGTGAGGGGAGGGAGGTTGATTCTTGTAACCAAGGAATAATGTTCTAAATTGACTAAATAAATTAATTCAAAAAAACAAAACAAAACATAGTAAGCACTTACTAAATGCTTTTAACTGAACAACTCCAAATCTAGGGCATTTTTCTCTGCATCATTAAAAATTAAAAGAATTTAGAATTTCTCTTAAAAATAACAACAACAAAAAGAATTATACATGATGAAAGACCACAAATGTTTTGTGATCTATACCGATGGGAGGAATATCTCCTCCTCCAATAATAGCATGGATATATTAAAGGATCTCATCCTCTACAACTTCTCTAAACCCTCTACAACTTCTCTGATACATCTGGCATTTGTTAATCACTCTCCCCACTCCCTGAAACCATATTCTTCCTTGATTTTCATGAGTGTTGTTTCAATCCAATTTTATTTGTTGTGTATAACTGTAACTAAAGGCATACCACAAGTTTTCCTAAAGGCTTTCTGCCCTTTCCCTTCTATGTTGGCTTCTCACAGCTTCAACTATCACCTCCTTCAAGATGTATCCCAAATCTTCATCTCCAGGCCTGATTTACCAATTATGTTCTAATTCCATTTGAAGAAGACCTGGGTTTCAGTTTCATATCTGTCATTTGCCATGAGTATGATACCCTGAACAAGTTATTTCATCTTTTTGGATCTCAGTTTTTTCTTTTATAAAATGATGGATTAGAAATCAATGGCCCACAAGGTTCTTTTCTTTCTAGCTCTGACACCTTGTGATCATGTGCCATGGAAGCCTTCATGGATTATTACTTGGGTTGATTTACTTGAAACTCAACCTTTCAATAACTGAATTCACCATTCCCTCCCCACCAAACTAGTATTCCTTCCCAACTTGGGATCAGAGGTATTTGAAATTGAGAACTAGAAGAGACCTTAAAGGTTGTTTAGTCTAATTCCTTCATTTTTACAAAAGAAGAAAATTAAGTAACAAGTCACATAGTTGGTAAATAACACAGCTGACATTCAGATGTTGTCCATGCAGGTCTCTCTGATACCAGATCCAGGGTTCTTGACATCATAACATACAGGTTCATTAATATATGGCTGCCAAAGTTATCAATATTCTTTACTTTATTTGCATTTTATATCAAATTGGTGACCAAATTCTATCATTTTCCTCCTTGGAAATATTTCATGATCTCTTGGCTTTAAGCATTCTCTATTTTCATTGCTACCATCCTAAGAATCAAAGCCCTTAATATCTTTCAAGCCCAGTTCATTAATAATAAGCTTTTAGTTAATTGTATAGAATATATCCCACATTCATTATTCATGAATTACAAAAGATTAGAAAATAATTATCTATTGATCAAAAAAATCAAAATATAGTGATCAGAGCACCATTCTTTTTGTAAAAGTAAAGTCAAACCACATATCTATTAGTAAAGTTCCATTGGATTGATTATATTGAAACTTTGGATAGTAATTCTGAGTGTTTTGGGTTTGTTTTTTCCAATATATCCTGAATGGTATCCTAAAATCTTCACTTGAACAACACTGTTTAGTCAGTGAATGATAGAATGCTTGCTTATGAGCAGAATCAAATATGACCATCATTACATTGGTTATCCTTCAAAGTTAACCTTCAGAATATTTCAACTCAAACTAGTCATTTCTCTTTGTACTTTTAGTCTATTAAATTATAGGGAAATTGGAACTAACTCATAAGGCAATGAAAAATACCACACATAGTTTCTTTCCTTTTAAAAAAAGCTAATATTAATAAGTTCAAAATCAGATTCCTTTAACTTTTTTTTAATGGCTTATCTTTTGTCTTAGAATTGATACTAAGTGGGAGGTCCTAGGTTCAAATCTGGTCTCAGACACTTCGCAGCTGTGTGATCCTGGGCAAGTCACTTAACCCCCATTGCCTAACCCTTACCTTGGAACCAATACACAGTATTGATTCCAAGATGAAAGGTAAGGGTTTAAAAAAAAAAAGAATTGATATTAAGTATCAGTTCCAAGAGTAAGAGCTAGGCAATATCCAGATTAAGTGATTTTCTCAGGGTCACACAGTTAGGAAGTTTCTGAGGCCATATGTGAACCCAGGACATTCCTTCTCTAGGCTTTGGTTCTCTAATTGCTGAGCTACCTAGCAAACCCTCTTTAAATGTCTTTAAAAAGCAAAGTTTCCACTTGACAATATTGATACTACCTTTAAAAGCAAAGAAAAATTTAATAAACCACAAGAACATTAGGAAAAACACCTATAAATAAAATAGAGCTAGATTAATGGTGAGTTTTATGAATTAAATAGAATGAGAGGACAGTTATTGTTTCAATAGTATCATCTGAAAAGGGAAGACCACCAACCTAAAAAATTTTTTTCTATCATATTCCCTAAAATTTGACCATTAAGTCCTAAAGACTTTCCATCTTCCAAAGTCCCTTAAAAAATTGAAAATACACTTGGGAGGTGATAGGAAAGATGGCCATCTAGATAGTTAAAGAATTCCAGAGCTGAAAAAGAGGAGAAAGAGTGATAAAGGTCAGAAAGTGTCAAAGGTAACAACAACCTATATATACTTCACAATTATGCCTTCCTGAATTACCCTAAAGGGTAATCAGGTATCTGGTTGGACATCATGGGACAACCAATACTTTAAAGAAGATATAATATGCACCACTTTATTAAAAAAAATACATCAAATCATTAATGAGAAATGCAAATTAAAGTAACTTTAACTTTAAATCAAATTTGATAAAAAGCAAGAACAGTCAATGTTGGAAACCCTCTGGGAAATAATGCTAATCAATTATTGGAGCTGTGAATTGGTTTAACTCTCTTGCAAAACAATTTGAAATTATGCAAAAAATCACTTAAGTATACATACTCTTAGACCCAGCAATTCTACTCCTGGGTATAAATCAATCATTCAATTGATCAACAATTAAGTACTAGATAATGTGCAGATCACTGGAGACACAAGTATAAAAGTGAGACAATCCCTTGTCCCCAAGAAGTTTATATTCCACTGGGGCAGAGGAATTTACTCTTCTTTACAAGGAAGTTAAGAGCAGAAAGGTGGGGTGATTGAAGCTCATATGAAGGTAAAAAAAAAACTGATATAGGAGGAATATGCAATAAAAGGAAGGAATAGTGTAAAGGGAATTTCTGTGCTCTTGATTATGGTCTTAAAATACTTGTGAATAAAGGTGAAGTCAAGGATAAAACCATCCTTGTGTGTATCCAAGATGGAGTGAAGGTTGCAATACCTCAAGGGGACTGAGAAGACTGATGGAACTAGAAGTCCATTCTGTAGCTGTAGACTCTCATGTATCTTTTAAGAAAAGTTTTATTTTCAGTTCTCTAGAACTGAGATAAATCATTAACCCAGCTTGCTCTTCAGTATTGTTTTAGCTGATGTTATTTTAATATTGTTCTCCTGGTTTGGGTTATTTTGCTTTATAGCAAACATGTCATTTGAGACATTTCATGTCTCTTTTAACTCTTTATAATTTTTTTTTCTCTCAGTGAACTTAGATTCCATTACATTAATATACCACATTTTGTTCAGTCACTCCCCAATAGATAACCATTTTATTTCTAATTTCTTGCTGCTGCCAGACAGAGTATTAATAATAGCTAACATTTACATAGCACTTTACAATTATTATCTTATATGATCCCAAAAGCACTACTGGGAGCCAGGTGCTATTATTATACCCATTTTATGGATGAGGAAACTGAAACAAACAAATGTCAACCCGGATCACACAGATAGTGTGCTTGAGGCCAAATTTGAAGCTGATCTTCATGACTTTGGGTCTGGTGTCCTATTCATTGTACTACTTAGCTGCCAGGCTATCATTATGGATCCCTTTTCAAATCTGATCCCTGAAATACTCCTACTAGATTCTACTTTTGTGCTGCTAAATAGCACTGGAGTAAGGCAAAGATTCATACCAATTAGGACTACTATAAATATATGTTCTCCCACTATGGGCCCATATGAATGTATAATATATCTCTGTCATAGTTATACAAAGTTATACAAAAAAAAATTTCAATTCTCTTTTCTCCTCAAAACTGCTAACTTTATCCCTCTATTATCCTTAGTAGAGGATTTTTTTCTCACATTTAGCTGAAAAATAAAGGCCACTCATTGTAACCTACCTTCTTTCTTCTATTCTATACCTTAAATTCTGCTGCCACGTCTATTATATCCTCTTCTCTTTTGCTCTCTGGTCTCTGATGAACACTTGGTTGGTATTTCTGACCAAGACCATCTTCTCCACTTATTCTCTTCTATCCCATGGCCTTCCATATTCTCCAGTAGCCTGCCTCCATCAACGATTTCCCTTCAGTTTAATTTTCAATCTTTTCCTTTTTACTAATTTTTTCCCTGTTGTGTACAGACAGCTCCAGGTTTCCTCCTCATCTCTAAAAAACCCCCCAAACCCTTCACCTCTTAAGCTGTCATCTTAAACCTCTCCTCTTCTTCACAGTTAAACTCATAGAAAAAAATATCTATGGGAGTGTGGAACCAAGATGGTGGAAGGCAGGGACTTGCTCTCTCCAAATCTCTCAAAACAACTTTGAATTAACGCCTTAAAATGAATTATGGAACCAACAAAAGGACAAAGTGAAATAATTTTCCTGCCCAAGACAACATGGGTTAGTAAGAAAGGTCTGTCTCACTGGGGTGAGAATGGAGTGCAGGCTGGCAGTAGAAAGTAGTGGTTTCCAGAGCTCTTAGCCCATAGATGGTAAGAAGGTTGGACAACTATTCAGTAAAAGATAATAGGGGACTCTTTGTCAGCACTGGGTGCAGAACTCTGTAGCAATGTTCCTATGTGGTTCTGGGTTGTAGTTCCAGGGTGAGGGGCACTAGCATGCTAGAGCATGGGGCCACAGGGGAGCTTCATTTAGTCATATGAAAAAAAGCTACTGACTAGATAAATGCAAATTAAAATAACTCTGAAGTACCACCTTATACCTATCATATTGGCTAATATAACAGAAAAGGAAAAAGGCAAATATTAGAGGGAATGTGGGAAAATTGGGACATTAAATCACTGTTGATGGAATTGTGAACTGTTCTCAACCATTCTGGAGAGCAATCTGGAACTCTTCCCAACAGGTTATAAAACAGTGATGCTTTGAACCAGAAATACCACTACTAGGTTTGTATCCCCCCAAAAAATTTTGTAGTAGTAAGGAATTGGAAATTGAGGGGATGCCCATCAATTGGGTAATGGTTGAAGCAGCTATGGTGAATGACTGTGATAGAAGTACTACAAGAAATGATGAGGGGGAAGCTGGGTAGCTCAGTGGAATGAGAGCCAGGCCTAGAGATGGGAGGTTCTGGGTTCAAATCTGACCCCAGACACTTCCCAGCTGTGTGACCCTGGGCAAGTCACTTAACCCCCACTGCCCAGCCCTTACCTCTCTTCTGCCTTGGAACCAATATCCACTATTGATTCTAAGAAGGTATGGGTTTAAAAAAAAATGAAATGATGAGCAGGATGCTTTTTTTAGAAAAACCTATATGAACTGATCCAAAGTGATTTGAGAAGAACCAAGAGAATATTGTACACAGTAACAGTAATATTGTACAAAGCTCAACTATGAATGACTTAGCAATACAATGATCTAAGGCAATTCCTAAAGACTTATGATGAAAAATGCCACTGACAGGCAATTTCACTGGGTTTTACATGTGTCCTTGATCAAAACCTATTTCCATGTTGTGGATGTTTGCACTAAAGTGATCATTTAGAGCCTACATCCCCAATCATATCCACATCGAACCATGTGATCAAGCAATTGTTTTTCTTGTGTTTCTACTCCCACAGTTTTTCCTCTGAATGTGGATAGTGTTCTTTCTCATAAATCCTTCAGAATTGTCCTGTATAATTGTGCTACTAATAGAGAAGTCCATAACATTCGATTGTACCAGTGTATCCATCTCTATATACAATGTTCTCCTGGTTCTGCTCCTCTCACTCTGCATCAATTCCTGGAGGTCATTTCAGTTCACATGGAATTCCTCCAATTTATTATTCCTTTGAGAACAATAGTATTCCATCACCAATATATACTACAATTTGTTCAGCCATTCCCCAATCAAAGGGCATTTCCTCATTTTCCAATTATTTTGCCACCATAAAGAGTACAGCTATGAATATTCTTGTACAAGTCTTTTTTTCTTATTATCTCTTTAGGTATAAACCCAGCAGTGCTATGAGCTGGATCAAAGGGCAGACATGGAACTTAAACTTAAAAAACTCAAATGTTAATTGTTTTTACATGTAATTATAAAAAATATTTGAAAAGAGAAAAACATCAATCTGTAGGACCTGTTTCTATTTCCTCTCCTTGTTTCTTAATTGGTACTAAACTGGCTTCTGAACTCATCATTCAATTAAATGCTTTCTCATAGGTAACTAATGATCCCTTAGCTGCTAAATTCAATGATCTTTTCTTGATCCTTTTTTATTTCCCTATAGCTTTCTATACTGATGACTACTCCATATATTTATTATATATTATATTATATTATATATATTATAAGGTACAAATCTTATAATTTCTAGCTCCACATCATCTCTTATGCCTCTTCCTTTTTCTCTTTCCTTTCACATGACCACCATTCTAGTTAAGGCCTTAATCACTATTCACCTGTTCTATTGCCAACAACTTCCCAAATGGTCTCTCCTGCTTATCCATTCCAATCTAGCCTTCATATAATTATTCAACTGATTTCCATAAAGCATATACTTCATCAAGTCATTACCCTATTCAATAAACTCCAAAGGTTCCTTGTTGCCTTTAGGAACAAACATAAATTCTTGTGTTTAGCTTTTTATTTTACAACCTAGTCCCAAACTACATTTCCTATTTTGTTACATATTACTTGCCTTACCCATACTCTACATTCTTCCAGGAGACTGGTCTTCTTATCATTCTTCAGATATGACATTCCATTTCCTACCTTTGTGTCTTTCCACTAGCTATGTTCAATGCCTGTAATGTCCACCTCAGTCATGAATAGTTAATTTGGTGATTTTTTTGGGGGGGGGCAGGCCACTGACAGGAAGGATTAAAGGGGCCTGCAGCATCCTACTGAAGAAATGCATCAAAATCTCTATGAAAACCAAATGGTAAATAGGTCTCATGTACTCCACAAGTGGCTTTAATCTGAAGTGTACTTTCTGGAGCAATTTTAGGTTCTTCAGGTCTAGCCATATCCCAAAGCATAATTTCAGGTCATCTTAGAATCTTATAGAGTTAGGTGAGATGCTAGAGGGATAGTTAGAATTGAGTTTGTGGGATGGCACTGCACTGTTCTTCATAGTTTATCCAAACTATTAAAGAGGGCACCATGACATTTTGGCATGCACTAAAGGTTCCCTGTTGGATATTTACTGGAGGACAGTGGACTTTCAAAAATGGTATACAAACAACTTTGCTTCCTATGGTATATCCAGTGGTTGTCTGCCACTAAATATAATTACTTTGGGCTAAAATATCTTTTTAAAAATATTTTATTACCCACCCCCAATTACATGTAATAGCAATTTTCAATATTTTTTTATAATTTTAAGTCTTGAATTATCTCCCTCCCTCGTATCTCCCCTAATCAAAGTGGTAAGGAATATGATATAGATTTTATATCTGTAATCATGTATTCTCCCCCCATTTTTCCATACTGCTCGTTTTGTGGAAGGAAGAAAAGGAGCAAGAGTAGGAGGAGAAAGAAGAAGATGAAGGAAAAAAGAAAGGAGGAGGAAGAGAAAGTGCAAAACATTTCCTTTGGTCAGGATTAAGCCTTCATCAATTATTTCTCTGGGATTAGATGACATTTTTTATCATGAGTCCTTTGAGATTGTTTTGGATCATTGTATTGCTAGGAATAGCCAAGTTATTCACAATTGTTCATTGTACAATACTGCTATCACAATGTACAGTGGTCTCTTGGTTCTGCTTTCTTCACTCTTCTTCAGTTTGTGTAAATATTTCTGGGTTTTTTCTGAGTTCCTCCTGTTCATAATTTCTTTTTTCTCTTTCTCTCTCTGTCTCTCTCTCTTTCTTCCTTTCTCTTTTTCTTTTTTTAGAAATAAAAACTCTTACCTTCCATCTTGGAATCAATACTGGGTATTGGTTCCAAGGCAGAAGAGTGGTAAGGGCTAGGCAATGGGGGTTAAGTGACTTGCCCAGGGTCACACAGCTAGGAAATGTCTGGGGCCAGACTTGAACCTAGGACTTCCCATCTCTAGGCCTGGCTGTCAATCCAATGAGTCACCCAGCTGCCCCCCGTTCATAATTTCTTATAGCACAAGAGTACTTCATTACAATCATATACTATAAACTTACTCAGCTATTCCCCAATTGTTGGTTACCCCTTAACTTTCCAATTCTTTGCCATCACAAAAGAGCTGATATTTTTATACACAAAGGTCCTTTTTCTTTTTGTTTTTTAATTTCTTTGGGATACAAACTTAGTATTTTGGATTCAAAGGGTATATACTGTTTTATAGCCCTTTGGACATAAATCCAAATTGCTCTCCAGAATGGTCAAATCAGTTCATAACTGCCTCAACAGTCCATTAGTGAATGAATTTTCCCACTTTCCCTCCAAATTTTGTCATTTTCCTTTTTTGTCATAATAACCAACCTGACAAGTATGTGTGGTACCTCAGAGTTGTTTTAAATAGTGATGTAGGTATTTTTTCACCTGACTGTAGATAGTTTTAATTATTTTGTCTGAGAACTGCCTGTTCATATCTTCTAACCTTTTATCAGTTGTGGCAATATATCTTTATTAATAGTTTATTTATATTATAAATATTTGCAATGTTTGTGATATTCAAATTTCTTCATGCTTGCAATTAAAGTTTCTTTAAAAGCCACTAAAAAACTTACCAATTTATGAAATGCTTTCATTAGTCTACTTCCCCCCACAAAGCAATAAAATAAATTAAATCTATGTTTCTGCTTCCTCAACACAAATCATCTCTTCACTATAGAAGATTAGCTAGCTATTTATCAGGATAAAGGAAAAAATATTTTTTAAAATAATAAACTTTTCAAAATTTATATGAACCCCACATCAAATTATCTGAAAACAATAGTTATAATAGAACATTGTAGAATGGCTATCTAAAATTCACAAAACTTTCATTTCTTAACAAAATGCACTCTGATATGTGAACCTCATACTAAAACCAATCTTTAATTTCCACTCATTCAAACTTCCTAACTTTGTACAAAGAAGCACTGATTTATTTTTATTTCATTAACATTGGGAGGATTTCCCCAAATTAAACAAGGTTTGTTTGGATGTGAGAGTTATTATCCCTATACAGTCATACTTAATTCAGTTGTTAAAAACGCAGAAACATGACACTTTATCAGTAAACCTGTTTTTGTTTTAAATGTGGCATACATTCTATGGTTTACTACATTTCAACAGGAAATGAATTTTTGTTTGAAGAGAGGGGAAAGCAATGTTTCTCTCTAACTCTCAGGTAGACACTAAAACAAAACTGATGATATCGTAACTGCCTCCAGTTCTTGTATAAATGTCAATTGTAAATGTAGATTTAAAATTCTGATAATAACTTAGCTGTGATATTCTAATTATAAAACTTATTAGTCACCCTTCTCCTTACCTTTCAGTTCTAAAAGAATTTCTGACTTTGAGTGATAATATATGTATGATCCAGTGAAATTGCTTGTCAACTCCGGGAGGGGGAAGGGGAGAGGGAGAGAGACAAGAATCATGTAACCATAAAAAATTATATATATATATATACATATATGTATATATATGTATATATATATATACACACACACACACACACACATAATTGTTATTTAAATGCTATTCAATAGAACAATTCTTCAATTACTAATCAGTTCTAAAATGTTTACACAGTTTTATTGTTCTAGTTGCATGTTTCTATGTAAAGCAGTGAAATGTTACTTTTCAAATTTATATGCTTTACCTCTTCTGAACATTCCTTTTCCATAGGTACTATTTGTGATTTTTACAACAAATGCTTTATCCTATATATTCTGTTAGTTAAAAAAACATTAAACAGAATCATTCTGGTGCTTTTTCAATGTCCTTCTTGTACTTAAGCAGTCATATGCCCCTCAAACTTTTCTTTCCCCAAGTGGAATTAAAAAAGAACCAACAACAGGTAATAGTATATTTCTTGCACAACTCTAGTTTTCCTTTCTAGTTTAAATTTACATCCCTTTTTGTCAAAGCCTTAGAAGACTTAACTACTTTTCTTAAAAAACAAAAAGAAAACCCAGCACAGTTGATATAATAGGTAAAACACTCACGTTAATACTCTAAATAAAAAACACAAGATGATCCAGTGATTCAGGATCGAAAAGTACAACACGGGAATAGACTTATCATTGGCTTGTTTACCATAATCACAGTTGGAAACTGACTGCCAGCCCTGCATAAGGAGTATTTGTAAACAGACAGCAATTCAGTCCAAAGACTTCTTCAAGTCCATTGTGTAAGTAAACAATCTGAGAGCAATTGAAAAAGTCTTGTCCTTCAAAGACTGGATGAAAGAAGTGCAAAAAGACTTTTCCTAAATAATAAACAGTTAGACAGCTATACTATTCATGTTAAAATGGTCCATCCTGTCAGACACAAATAGTGAATTTTACAGGGGAGGAAACAATGTCATTGGCAAAGATGAATGTTCATACATACATATCTACATACTCCAAATTAAGTCACAGGACTTAATACAATAAGATTCATAAGTATCTAAATCTATTTTCACACACATTCTAAAAGTATGTAGAGATTTTGCTTGAAGTCAAAAGAACATCTTGCTAATGTAAAAACTTTTATATATCTGCAAGAATCTGATATTCAAGACATATAAGCAAATTAATAGAAGTATCTAAGACCAGAAGCCCTTTCCCAAAAAGATAGTCAAAGGATATGAATAAACAGTCCTCACAAAAATAATGGGAAACTTTAAAAAAAACAACAATATTGTTCTAAATCACTAATAATAAGATAAATGCAAATGAAAAGAAGTCTGAAATTTTACCTCAACCTCAGAAAATTATGAAAGGTGACAAAAGATGGAAAGTCAATACTGAAGGCTCTGTAGAAACACAGGCATTGTTGGTAGAGCTACAGATACACAGGTTTGAAAATCAGTTTTGAATTATGTTAATAAAGTAATTAAAATGTCAGTATCTTTTGACTTGGAGATTCTGCTACTTGGCATATATGCTCCAAAGAGGTAAAAATGTCCCATACACGATATTTGTAGGAACACTTTTTGTACTACCAAGAACTGGAAACAAAGTAGATGCCTACCATTTAGGGAATGACTAAAGAAGTTATGGTACACATGAATGTAATGGTATGTTACTGTGTTGTAAAAAAGAATGAATAATGAATACAATGCAAAGTAAATGAGGAGACCTGGAAAAATAATATGCACAAGAACTGTAATAATGTAAATGTTATGAATGACAAGAAAACAACTGAAATTAAATGCAGTGAAATTATAATGATCAAGCCTGGCTTCAATAACAATATATGAAGCCACTCTTTGCCCCTTCTTTGCAGAGGTGGATCAGAAGTGTCTCTCACACCCATATACATGTCCCATACCCACTATGTCAGATTATGTATAATGTTTTTATGAAATGTCTTTTAAAAAAATCTTAATAAAGGAGATGTCTCCCTGCAAGGGGGTGAAAGAAGCAGGGTATGTAAAAACAAAATGTATTTCAAAAAAAACCAAACACCAAGCTCAATCAACTAGCAAGCATTTATTTATTAAGTGTACATGACACAAAGCTAAGTTCTAAAATACAAAGACAGGCAAAATGACATGGGCACTGTATCCCCAGAAACTCAGACAAATGATTATGGACAGAGAGATGCACCTCCAGGCTACACCTGCATCCTATCAGGCTACATCTCAAGATATCTGTTTGTTAAGGAATCTTTATGCCTCCAGGCAGATCCCAGTCAGATGACCACCTCACCCCACCAAATGCCTGAGTGACTAGCACTCTAGGTCCCATCCACACCATGACATAGCATCTGTTGTAAAGAGTATAAAATCCCCAGAACTGATGTCCTCTGGAGGACAGCTTCCCATCTTGCTGTTCCACCTTGCTATCCTCCTGGCCATTCTCAACATTACCTCCTAAATTAATACATTTCTCTTCTTGTTTTTAAGCTAAGTTTTGGAGTCTTGCAGTCTTGCAAAAGGTATCCTTCCCAAACCCCAGGGGTACACATCTGCACCCCCATAACACAAAATAGTCCCAGTTCGTAAGGAGGTGTCAACGCGGAAATCTAGAAGTCCCCAGTTTATTTAGTTGGGAGGTAGAAACCCCAGGTTTTGACCTTGTCACAGGAGAGTTTCCCCCTGAGGGAAGCTAAGCCCGATCTGAAGTCGAATGACTGTCTCCTGAAGCCTTTCCCAGCATATCACACCCTCCCTTCCTTCTGAGGATTGAACTCGGGATCTTCAGCTACTGAGACTGTAGCGCCAAAGAGTCACTGGACTTCAGGATCACAGATCAGGCTTAGCTCCCAGTTGAAGTGGATGTCTATTGTCTGGTCAAGTAGGACCTCCCCTCAGGAGGAAACCTCTCCTGTGACAAGGTCAAAACCTGGGGTTTCTACCTCCCAACTAAATAAACTGGGGACTTCTAGATTTCTGCATTGACAGAGGTTATAGAGAAATTTTACCCTTAAAGGTTTTGTTTGATTCTTCATAATAAAAGATAAGACTTGTAAAAAAAGTATAATTTACATTTACTACTTATCTAACCTTGATTTGATCCCTAAAGTTTTTAATTTTCTCTCCTTAAAATGACCTTATCTTTACTTCTGGTAGCTTTCCACTAGAATGCAAACACTTTGAGAAGTTTCCTTTTTGTTATTGTATCCTCATTATCTACTATAGTGCCCTAGCAGGGTTTGGTGTTGAATTACTATTGGTGAATTGAATTGAATCAGTAAAATGAGATGGTTGGACTAGAAATGCCCCTAAGGTTACCCCTTCTCTAAATGTTAAATTCTGGGATCCCTAAATGCTAACTAGCTAAGCTGTCTTTGGAACCTTTTATTGAACTTCTGTGGAATGATTTGCTTCGTTTCTGGTGTATTCTATATTTGCTCAGTTGACTAAAATCCACAGAATGGGACAGAAAGTATTGAAGTAGCCCCCAAAAGACCAAAGATGGAAAAAATTACCCCTGTCCACATTTTTAGGGGACAGACCTGTCTTTTCCTTCCCTCCAGAAGGACAAGATGTTTGGGGCAGATAGCAAAATGCTTTCTGCTTAGTTTGGGTGGCAAGAGACAAAAGAGGAATTTCAGGAATATCAAAGGGCCAGTGAACTAACATTTGACTAAGTGAAGATAAACACTCCTTGGTTAACAGCCCCATCGTAATTCTAAGAATTGTCCCCCCCATCTCAGACCCCACATTCCTGTGTTAAGGTTTGTTTGTTAGATAAGAACTCTGCAATGTATATAATCTGGTCTTTAATGTCAAACCAACGCAGTTTCCCACTAGGGAACTCTACCCCAGCTGGTAGATCCTTTATTTCTCTCTTTTATTAATAAATTACAGTTCCAATAATTGAAATTCTAGGTGTTTGAACTCGTTTATGAAGTGTTCTGTTTCAGTTGGAGGTCCCAGCGAGATCTCAAGCCCCTGGACCAGGAGGTAAGGACTTTGGAGAGGGCTGTGGTAAGAGTGTGTGTTTGTGCTTGCTTGGGGCTGAGTTCTCTAGGCCTGGGGCTGGGGTTTGCTAAGCCGGGGCCTGTGAAAGAGATTTGAGCACTTATCCCCTTCAGAGGTGTTTCTGAGCGCGGACTTGAAGAGTATGCAGTTCCCAACTCCCGAGGGATTGGGTCAGAAATCCGAGGAAGTGAATGGTGTCCTCTCCGGAGCCCGCCCCTGGTTCTGGTATTTGAGATTTCAGATGAAATTTAGGCTGATTTTGGAACCATCTGTCCTGTCCTGTTCTGTTCTGTTCTGCTCTGGTAAGTTAGCTCTGTTTCTCTAGAATTCTGTTTTGTTTTGCCCCATGGCCTGTTTTACTCTAGGAGTCTGCCTGCTTGAAGGCTCGGTCCTGAAGTTCTGTTTGGGCCCTAGAGTTGGCCATGGAGTTCTGTTCTGTTCTGTAAATCCGGATTTAGTGGAGGCTGTTGGGTTGCTGCAGTTTAGTCTCACAGTCAGGTCACTAAAGAGATGTCTTTCAGTGACTTCAGGGAACCTTCGTGTTCAAGGGTGTATGAATGTGTGAGAGAGTGTGTCCTATAGGTCTCTGTTGAGTCTTTGTTGTTTTTGTGTGGTTAAATGAAACAAAGAAAAAGGCAAAAAGAGTTTAAGGTGCAGACGGGAATTTTTTTTGTAGTGGCTGTTCCCTGCTCCCTCCCACGGCATCCCAACAGGGCAGACTATGGGGGAAGGGCAAGCTCCTAAGCAGGAGAAAGAGTCTGAAGAGGAGGGGATTTACAAGTCCTTCCTTGAAAAAAGCCAGCCAGCCTCAGGAAAGCTCACCTCCAACCCTATTGCGAGCAGATAGTTTTGTCCAGATACTACAAGAGCATTTTGTTAGAAATCAGTTTAAAAAAAAAAGTCAGTTTTTGATAGATCAGTTCAGAGAGAGCTAGGGAACAAGAACGTCTGCTCAGCCAATCAGATGGCTTAACTCATCACAGCTTCTCCAAGTATGTTGAAACTGTTTTAATGGTTTTTCTCCCTGCAAATTTTTTTTTCTTAAGAATGGATCCTATAAACACCTATTTTTTCCTCTCAAACCATGCTTGTCACAGCATTGAATATTACTGTTTATCTTTGTCTTTGTCACAGTCTCGTCTCTATGTAAAAAGGGGGGAGTTGCAAGCTTGAACTTTCCACTGTCAAAAATCCTCAGCAGAGGACAAAAGCAAATGCCTGTTCAATGATTTTTCCCTCTTTCTTCCTTTGGATGGGCCCCCAAAGGAGCCAAAGAGAGAAAATTCTGAGCAGAAAAGGGAGATTCTTATTCCACAGTTAGAAATTTTCATTTAAAATTAATTCTCAACTTGGGAGGATTGCTAATGATTTTGATATGGTACAAATGTAATTTCATGTATCTCTGTTTGTCAAGTTAAATGTGAAATGTTGCCAGATTTTTATTGAGCACAAAAACTCCTAGTTAGAAGTTTGTTTTGGTAAACCTTGCAATGCATAATGGTTTCAGTGAATTTGAGAATTGTCTAAGTGTGATTGATAGAGGAATGTTTATTCTGTATGGACAGAAATTGTACTGGCCACTCTATAGATGTAAAAGTCATTCAGAAAAAGTTATGTTGTTGAGAAGAATTTATTCTAGAATTTAAACTTGGGAATCTTTCAAATCATATTTATTTTAATGTGTGTGCTGTCTAGCAGCAAGAAATCATGTGACACACAAGAAGCTTTTAAAGTGGTTAATCTGTGCTTGGGATTTAATGATATTTGATATTTTACAAAAGAGGAAATTTTTAAATGATGTTGTCTTTGATCAAGGTTATATGAATTGTTTTTAAATGTGCAAAATGCCTAGGAAGGAATTTGTAATCTAGAGATGAACATATATGTATTCAGATATCAGATGCTGGAAATTAGTGATGCTGAGTGAATGCAGGATATGTATGCATTTATATTATGGAGAGAATTAAGTTTTCCACCTAAATAGGTTAAGGATATATGATATACAAACTGTATGTCCTTAACAAGACAAATTTAACCAGCCCTGAAATCAAGAGGGTTTGTCATGAGGATTAAATACAGTCTAGCTTCAGATATATCAAAGAGGTCAGGCTGGAATGCCAGGTAACATGTAGCTAACTAGGGAGAAGTGATTAAGTACATGTGAAAGGAACCAACCCCTGAGGATAAACCTAAGGATCTCTGACCTCACATAACTATATTTGTGACAAGGTTTGTTTGATAATCAAATAAGAATGTGTATGTGAAAGGAAACAACTTTATATCTTATAACCTATCTATATAAGTTCGGGGGTGTCATGATTTGTTTTATGAAGTGCTCCACTTCAATAAGAATAATGAATACAGATACTAATTGATACTCTTAAATTCTAGTATGAAATAGATATAATTGTAATAATGTTGATGGAATTTAATCAGGCATATAGCAATATTTTGAGCTAAAAGAAAACTAAATTGGAGGTTCTATTCTACTTTAGACAGGTTTTGAGGAGTACAAGTCAATGCTTTGCACCTCAGTTTGGTTACACTGAAACATTGCTATAGGACTTAATAATAGTTTGGAAGTGTGGAATTCAAACTGAAATCCACTGAGAGTAAATTGTTATGAAAGGGGTTTGATACATTACATTATAGTGAGCTCACTGGTTAAAGAAGGATGGGACAAGGTTACTAAGTAATAAAATCTAAATCAAACCAAGCAGCCTTAGGATCAATTGCTCAGAAGCTACAAGCTTCCTTGTACACAGGATGGAGTAAAAAGGTGCTCATAATAGTTCCACACTGACACTTAGGGACTGAATTAGGGATCTCAAAAGTTGATCATCACTGTGTGATAGAACTTAAAGATGGGTATATTTTAATTGTATATTTTAGAGGTTTCAAGGTGCTCAAGCAAGCAAATATTGCCAGTCCTGTCTGACCAAGAAGCTTATTTGAAACTGTGGGATATTAATGTAAACATTCCATGTCCAGAGTGATAAAATGAGTGGAGTGATATGTAATTTATAAGTTGCCTCACACGAGTTTTGGGGATTTATTGGTTGATATTTTGATTACATTTTGGTTTGTATAAGGATATATGTTGCAAACAGTAGCCAAAGAGTGGGTAGGATGTTAAAAATGGCATATATGTGAAAAATGCTTGCTCAGAATTTTATGATTGTTATGTGAGTTGCTGCTAAAATATGTGTTTAAGTATTGTTTAGATGTGAACATTGTAAACCTGTGCCATAGATTTTGTTCAATACTCAGTGGTTACCTCAGTTTACCAATTTGTACTATGAACTGAAATTTATAATGGATGAGCACTATGCTAAAGATAGTGTTTCAATGATGTAATCCTTTAAATCAGAATTTGTTTGGGTTACCAATTAGCAATTGAAGTGATATCACCAGTATGCTTGTTTGACTTAAGTTAGTCAGAGAAGGTGGGATAGTGTGTTGGATTTGAATTTGGAAGAAAGGGACTTTGATCTAAAGTCCATAAAGCTTTAGTATGTGGGTTTGTAAAGCAAGAATGGAAGTTGTGTTCTGCTTTTTAAACAGAGGGGTTTTGAAGGAAGAAAGAGAGAGAGACAGAGAGGGAGAGAGAAGGTGAAAGAACAGATAAATGTTCTGCTCTCATAATTGGATCTTTAATTTAGGGATAATATATATAAAATTAATGTATGTGTGGTGAGAAAATCACACATGATTCTTTAATTTCTCTGGACGGTTACCCTGAAGTGATTCCTGCATGACCTTTGTCTTAGTCTTTCAGATGGCCTAGGTCCAGGAGATGATACAGCCCTGATTTATATTACTATGGAGCTACTTAATTCAGCACTCATGTTTTTTATTTCAGGTTTTGTGACTAAAGTGTGATACGTAAACTATTGCCAAAATATGTAAGAATAACTGCTATAATGTAGACTCATAGGCTTTAAGGAATCCTTAGAAAGGGTAAATGGTCAGAAAAGGCTTGTTTGAGGGTATGGAGATTTGTTTTTGGACTTCTGATAAGCAGAATTTCTCTCAGCTGGAATGGGTGAAACTTGACTTTTAAAGCAAAAGTGTGAAAAATAGACTCGAATACAGGACTACAATCCCCACGAGCCGATCATTTGCAAAAAAATTAATTTTTTTCCAAAAGAAGGCTTCCAGGATTTAATGGTGACAAAGCACACCAAGGACAGAGAATGTCCTGGGATGGTTACAGAGGCGTTTTCTGGGCTCACCTAGGAAATGGACCTTTTCTAACCATCTAGGCTATTAATTACAATGATGGCATGAGCCGGTGATAGCTTTGACCTGCATGTGAAGCCACTCACTGTGTCCTTTGTGGCATGAGGAGATATTTTCCCTTTTGGGCCTTCTTCCTTCATGATAATTCCCATAATCAGCACATACTGCAAATTGTGATATTAAAGTTTCCATTTCCTCAAACAACCCTAATAATTGGGAATTCTCAAATTGTTAGGAACATACTTTGAGAAGTAGGTGAAGTTTATTCCTAGATGACTTGTATTTGCAGCCTTAATTTACCACAGTTGAAGTTTGGATCTTGAGCTTGGAAATATAGCTCAAAGATTTATTGAATTTCCCCAGAATCTGGGATAAAGGAATACATCTGTAAAATATTGTTACTCAAGTGTTTATAGATGTTAATAGTTAATGTGTACTTTGCAAAAGGATATTCTTTAACAGAAACATCACATACCAGCTCTGCAAACAACTCAGAATCCGATTTCCTAAAGGGATCTATTCCTGACAGAAGATGATTTCTGAAGATGGAGTCTGTTGGCTAAGATACCCAAATGCAAATGTGTAATATCAATTGCTATTGTATTAATGTTCTGTTTCTATCTGCTGTTCTAGTTTTTGCCCCAGTCCTGGTTTCTGCACTTCTTTAGGGGCTGGCTCTCCCCCTTGTGACTTGTCTGCCTGTTGGGGGAAGCAATGGCTGGACACCCTTCAGATCTCCAAGCGGGTCTCCACTGACCTGGGACCCCGGCATTCACTGAGGACACACCCCTAGAGATCCTGTGTCTGCGGCCTTCTCCTCCCTGTTCAAGTTTTGGCTACTCCCCTGTGAGATATGTGCTCATAGACATTTGTAAACTCGGCAACCATTCTAGCCTGCAGCCCTGGACATTGCCTATAGCCAATCCCTCTCTCCTGACAATAGGTAAGCACAGATCTATACCCATTCTCAGCACTGAAGAAACTACAGAATATCTGGACCTTCGCCCTTTTCCCTTAGATATTTGGAGGGGGGTGGGGGATAGGATAGCAGGGGAGCACTGAACCAGGTGGGGCCTGAGATTCTGGCCCTCCTGGAGGCTGTGTGGTTCCCCTTTGGACAGCTGGGCCTGCCAGATGGCAGGACTCCCTTACCAGAAGCAGTAGGGAGACAGCTAGCAAAGAGGATACATGACACCACACAAATGGGAGGCACAAAACAGTGATATGCTGGACAGAGACTTTGTCTTTCATAATATACACCGAATCTGCAAAGACATCACTTAGAGATGTGAAACATGTGCACGGGTTAATCTAAAGGGGGACCGAAGGAACCAGAGGCACCCAGTTAAGAGGGCTGGAGCCAGGAGACAGTGGGAGGCAGACTTTACAGAAATCAAGCCAGGGGAAAATGGGTACAGGTGCCTTTTAGTCCTGGTAGACACCTTTTCAGGTTGAGTAGAAGCAAATCCAACAAAACATGAAACTGACTCAGAGGTAGTTAAGAAATGAATGTCAGAGAGCATTCCTGGGTTTGGACTCCCACTGGGAATAGGGTCAGATAATGGGCCTGCTTTGGTAGCCAGGGTGACTCAGCACTTGGAAGGAGACTCTGACAAAATTGGTCCTAGAGTTTGGCAAGAACTGGGTAAGCCTCCTCCCCTTTGCCCTCCTGAGGGCCCAGTGCACCCCATATGTAAAAGGTATGACTCCATTTGAAATTCTGTTCGGTAGACCCCCTCGCCTCCTTCCTAAATTGGGACTAGAAAACTTAACTGAATGTGATAACCAATATCTGTTCTCTTCCCTGAAGCCTTTGGATAATCTCAGGAAAGCTATCACTCAAACTGTCCGGGCTGCCCATCCCTCACCCCCCGAACATGACCTGCCCCCTCTTACAGGTGAATCAGGAGATCTCGTGTGCATTCGGAAGATTCCTGAAGGGGCTCTCAAGCCACGGTGGACTGGACCTTCCGTGATAATAATGACCACCCCGAGAGCTGTAAAGGTGGCAGGAAAGAAACCCTGGATCCACGTGTCTCAACTGAAACCTATTAACCCACGAGCAGCAGTGCAAGGAGCAGAGCAGTAGAAGGTCACCAAAACTTCAGATCCCCTAAAGATCAAGATTCATAGACATTGAACACTATGGGAAAGGGAGGATGGGGTGGAGCTATGCTTGGACTTGTACTTTTGGGATTTTGGGAAATTAGTCTACCCTTCCAGGTAATTCAATACCGATGGGTCATCAGTAAGACAAGGGATGGGAAGGAATTAATTAGTGACAGACCAACCCGGGAGGAGAAAACCCCCCAAATCCTTTTTGATTTGTGTGATTTATTTGGGAGTGAATGGACAGATCCCTCACAAACTCTTTTATGCACAACCCCATCAGGGACTCTGTATCTATCAGAAGCCTCTGTCTATGCTTGCCCATCTACAGGGCCAAATCAGGGGGAGAATTCTATTGTGCAGCCTGGGGATGTGGAACTGTAGCCCCTGATATCATACTACAAAGGGAGCAAGGCAGGGCCTGGGATGTCCCCCTCGATTTCAGGAATCCCCTTTCCCTGACTATTAAAAACCCAGAGGATAAAGGATGGTTACCAGGCCGGACTTGGGGACTTAGGCTGGAGATTTACAGAATGGCAAATAGCTAACAAAATGCAACCCTCACCAGTCGGCCAGAACCGAGAGGTCCTTGTGGGATTGGGGCCGGGAACCCATCCCCACTGTCTCTGCACCTGGGCAACCGAGTTTGAGACTGCCATAAAGCACCCTCACAGAGAGCGATCCCTCCTCACTATGCTCACAACTGTCTTTTTAGATCTTAGTGAATTGGAAATGTCTGTTAATTTCCTGGAAAAATCACTGTCCTCGATGGCAGAAATGGTGGGGAGGCTCTGGGTGGCATTGGGAGAATCCTGCTGTTTTTATGCTAATCATTCTGGGATTATACAGGAATCTCTGGCCTTGCTCAGGGAAGGATCCAAGAGAGGACCGAAGACTAATGCTCAATACAGCAACTGGTACTCCAATCTTTTCTCTTGGTCTCCTTGACTAACCACTTTGATCATGGCCGTGGCAGGACCACTCATATTATTAATAGTGGGCCTCTTGGTAGGACCCTGCCTGATCAACCATTTTATGACCTATATTTATCAGTGTCTTCAGGCTATTAAGCTTTTGGCCTTAAGATCACATTATTCTCCTCTGTCTGATGAGTCAAGGATTTGACTCCCCCCCCCAACAGAAAAAGGAGGGAATGAAATAGCCCCCAAAAGACCAAAGATGGAAAAAATTACTCCTGTCCACATTTTTAGGGGACAGACCTGTCTTTTCCTTCCCTCCAGAAGGACAAGATGTTTGGGGCAGATAGCAAAATGCTTTCTGCTTAGTTTGGGTGGCAAGAGACAAAAGAGGAATTTCAGGAATATCAAAGGGCCAGTGAACTAACATTTGACTAAGTGAAGATAAACACTCCTTGGTTAACAGCCCCATCGTAATTCTAAGAATTGTCCCCCCATCTCAGACCCCACATTCCTATGTTAAGGTTTGTGATAGATAAGAACTCTGCAATGTATATAATCTGGTCTTTAATGTCAAACCAACGCAGTTTCCCACTAGGGAACTCTGCCCCAGCTGGTAGATCCTTTATTTCTCTCTTTTATTAATAAATTACAGTTCCAATAATTGAAATTCTAGGTGTTTGAACTCGTTTGTGAAGTGTCCTGTTTCAGTATGTGAGTTGGGGGAAAAAACACACCATTAACTCCAAAGATCTATTTCTTTTCTTGTGGTTTAATCTCTGTTCTTCACCAATCCCCCACATCCACCTTACCTAGACTGGGTCTAACTCTCTTTGACCATCCACAACTCCATAATAGCTGCCATGGGTGTGCCTACCTAAGAAGGAGAAAGAAACTTCCAACCACCTTGGAGCAGCCAATTCCTTCACACTAAGAACGCTCTTTCTGCTTCCTATAGCTCCACAGAAGTTGTTTTCCTTCTGTTTGGGCATTACTGCTTGTTTGCCTTTCTCCCAGGTGTCTGGAATGGGAATTAGGGGTTTCTTGATATAGCAAAATACACCCCCCCCCTTCAATTACTCAAATGATCAGAGAGGCCAGAATAAGATGCAGACAGATGCAGCATTATTGCTTATCCTGCAAAGGATAGATTGTGCTCGAGTCAGAGATCCAAAGGCAATGTCCGATGAACTCCCAATTTATAGAAAACTAATACAATGTCCTCTACCCATGCAAAAGAGTACTAACTAAAGATTTATGTGAGAAACTGGGAGGGGGGAAGGAAGAAGGGAGAGCAAAGCTGTATCTAATAAACTGATGATTCAATCTTAATCTCTACTTGGAGTTTCAGGATTATTGATCTGAACTACTACCACTAGCCAAAAATATACTGAGAATGATATACTAACCTCTTACTAATTCTCTCCATACACAGCTAAACCCAGTTGTTTGATGCTTTAGATAACTTCACCCTAGGAATTCATAAACTACTCATTTCTCAATAATTAACATCTCCATCCTGTCATAATACCCTCCTCACCCTGGTGATTTGGAATCCCCCAGATGCCACTGATCAGACATTATTCTCTGTCTGTCACTAACTGATCAAATATTATTCTAAAGGCTTCTAGGCTGGCTCTCCCTCTACTATCATTACTCAGTAAGCTTTCCTCCTTTGAAGTTCATTCAATTCATATTTGCCATTCAATCAAAATTCTAGTAGCTATTATCTACCCACCTCTGGGACATTTCCTTCTGCAATGAGGTCATCTTTCTTCCTTCTTTAGCTCCTGTCCTTATTCTAAGGAAGTTGTAACATATATTAATGTACCCTCAAACAACTTAACTTCCCAGTTCCTCAATTTACTCATTTCCTTTGTCCAGGACTCTTCCACTCCACCTGAGATAGTCACACAGTGAATCTTGTTATCAACTACAATTGTGTTCCACTTCCTTGCTTGTGAACTCTGAAATTCCTTTAACTGATCTCTTTAGTAATTCCTATCTTTTCTTCTGTATAACATTCCTTAACCCTGTTTGTTGGCCATCAACCTTACACTAGCTGTGCTCCCCCATCTTGACCCTTTCTTTGGTGAACCAATTCATCTCTATACTATCTCCTCAGTTCATGTCCCTGTATCTAGCTCAGATGGTAGGATTCTTGATCTCAGGGTCAAGGGTTCGAGCCCCACATTGTGGGGAGCCATCATCTAGCATGGTGGCACTCCCAGGGGTCAGTGTCCAGAGTGGCCAGAGTTCAATCCTCAGACTCTGTGCAGTTGTGTGTGGTGCACAGCTCTGTGTCGAGGCCTACTATTACACTGAACCCCTTTTCCCTTAATTAAAGAGTGATTTTGACTATTCTGTGTCTTTTCCCAGTCAACACTAGTTACCCCCAATGATCTTTTAATTGCAAAAATCTAATGGTCTCTTCTCAGTCCTCCTCTTTCCTGGTCTTTCTGCAGCTTTAGACACTGTAGATCATCCTCTGTTCCTTGGTACTCTCTTCTCTACAGTTTTTTGTGTCACTGTTCTTTCCCACATGTCTGACTGCTCCTCCTCATGATTTCTGCTGGACCTTTGTCCAGATTGTACTTGCTGATCATGAGTGTGCCCCAAAGTTGTCCTGGATCATCTTCTCTGTTCTCTGTATATACTATTTCACTTGGTAATTTCATCAGCTCCCATGAATTCAATGATCATCTCTAAACTGATAACTCTCAGATCTACTTATCTCATTTAGAATTCCCAATTACCTATCAGGAATCTGGGATTGAATGTCCTATAGATATTTTATGGTAAACATTTGCTCCAAACTGAATTATCTTCTTCCCCAAACCCTCTAATTTCCTTATTATTTTTAAAAAATTATCTCTTCTCTCAGTCATCTTGCAAATGTAATCCCAAACTCCCCCCCTTACTCTATCCTACCCTTCATATCCAAACAATTGCTAAATCCTGTTGATTGATTCTACCTTCATCACATCTCACAAATTGGCTCCCTTCTTTCCTCTGATACTGCCACCAACCTGGTGCAGGCTCTTATCACCTCCCTCTTGGACTCTTCCTATATACCTAACCTGCTAGATAGTTCTCTTGCCTCAAGTTTTTTCTCACTCCAATCCATCTGCTACTCTGTGCTCAAACTGATTTTCCTAAAGTGCAAGTCTGACCAAATCACACCCCTATTCATTAAACTCCAGTGGCTCCCTATTACCTACAGTATCAAATATAAATACTCCTGTCATTTAAAGCTCTTCAAAATAAAGGGGCCTCTTTTTATCTTTTTAGTCTTCTTACTCCTTCTTCCCCTCCACATAATCTATGAATCAGGGACACTAGCCTCCTTGGCATTCTAAGACACCCCACCCCTTAATTTTTAAAGGCTTTTACTCCCATCTAGAACTCTCCCTCCTCACTTCTTGGCTTCCTTTGTTTCTTGCAAATATAAACTAACATTTAATCATCTTCAAGAACCCTTTCCTAAGGCTTTTTTAAATCTTAGTATCTTCCCTGAGAGATGGATAATCTCCAATTTATCCTGTATATATCTTGTCTGTACATAGTTGGTTGTGTGTTGTTTCCTCCATTAAGACTGTTAGCTCCCTGAAAGCAAAGACTGTTCTTTTGTCTTTGAAGCCACAGCAGTTAGCACAGTGCATGACAAATAGAAGATGTGTAACAAATACTTTTGAATAGACCCAAATCTCCTTCCTGGCTATGAATATCTCTCATCAGCCTAACTTAATCTATATCATTTAAATCTTGGAGTAGGAAAGCATGAGAAGATGGGGATACATAGATTAGTATAAGAAGGTGATTAGTATGAGTGTATGTGTGGGAGTATTCAATAATTAATTCATTTTTTGAGACAACCCAAGCCATTTCTTTGATAGACATATATTGTTCTTTCTTTAGAATTTTCTGTCTTAGAATTGATGGTAGATATCAGTTCCAAGGCAGAAGAATGATAACTTTTAGGCAAGTGGTATAAACCTAGGGTCACACAGCTAGGAAATGGCCTAGCTCTCCATCCACTGAACCACCTATATGTCCACAGACACATATTCTTAACTGGGAAGTTTTTCTGATTTCTTAAAAAAAAAGTGTATATATATATATATATATATACACACACACACACACACACATATAAAATATAGAGGCAAGTTTCTTACCCATCTTCATTTTCTTCCATATTATTCTAAAGATTCATTAGACTTCTTTTAATCCACAACCTAGAAAGAAACACAACTTCTAAGTTTGAGCTGATATATTTCAACAAAGATGAAAAGCAATTTTATATATTTTTTCCATTTAAAAAAATGATTTCAGTTTCACAGTACAAAAATTGAGTTAACCCTCCCATACATCATCAAAATTAAAGTGCTACTCTAATGAGATAAAACAATGGATTCCTCACAAATTTAGGTGCTTTTATGGAATTTAAGTCAACAAATATCTTTGGTATTCCTCTCTGAAGACAGAGTAGTCCTTAAGGGTTAAAGATTTATTTTCTTGATTATAGGATTATTGATTTAGATAGCTGGAGTTTCGAGATTATGTAATTTAACCTCATCATTCTACAAATGAAGTATTCTTTGGCTGAATCCAGTGCTCACATTTCCATGCATGAAAAGGACCACTACATTTGTTGTATAAGATCTCAAAAATTGTTTACTATCATTTTATTTCCTGACTTGTGTTGACTGTCAAAAAAAAAATTTCTCACCAGTTAAACTGCTTAGGCAACATTAAATACATTATCAAGTGAAAGGCAACATAAGTTCTATCTTTTAGGTTCTTCACCAATGTGGCTCAGCAATATACCATAACTATGAAGGAACTAGAAATGGTTAATTTTAGGTAAAAAAACACACTTGTTACAGATCCAAATATATAGTAGTCTCTCGGTGATCGAGAATGACTATTGTCTTTGTGCAGTTTCATCTACGGTGTACCCTCATGTGGCTTTGGAGTCCAAAGGCCAAGGCGCAAATTTTGTGGCACATGGGGCATGGGACTCCAGTTGTTATGGGAGGTGCGGTTGTGGCCTGGTGTCGGCGTTCACGCGCAGCGGCAAGACGTCGATGTTGCTCATCTTCAAAGGTGATGGCGGCATGGTTAATGTGGGTTCGCCAGCTGCTTCTGTTAGAGGCAGCGAGTTCTAGTTGCTTTGGTGTAATGCCAGCCCACTTCAAGTATGACTTTAGCTGATCCTTGAATCTTTTCTTTGGTCAGCCTTGTTTCCTGAGTCCAGCTGACAGTTCACCGTAGAATACCTGTCTTGGTATTCGCTGTGGGTCCATGCGGATGATGTGTCCAGACCATTATAGCTGGGTTTTGAGGACCATGACTTCGATGCTGGTGGAGTTGGCTCTGTCGAGGACTTCCTGGTTGGTGATTCGGTCCTGCCATTGGATCCTCATGATTGACTGGAGGGAGCATTGGTGGAATTGCTCCAGCTGTTTCATGTGCTTCCAGTACAGTGTCCATGTCTCACAACCGTACAGGAGCGAGCTGAGGACCACTGCATTATACACTTTGTACTTGAAGGTGTTGACGTTAGAAAGCTGCGTGCCATTGATTGTAATGCACTGCTGGTTAGTTGGCCTCCCTGGTGCAGGTTGGAACGGCACCTCTGTTTTGCTGAAGCTGATAGTCAGGCCAAACAGTTTTGTTGCGGTGGAGAACCTGTGCACAATGGTTTGGAGATTATTTTCTTGGAGGGCCATGAGAGCACAGTCATCTGCGAAGAGAGCTTCCAGGATGAGTCTCTCTGTTGTCTTTGTTTTTGCAGTCAGGCGGCGAAGGTCAAATAGTGAGCCATCCAGTCGGTATTTGATGTAGACGCCCAGGTCTAGATCCATCACAGCATGTCATAATACTTGGGTGAAAAATAGGTTGAATAGTACCGGAGCAAGGACATAGCCTTGTTTCACGCCATTGGAGATGTTGAAGCGATCGGAAGTCTCTCCATCAGATAGGACTTCCCCTGTCATGTCGACATGAAAGAGCTGGATCAGTTTGACAAATTTTGCTGGGCAACCAAGCTTGCTGAGGATCACCCACAATGTGTCCCTGTTCACTGTGTCGAACGCCTTTGTCAGGTCTATGAAGACAATGTAGAGACTCAGGTTCTGCTCAAGGCATTTTTCCTGCATTTGCCTCACCATGAAGACCATGCCGATGGTGCTGCGATCTGGTCAGAAGCCACATTGTGATTCAGACAGGTTCTGCTCTGAAACAGATGACAGGAGTCTGTTGAGTATAACACGGGCGAGGATCTTTCCAGCAGTGGAGAGTAGTGAGATGCCTCTGTAGTTGTCACAGGCTGCTCGTGAGCCTTTGTTCTTGTATAGGGCTATGATGGAGGCATCTCTGAGTTCTGGGGGCATGTCTTCCTCTTCCCATATGCTGGTCAGTACTATGTGCACCCAGACAGTTCGCGCATTTTACAATGTGAGTTGTCTTAGAGATCCATCTTATTTGCAAACATTCCAGTCCTGCCTGGACAACAAGCTGTCTGCCAAGGGACCACTCACTGGAAGCTCAACCGAGAAATGGAACCAGTTCAGAGATGCAGTGAAGAAAACATCAAAGGCAGTCCTAGGCCCAAAACAATACAACCACCAGGACTGGCTCGACGAGAACAACACTATTATTGAAGACCTATTGAGCGAGAAGAACAAAGCCTTTATGGAGTGGCAAAATTACCCAAACTCTGCTCCTAAAAAGGACAGATGCAAGTCTCTCCAAGCCACGGCGCAGCGTGAGATCAGGAAGTCGCAAGACTGATGGTGGGAAAACAAGGCAGGAGAAATCCAGCGGTTTGCTGATATGAAAAACTACAAACAATTTTTCAGTGCCCTCAAGACTGTCTATAGACCATCAAAACCCACCACCACTCCCTTGCTATCCTCTGATGGTGACACTCTCATAAAAGATAAAAAAGGCATCAGCAACAGGTGGAAAGAACACTTCAGTCAGCTTCTCAATCGACCCTCTTCAGTCGACCAAAGTGCCCTTGACCAGATCCCCCAAAACCACACCATTAACAACTTGGCATCCCTCCTTCAATAGAGGAAGTCCAAAAAGCCATTAAACAAATGAGTACAGGCAAGGCACCTGGTAAAGACGGGATCCCAACCGAGGTGTACAAGGCCTTAAATGGAAAGGAGCTCCAGGCATTCCACATAGATCCAAATATAGATTAGTCAAAAATATCCTAATGGATGTAGAGTTAAATTGGAAGCAACCGCATTTCAGACTTTTTATACCTTTCCTGGGTCAAGATTCAGCAAAACCTGAGTCTAGAGCAGTGGTTCTCAACTTTTCTAATGCCGTGACCCCACAATACAGTTCATCATGTTGCAGTGATCCCAAACCAAAAAATTATTTTGGTGGCTACTTCAAAACTGTAATTTTGCTACAGTTATGATTCAGAATGTAAATACCTGATATGCATTATGTATTCTCATTGCTACAAATTGAGAGGTTGAGAATCGCTGGTCTAGAGGCAAGCAACTCAAAATGTACTGCTTAATTTAGACAACTAAATTATCATAAATTATGAATGTAAGTCCCAAGTTCATATAATAAATATTGCTTCAATAGTAAAAAGATTCAAGTGCAACTATAGTACAGTGAATAGAGAGCTAGGTCTGGGAGTCAGAAGAAGCTGAATTCAAATTTGGCTTAGAAACTTCCAAGCTGTATGACCCTGGGCAAGTCACTTAACCCTGATTGCTTACCCCATGACTTTTTGTCTTAAGAGTTGTAACTGGGGGTAGCTGGGTGGCTCAGTGGATTGAGAGTCAGGCCTAGAGATGGGAGGTCCTGGGTTCAAATCTGACCTCAGAGACTTCCCAGCTGGGTGACCCTGGGCAAGTCACTTAACCCCCATTGCCTAGCCTTGCCACTCTTCTGCCTTGGAGCCAATACACAGTATTGACTCCAAGACAGAAGGTAAGGGTTTAAAAAAAAACAGTTGTTACTAAGACAGAAAGAAGAGTTTTAAAAATACATGTATGTATGTATGTATGTTCTGAGAGAAAGAGAAGAAGAGTTCAATGCCAAGGATACTGGAAACTAGCTGGCCACTAATTTGCCATTTGTCCCTGGGCAAGGCACTTTATTTCACTGGATGTCATTTTTCTTCTCCATCATATGAAAAGATTAGATTAGATAATATCTAAGGTTCCTGCAAAATCTGACATTATACAATTTAAAATATTTTTTAGAGTATGAACACTGAATCTCAGTAGTTTTTCCTTTTACCCCAAGGATATAACTTTCAAATTCTGTTTAATAGGAAGTTCAAAGTAGATTTTATTAGGCCAAAGTCTATGTTGTTCTCATTTTGGGGAATCTCTCAAGACAAAATCTTAATGAGTAAGAACAAGGTCCAATTTTATGTCAAAAGGTGGTAAGTTAGGGAGGTGGAGTCAATATGGCAGTGTAGAGGCAACAAAAATTCAGACCTCTGAAAACCCTTCCTTACGAATTATACACCAAATGCTCCTAAAGGACTGAAAACCAAACCTAACAACAGGACAGAGATAAGGAACCCTCCTGCTGGAATCAACTTAAAAGGTACACCCCCAAAAGCCTGAATTCGAGAACACTCGAGTTTAAGGGAAAGGAAGAAGGAAGGTCCCAGGACCCCTCCCCCACCTAGAGTGCTGAGCCTCTAGTAGTGGCTAAAATCTCTCAGTGGGCAAGGGCACTAGTCTGGAGGGAGTACCTTGCGGGCAAAGCTGTGCCAGGCTTAGGGCTCTGAACACAGGTGGTGGGGAAGCAGTTGGAGAAGTGCAGAGGAGCCTAGACACTCTATATTTCCCCCCACCCTTCCTGAGGTTTTGGGCTTCATGGAACATCTAGCTCTACAAGTTCCACTCAGCTGGACTTAATCTCATTAAGCCTTCAGAGAGCAGGGAAGCTCAAGCTCCAACACCCCTCTCCCACAGACTGTTCTGAGAGCCTTGCTAAGCTCCAAGGATGAAGGCTGACAGAAAAGCCCGAAACCACAGATCCAAAACATAATGAGAGGAGCAAGAGTGCAGGCAACTACAGGGGGACAAGAAGGGGGCAAATATGAGCAAAGATCAGAAAAAGAAAAAAGAAATTATCATCAACAGTTTCTATCCAGGCAATGAACAAAGAGTATATGTAACAGAGGAGGATGAGGGAACACCAAGCAAAAACACAGAAACTCCAGTGAATTGCACACAGTCTTTGGAAGAACTCAAAATACAATTCAAAATACAATTAAGAGAGGCTGAAGGCACCTGGGAAAAGAACTTAAAAAGCAAGATAAGTCATCTGGAAACAGAAAATAGTGTCCTGAAAGCCAAAATTAATAAGCTTGAAAATGAGACAAAGGAGATGAAAGAACATAAGGAGATGGATGACCTAAAAGCCAGGGATGAAATTCAGTCATTAAAAACCAGAATACAACAATTAGAAGCAAGTGACTTCACAAGGCAGCAAGAAACTATAAAACAAAATCAAAAGAATGAGAAAATTGAAGAAAATATGAAACATCTCATTCACAAAACAGAAGATTTAGAAAATCGTTCCAGGAGAAAACTTAAGAATCATTGGTCTACCAGAAGACCATGGCAAAAGAAAAAGCCTAGACATCATCCTACAAGAAATTATCCAAGAAAAATGGCCCAATATTCTAGAACAAGAGGGAAAAGTGGAGATTGAAAGAACCCACAGATCACCTCCTGTACTTAATTCTGAACTTGACAATGGCCAGAAATGTTATAGCCAAATTAAGGAACTATCAGACCAAGTAAAAAATATTAAAAGCCGCTAATAAAAAGTCATTGAGATACCATGGAACTACAGTGAGGATAACAAAGGATCTGGCTGCATCTACACTGAAGGTCTGAAAGGCATGGAATATGATATTCTGGAAAGCAAGGGAACTAGGTATACCACCAAGAATCAACTACCCTGCAAAACTGACTATATACTTACAGGGGAAAGTATGGTCATTTAATAAAATGGAAGAATTAGAAGCATTTGTAAAGAAAAGACCAGACCTGAACAGAAAATTTGATGCCCAAACACAGAACTCAAGAGAATCATCAAAAGGTAATTAAGAAAGGGGGAAAACAAAAACAAAAACAAAACAAAAAATAAACAAACTTTTATTGAGGGACCCAATAAGTTAAAATGACATGTATCCCTACAAGAAAAGAGGATATTGGTAACTCTTAAAAATTGTTATTATCACCTGAATAGCTAGAAGAATTATACATAAAGGAAACAGTGACAAACTGTATAGAATAAAATGCCAAGACATGAATATGTATATAGACATATGTATGCATAAATATACACACATATATATATATATACACAACTAAAGTTTTTAAAAAGAGGTTAATAGTAAGAGAAATGGGAAAAGAAACAAAATGGGGTAAATTTATATGTCACAAAGAAGCACATGGCGGAGGGGGGAGAACATCAATACACTGGAAGGGTAAAGAGGTTGGAGATAGGAAATACTCAACTCTTACATGCATTGAAATTGACTCAAAGAGGGAAGAACAATCAAATACATTGGGGTAGAGAATTTATTTGCACTCTATAGGGAAATAGAAGGGTAACAAACAGACTGGTCGGGAAAGAAGAAATACAGGGGAGGGGAGGAATAGTTTAAAAAGACTGTAAAGAAAATAAGAGGGGAATAAGAAGGGATGGGGGCAGAAAGGGAAATTAAAATAAGGGTGGGAATTAGGGGGACCAATTTAAAACAAAACACTGGCATAGAAGGAAGTACTGAAAGAAGAAAGTCCAGGATTAGGAGTGGAAATCAAAATGCTGGGAAATACACAGCTGGTAATCATAACTCTGAATGTGAATGGCATAAACTCACCCATAAAACACAAGCGAATAGCAGAGTTGGTTAGAAAGCAAAACCCTACCATATGCTGTCTACAAGATATACACATGAGGAAGGTAGACACACATAGGGTAAAAATAAGAGGATGGAGCCAAATCTATTGGGCATCAACTGATAAAAAGAAGGCAGGAGTCTCAATCATAATATCTGACAAAGCCAAAGTAAAAACAGATCTAGTCAAAAGAGATAGGGAAGGTCCTATAAACATCCTATATAAAACATCCTATAAAAGGCAGCATGGACAATGAGGAAATTCAGTACTCAACATGTATGCACCAAATGGCATAGCATCCAAATTTCTAAAAGGAGAAATTAGTAGAGCTCAAGGATGATATAGATAGAAAAACTATACTAGTGGGAGACCTTAACCTTCCTCTATCAGAACTAGATAAATCAAACCAAAAAATAAATAAGAGTTAAGATGAGTGAATGAAATCTTAGAAAAATTAGAGTTAGTGGATATGTGGAGAAAAATAGGGACAAAAAGGAATACACCTTCTTTTCAGCAGCATATGGTACATTCACAAAGACTGACCATGTACTAGAGCATAAAAACATTGCAAACAAATGCAAAAGAGCAGAAATAATAAATGCAACCTTCTCAGACCACAATGCAATGAAAATAATAATAAGTAAGGGTACATGGAGAGGCAAATCAAAAATTAGTTGGAAATTAAACAATATGATTCACCAGAATCATTAGTTAAAGAACAAATCATAGAAACAATTAATAATATCTTTGAAGACAGTGACAATGATGAGACATCTTTTCAATATCTATGGGATACAGCCAAACCAGTTTTCAGGGGGAAATTTATATCCTTCAGTTCATATAGTAACAAATTAGGGGGGGCAGGTTAATAAATTGGGTATGCAAATTAAAAAACTAGAAAGTGAACAAATTAAAAATCCTCAGATAAAGACTAAATTAGAGATCCTAAAAATCAAAGGAGAAATTAATAAAATTGAAAGTCAAAGAACTATTGGTACTTTGAAAAAACAAATAATATAGACAAAGTACTAGTCAATCTAATTTAAAAAAGGAAAGAAGAAAACCAAATTGACAGTATCCAAGATGAAAAGGGAGACCTCATTTCTAATGAAGAAGAAATTAAGGCAATCATTAAAAATTATTATGTCCAATTATATGGCAATAAATATGGCAATCTAGGTAATGTGATTTAATAGTTAAAAAAATATATAAATTGCCTAAACTGACAGAGGAAGAAACAGAATACCTAAAAATCCCCATATCAGAAAAAAGAAATTGAACAAGCCATCAAAGAACTCTCCAAGAAAAAATCCCCAGGACCAGATGGATTCACAAATTAATTCTATCAAACATTCAAAGAACAATTAATCCCAATATTATACAAACTATTTGACAGAATAAGCAAAGAAGGAGTTCTACCAAATTCCTTTTACAATACAAATATGGTACTGATTCCAAAGCCAGGCAGGTCAAAAACAGAGAAAGAAAAACTAAAGTCCAATCAAATGAACATGGATGTAAAAATCTTAAATAGAATACTAGCAAAAAGACTCCAGCAAGTGATCACAAGGGTTATTCATTATGACCCGTAATGCTAGGATGGTTCAATATTCGTAAAACCATCCACATAATTGACCATATTAATAAGCAAACTGACAAAATCACTTGATTATCTCAATAGATGCAGAAAAATTATTTCACAAAATATAACACTCATTCCTTTGAAAATAATAGAAAGCATAGGAATAGAAGGGTCTTTCCTAAAAATAATAAACAGTATATATCTAAAACCATCAGCAAATATCATCTGCAATGGGAACAAACTAAAAGCCTTCCCAATAAGATCAGGAGTGAAACAAGAATGCCCATCACCTCTATTACTTAATATTGTATATAAACACTAGCAGTAGCAATTAGAGAAGAAAAAGAAATTGAAGGTATTAAAATAGGCAATGAGGAGACCAAGCTATCACTCTTTGATGATGATATGATGGTCTACTTAAAGAATCCTAGAGAATTAATTAAAAAGTTAGTAGAAATAATCAACAACTTTAGCAAAGTTGCAGGTTACAAAATAAACCCACATAAGTCATCAGAATTTCTATATATTTCCAACACATCTCAGCAGCAAGAATTAGAAATAGAAATTCCATTTTAAAATTACCCTAGACAACATAAAATACTTAGGAATCTATTTGCCGAGTCAAAAACAGGAACTATATGAACACAACTACAAAACACTCTCCACACAATTAATGTTAAATAGATGTTAAACAATTGGAAAAACATCAATTGCTCATGGGTAGGACAAGCTAACATAATAAAAATGACAATCCTACCCAAATTAATTTACTTATTTAATGCCATACCCATCAAACTACCAAAAAATTTTTTTACTGTATTAGAAGAAACCATAACAAATTTCATTTGGAAGAACAAAAGATCAAGGTTATCCAGGGAAATAATGAAAAAAATGCAAAGGAAGGAGGATTTGCAGTCCCAGATCTCAAACTATACTATAAAGCAGTGGTCATCAAAACAATTTGGTACTGGCTAAGAGACAGAAAGAAGGATCACTGGAATAGACTTGGGGTGAATGACTTTAGCAAGACAGTCTATGATAAGCCCAAAGATCCCAGCTTTGGGGACCAAAATCCACTATTTGATAAAAACTACTGGGAAAATTGGAAGGCAGTATGGGAGAGATTAGGTTTGGATCAACATCTCACACCCTACACCAAGATAAACTCAGAATGGGTGAATGACTTGAATATAAAGAAGGAAACTATAAGTAAATTGGGTGAACACAGAATAGTATACTTGTCAGATCTTTGGGAAAGGAAAGATTTTAAAACCAAAGAAGAGTTAGAAAAAAATCACAAAATGTAAAATAAATAACTTTGATTACATCAAATAAAAAGTTTTTGTATAAACAAAACCAATGCAACCAAAATTAGAAGCAACAAATTGGGAAACAATCTTCATAACAAAAAACTCTGACAAAGGTCTAATTACTCAAATTTATAAAGATCTAAATCAATTTTATAAAAAAAAATCAAGCCTTCTCCAATTGATAAATGGGCAAGGGACATGAATAGACAATTTTCAGTTAAAGAAATCAAAACTATTAATAAGCCCATGAAAAAGTGTTCTATATCTCTTATAATCAGAGAGATGCAAATCAAAACAACTCTGAGGTATCACCTCACACCTAGCAGATTGGCCAACATGACAGCAAATAATTGTAATGAATGCTGGAGGGGATGTGGCAAGGTTGGGACATTAATGCATTGCTGGTGGAGTTGTGAATTGAGCCAACCATTCTGGAGGGCAATTTGGAACTATGCCCAAAGGGCACTAAAGTACTCTCTGCCTTTTTATACAGCCATAGCACTGTTGAGTGTTGGATTGTACCTCAAAGAGATAATAAGGAAAAAGACCCGTACAAGAATATTCATAGCTGCACTCTTTGTGGTGGCAAAAAATTGGAAAATGAGGGGATGCCCTTCAATTGGGGAATGGCTGAACAAATTGTGGTATCTGTTGGTGATGGAATACTATTGTGCTCAAAGGAATAATAAAGTGGAGGAATTCCATGTGAACTGGAATGACCTCCAGGAATTGATGCAGAGCAAAAGGAGAACTAGGAGAACATTATATACAGAGACTGATACACTGTGGTACAATCGAATGTAATGGATTTGTCCATTAGTGGCAATGAGGTGATCCAGAACAACTTGGAAGGATTGACAAGAAAGAACACTATCCACATTCAGAGGAAAAACTGTGGGAGTAGAAACACTGAAGAAAAACAACTGCTTGATTACATGTGTCGAGGGGGATATGATTGAGGATGGAGACTCTAAATGAACATCCTAGTGCAAACATCAACAACATGGAAATAGGTTCTGATCAAGGACACATGTAATACCCAGTGGAATTGTGTGTTGACTATGGAAAGGGTGGGGAGAGGGGAGGGAGGGAAAGAATATGATTCTTGTAACCAAGGAATTCTGTTAGAAATTGACTAATTAAAAAAAAAACAGCAACAAACAAACAAAAAAACTATAAAACTTCTGACCAAATAACTTAATTATGCTTGAGAACCAATCATACCAAAAAATTATATGGAAGTCTTCAAGACTATTATCATGTCAGATTAAAATGTATTTTTACTTGCAATATCTATATTTAAAAGCAAATTTGTAACATTAAAAACATTCTTAATCCTGTTCTCACTTACCCTGGTATTTAAAACACTAAAACAATTGATCATTTAGGGGTGGAGGAAAAGGGAGAATTTATGCAGATGAAGAAATGAATGGGGCAGAGAGACACCAACTATGACCTTGGCCTAAGCATGACTTTTCCAGACACATAAGTGAGAAATCCATACAGAAGGTGCCATTGTTTAAATATAGAACCTGCCAAATACCATTCCATCACTTTTCATTGGTAATAAATTCACTAGAAGCAAGCCACAAAATTTTATGTTTACTCTCAGGTGAAATTTTCTTGCTGATTACCTCAACCATCAAGCTTGTCATCTGTTCACTGCAAGTAATCATTTTCAAGGCATGAACAGGTTAAAAAAAATCCATTCAGGAAACTTATACAACTTATACTCATTATGACCAAACAATGAAAATTATAATCACAGTGTGTATGGCTAAAAGGGCAGGCTAAAATTGCCCTTCTTTAGGAATTCCTCCAATACTAACCTAATTAAGTAAAGACAAATCAGTCTGGCTTAATTGATGGGCTGTATCTACATTTCATGCAATGTAGGTTAAATCAAATCCTTCAAGATAATATAGAAAATTAAAACTTAAAAGTTCATTGTTGATATGTAAGAAAATTAAGTGAACATTATGTGTTAGCTTTTTAAAAAAATAAAGCCTTACCTTCCAGCTTAAAAATCAGTACTATGTATTGGTTCTGAGGTAGAAGAGTGATAAGGGCTAGGCTATGGGGGTCAAGTGACTTGCCCAGGGTCACACAGCTAGGAAGTGTCTGAGGCCACATTTGAACCCAGGACCTCCCATCTCTAGGCCTGACTCTCAATCCACTGAGCCACCTAGCTGCCCCAACAGTATGTGTTCTCAAAAGACTTTGAGAAGATGCTTTTATGGGTATATGCCAACTGGGAGAATGACTTCATAAGAGAGATTATATGATGAGTAGAAAGAGCACTAGATTTTTGGGTCAAAAGACTTGATCTCAGTTCTGAATTATAACTGTTACTAGTCTTGCTTTTGTTATCTGTTATAAGAATGGGTTAGACTAAATGATTTCTAAGTTTCCTTCTAGTGCTAATGTCCTGTGATTTTGATATTATGTTTCCTTAGGAAGTCTAGTCTGCCTCAACTATAGTGTATTTTCAAATAAGGGTGAGTTTAGGATAAAGATTTCTGAAAGCTAGACAAGCTTTCAAACCCATCTTTCTCTGTCCTTCATAATCTATAATACTAATCAATAAAGTATTTATTACATGCAAGTGCTTGTGTGGTAAGTACTTGGGATTCAAAGACAAGTGCCGACAAGGAGCTTACATTATAACGGGAGGCAATACAAGTATACACAATCTACAAACAAACCAAATACATGGTAACCTTGAAAGTGATAGCACTAAGGAGTCAGGGAGGAGAAAGGGGAAAATCTTCTGCATCATGCAGAAGATGGTACTTGTAAATCATGGAGGAAACCTGGGGCTCCAGTAGGTGGACATATGATGTGAGCATTCCAGACAATGGGGGCAGCCAGTGAAAAGGTGCAGAGAAGGGAGATAGAGCGCCACATGAGCAAATGAACCAGAAGAGCTGAATCAGAGAGAACATGGAGGTGAGTAATAAGTTATAAAGGTAGGAATGGACCATGTTGAGAAGAACTTTAAAAATACAGTTTTTATTTAATTCTAGACACAATAGGAAACCAGTGAAATTTTAGAGTGGGAGGCAGGTTTCATAGTCAGAATTGTGCTTTAGAAAAATCATTTTGGTAAACTGGGGTCTCAAGGCAGAGAATGCAATTAGAAAGATAACTGCATGGGCATGAGATGATAAGGGCCTGACTTAGTAGTTAGCTGTGTGAAGAGAGAGATGGAGAATAGTTAAAGGCTACAAATGAGACCTGGCAAATGACCAATATGTGGGATAAGTCAGTGATGCAAGGATGACACAATCACTTGAGTTTTCTCTATCAAGGTTTAACAATTAACATTTAAAAGAAGCTTGTGGGAGGAGGGGACCCAGATGGCTGAGTAGAAGCAGGGAAAGCTTGAACCACCATGAGAATCCTCTGCAACCAATCTTAAAATAGCTCTTCAAAAGTTGAAAGGCAGGCAGAAAGAGTGGTTTATCCAGGTGACAGAGGAGCACAGCCAGCAGGGGGCTGCAACAAGGAGTACCTGAGCAGGCCAGCATCAAGCCCCTCCTTTCCCCCTAGGTTCTGAACCCTAGCTCAAACCAATGTCCTGTCCCTGAGACCCTTGCCTAAGCTAACAGCAGTGCAACCCCATGCACACCCTATAAAATTCAAAGCACCAACCCAAACCTGCAGTAAGGTTCAGAATCCCAAGAGGCGTCTGCCCAGCTCAACTAATCTGTGTAAGCCCAGGGCAGGGCCAGGAGCCCTAGTGCAAGCTTGTAGTAAAGACTTGAACTCCAGTGCTAGGCAGAATGCGCTGTAGAACTTAGGAGAAACTTTAAAAAATTAGAAAACAGTATGGCACAAACTAGGAATACACCAATATCTTACACCCTATGCCAAGATAAGGTCAAAATGGGTATATAATCTAGAAATAAAGAATGATACCATAACTAAATTAGGGGAACACAGAATAGTTTATTTGATAAATCTTTGGAGAAGGGAAGAATTTATGACCAAACAAGAAATTTTAGAGAGCATTACAAAACATAAAATGAATAATTTTTGTTATATTAAATTAAAAAGCCTTTGTATAAACAAAAGTAACATAACCAAGATTAGAAGGGAAACAACAAACTGGGGAAAAGTTTTATAACAAATTTCAGATAAATGTAAAATTTCTCAAATTTATAGAGAACTAAGTCAAATTTATAAGAATATAAGCCATTCCTCAATTGACAAATGTTCAAAGGATATGAACAAGAAATTTCCAGATGAACAAATCAATGCTATCAATAATCATATGAAAAATGTTCTGAAACATTCTTGATTAAAAAAATGCAAATTCAAACAACATTGAGGTACCACTGCATACCTGCCAGATTGACCAATATGACAGTAAAGTCATAAATGGTGGAGGGGATATGGCAAAATCGGGAGACTAATGTATTGTTGGTAGGGTTGTGAAATGATCCAGCCATTCTGGAAGGCAATTTGGAACTATGCCCAAAGGGCTATAAGACTGTACATACCCTTTGATTCAGTAATACCACTACTGGGTTTGTATATCAAAGAGATAATAAAAAAGGAGAAAGGATCTACTTGTACAAAAATACTTATAACAATTCTTTTTGTGGTGGCAAAGAATTAGAAATTGAGGAGATGTTCATCAATTGGGGAATGGCTGAACAAATTGTGGTATATGTTGGTGATGGAATACTACTGTGCTTTAAGAAGTGATAAGCAAGATGATTTCAGGAAAAGCTGGAAAGATCTGAAGGAACAGAGTGAAATAAGCAGAACCAGGAGAAGAACATGGTTCATAGTAACAGCAATATTATATGATGATCAACTGTGAACACCTGGCTATTCTCAGTAATATAAAGATCTGGGACAATCTCTAAAGACTTATGATGGGGAACACTGTCCACCTCCAGAGAAAGAACTGTTGGAGTTGGATGAATACAGATCAAAGCATACTATCTGTCTCTTCAGTGTATTAATGGTTATATTTTGAGGGTTTGGTTTTATACAAGTGTGCTCTTACAATAATAACTAATGTATCATTTTTGTAAAATCCAAGACTTAAAATTTTTTGAGAAAAAAAAATTTCAGGAAAAGAACCTTGCTAACTCCTTGAATCAAGAAAATGAACTGTTCGGATAAAGTGCCATAAAGAAACCTCCACTGCATCAGATGATTCAGAATGAACTTTGAAATGTAATTGATTGAACTGAAGGGGGTTGAACACATTTATTCTGAATGTAAACTCTTATGCCAAAGGAGACTGTTCCCTAATTGTTTTTTTGTCAATGCACCTAGCAAACATTGGTTTTGTTCTATCTCTCTTCTATTTCTCTCTTATTTATAACTACTGTAGTTTCCTCTTAGAAAGTGCAATATTGTATGCACCTGTAGCTAGAAGATCTTTAGAGGTATAATCTAGTCATGTTAAATGATTCATTGGGGAGACTAGTCTCCCAAAGAATCACAGGGGGATTGTGAAGAGTTAATCAAGCTTCCTTTTTTCTATCAATCAGGAATTTTTAATTTAATCATTCAAAAACGTAAACACCCCTACTTAACACTAAGTAAGAGAGTTTGCAAGTCACTTACTACTGTGGGTGACAACTCCAAAGGCCACTGCCCTGCCCCTGGGCAGTGCTAGGCAAATTGAAAGACTGCAATTGGTTCCCATAAAGTAGAGGAAGGGACAGGAAATGTCGTGAAAAAAAGGACTATTAAAAGTTCTGAACTTCCTGTCAAGGAACCTTGGATGTTGAACCTTGGACTTTGGCTCTTGGACTGCTTCTTGAAGGATTGCTTCTGGATCTTCTCCTTTTGATTTCAGTGCTGGAGGACTTTACCTTGGGACTTGGCCTTCAGTCTTCTCCTTTGGAATTTGTCTTGGGTGGGTGAATAGCTGGCCTTCCTTTCCTGGCTTCTGGAGATCCCTGCTGTGGCTTTGGAGGAGGCTACATTGGTGGAACTCTAGCTAAAGATACCATTGGACGTTTGGAAGTCCCTGTGGGGCTGACCCTCACTTCACCAGAGAAGGGCTAGTAGGCTTGTTAAAAGCTGTCTCTTTAGGTACCTTTTTCCATTTTCACCTCTTTGTAAATAAAGCTACTAAAAGTCATTTTGACTCAAGTTATAATATTTTTAAATTGGCAACCACAATATTACTTTAGAATTCTCATATTTAACATAAAACCTAAATTTAATTCCTTATACCAAGAAAGGAGTATGTTTTTCATGATAATAAAAATTAAAATTGAAAAAAATAAAAGAAGCTTGGAATATTTTCTGCACCATCCACTTATTTTTGGCCTAGCCAATTCTGAAGAATGCACAACAAAGTGGTACAGAGGATAAAGCACCTGGCCTGTAGTCAGGATGACTCAGGTTGAATCCAGCTTCAGATACTTGCTAGCTATGTGACCCTGGGCAAGTCACATAATTCCTATTTGCCTTCATTCTTCATCTGTAAAATGGAGACACACTGGAGAAGGAAATGACAAATCACTCTAATATATTTGCTCCAAAAAATGTAGAATTGGACATGGCTGAATAATATTACAAAATTTTAGAAGGCAGCTAGATTGTTCAGTGGTTAGATTACCAGTTGTGGAGTCAGGAAGACATGAGTTCATGAGATCAATTTGACCTCAGACACTTACTACCTATGTGACCTTGTTGGGCATGTCACTTGAAGGAAATGGCAAGTTACTCCAGTATCTTTTCCAAGAAAACTCCCATGGACAATAAAGGCATTGGAAGAGTAAAAATGAATAAATACTCCTAATACTTAAAACGGGATTTTTAAATAATAAATCCAAAGAGAGGGAAAAGAAAAAATGGTTCTTTCAGTCAAGTGAACAGAGTAGAGAGAGCCAGAGACTCACACCTGCAGCACTTTACCAAAAGCACAAGCTCTGAAAAAAAGAGTCTTGCAACATGGAATTCAGCCAAATTTATCTCCTAAGCATCCTTATGTAAAATGAGGATGTAACTTAAAAGGATGCTGGGAATGTAGCTCAGGTGTTACAAATTTTCCATTTGCACAGCATGTCCACAGGGTCATGAAGAGTTAGATACAACTGAATGACTGAACAACAAATGAGTATAAATAAAAAATAAGTAATGACTATCCAAAGAAGTTGTATGTGCCTTTCTTGTATTGGCACAGAGTAGAAATTCCTTTCTTTCATCCTACTAGATTCACTGCTTTTAACCAGAGACTTGAGGCTAATAGGTCTGCTTTGATTGGGCAATAAATATATAAGCATTATATTTATCTTTAAGTTGTTATGATTTGGGGGGGGGGATTAAGTAGGAAACAGTATCTAATGAATTCAAATACTCAGTATCCTATAAAACAAAAGGAAAAAAAAACAAACAAACTCAGAAACAAACCCTAAACCTAATCATTTGTAAATAAATTACCTATGCTTAAATAAAAATTCAACTCTTAGATATACACTCAGGGGCCACAAGTTGCATAGATAAGAGAGAATTAAATTAAAAGTTGGATTCTAGTCCTGGCAAAGAGCTAAGAGCTACATGACCTTGGACTGGGCATCTGACCTCTAGGGTCCTAAAACTGTTTTCTATAAAACAGGATTTTAGCCTGGATACATTGTCTCATACATAAGATGTCTTCACATCTATGTTTGTTGCCTGAATACATTTATAAGATTCCTTCCAGCTTTTAACATCCCATTTTACATAGTACTTAGTAGCTAACAAAAGCAAAAAAGAATTTTAGCAATAGGTAATTTTCCTGAAACCTGGGAAAAGGTAAAGGCAAATATGACAATGAAATGAATGATCATAGAGATGATCAATGTTCCATGTAGCAGAGATAGGCAATTTATAATGCAGTGGAACATCTGAGGAAGCTTGTAGCGCCATACTATGTTATACACCATTCCTTTTCCCCTTTTCTCCTTTCCTTTTTCTCCTTTTTTTCTTACCTGTCTGGATGCCTTAGATCAGCTACTGACACCCAATGACAATGCTTATGTCAAGGATGGAAAAAAAAAAATTAAAGGGCCCTTTTCTGGAACATTTAGTTCAGAATAATTTTTAAATTGTTATAATCAAAAGCAGGTCAATCTATCCATCTGGAATTAAATTCAGGACACCCTCATAATCCAAGAATAATTGGTGCTATACTGGGTTTATACCCCAAAGAGATAATAAGGGAAAAGACCCGTACAAGAATATTCATAGTTGCACTCTTTGTGGTGGCAAAAAATTGGAAAATGAGGGGATGCCTTTCAATCAGGGAATGGCTGAACAAATTGCAGTATATGTTGGTGATGGAATACTATTGTGCTCAAAGGAATAATAAAGTGGAGGAATTCCATGTGAACTGGAATGACCTCCAAGAATTGATGCAGAGTGAGAGGAGCAGAACCAGGAGAACATTACACACAGAGACTGATACACTGTGGTACAATTGAATGTAATGGACTTCTCCATTAGTGGCAATGCAGTGATCCTGAACTCAGAGGGATCTACAAGAAAAAATACTATCCACATTCAGAGGAAAAACTGTGGGAGTAGAAACACTGAAGAAAACAACTGCTTGATCACATGGATAGAGGGGGATATGATTAGGGATGTAGACTCTAAATGATCATCCTAGTGCAAACATCAACAACATGGAAATAGGTTCTGATCAAGGACACATGTAATACCCAGTGGAATTGTGTGTTGACTATGGAAAGGGTGGGGAGAGGGGAGGGAGGGAAAGAATATGATTCTTGTAACCAAGGAATTCTGTTAGAAATTGACTAAATAAAATTAAAAAAAAGAATAACTGATGCTAGAATATGTTTTAACACTGATATTTCTTATCTTAAAACATATTTCATTGCAAAAAGTGGCTTTTTTAAGTTTTAACAAGACTTTTATCTTGAAAAGTGAAAAAAAAATAGTTAAAATAAGCCATTTTGTAGCTAGAGAATTTAGGATATAATTGCAATTATGAGTTAGTTCTTAGAAAGAATGCATTAAGCAATGACTGTTTTCTCACAAAATTGTAAGAAAGCATGAAACAATCCTTTTGTACTGACTTTCATTGTATCATCAGATGATGGTCATTGTTGCAAAAAAATATGAGGGTTTACTTCTTTCATTTTCTTTTTTTCCTTTTTTTAAAGCACTAAGACTTAAAAAAAAATTTTTTTTAATTCCAAATTTCCCCTCCCTGCTACTCAAAGACAAGAAAATCAAATCCTATTACAAATATGGATAGTCATACAAAACAAATATCCATATTAGCCATGTTTAAAAAAAATTTTTTTTTTAAAACCCTTACCTTCTGTCTTGGAATCAACACTGTGTATTAGTTCCAAGGCAGAAGATTGGTGAGGGCTAGGTAATGGGGGTCAAATGACTTGTCCAGGGTCACACAGCTGGGAAGTTTCTGAGGCCAGATTTGAACCTAGAACCTCCCATCTCTAGGCCTGGCTCTCAATCCACTCAGCTACCCAATTTCCCCCTCAGCTAGCATTTTTTATCATGAGTCCTTTGGCAAACTGGGTTTTCTTGACAAAAATTCTGAAGTGGTTTGCTATTTCCTTCTCCAGCTCATTTTACAGATGAGGATCTGAGGCAAATAGGGTTAAGTGACTTGAGTCACATAATTAAGCGTCTAAAGCTAGAATTGAACTTAGAAAGAAGAATCTTCCTGACTCCAAGCCCAACACTCTGTCCACTGCACCACCTCACTCCCCAGTTAAATGATATAATCTTGGCCAAATCACTTAGCCTCTCTGGGACAGTTTCCTCATCCTTAAAATGAGGGGACTGGGTTAAATAGCTTTAAAGATCCCTTCTAGGCCAAGTTAATGATAAGATTCAATGCCATAGTATTTATAATGGCTAAAAAATCCTCATTCCTCATTCCTTGGTCAATATATTGACAACTAGTCTTTCTAAAATAAACCAGACTGGTTTTCAAACCACAAATATAGTATTGGCACTGAGTTTGTACTTGAAGAGTCCATGGATACCTCCATACCATACTGGGGAGAACTTAAGATAGCATGGTTCATAAAATCAAACAAAAAAGGTTGTGACTATAGGGGAGAAATGTGGTTGTAGCAAAAAAATTCTTTTCTGAAAGAGGTATCTGTACAAATCTTTGTATTAATCCACTTCATTATATATTTATATATATTATATATATATGTATATATGTATATATAATACAACAGGTAAACATACAAGAATAATGGTATATGTCCAAGTTTAAACTGAGGTATAAATACTGTCCTGACAAAGATGAACTAGACAACCCCACTCTTTATATTAGATTCTAATGCCCTGATGTAAAAAGTCTAAAATCACCTCAAATGATAAATGATGATCATACTTTGATTATTTTCACAGAAGAGAATGTGCTAGTTCTACTTGCTATGGAACAAATTTCAGGTGCAATGGCAGAGAAAAGAACGGGTATATGCATCTTTTTATAAACTAGAGCTAGAGGCTGCAGTACTTTTTATTTATCTAAATGCATGTTTTCTGGTATTCTAATTTTAAAAGAGAGAAAATTTTTAAAAAAGAAACCAGTATAATGCTAAAAAATAAAAAATAATTTTTCTGAAATTACCTTGGGAGTCTTAATGAGAGATATAACCAAGAAAGACAAAATAAAGGGCCAAGAACATATCCTTGGAGAAAAAAATCATGAGGAGGGGTCATAAAGATCCAGCAAAGGAAAATGAAAAGGAGTAAATGAGAACTGGGAGATAGTAGTATTTAGAGAGACAGGCAGAAGAGGATATCCAAGAAGTCAAGAGAGTAGGTGACAGTACCAAAAGTTGCAGACAGTTCAAGAAGGGCAAATTCTGAAAAAAGACCATGGTAACATTTTAATGGAAACACCTTTAAAAAAATATTAAACAAACTTCCATAAGAATTTTAGAATGCTAGACTTTGTCCAAATATATAAAATATATACATAATGTGTCAAAAGCCAGAATTGAACTCAGAAAGAAGAATCTTCCTGACTCCAAGCCCAACACTCTTTTTTTGTCACCACAAAATTTAATCTATTCAAAAAGAATAAAGGAATCCAGAATCTTTTCTCTGAGTCTCCAATAATTAGGATCACTTCTTGTGTACATAGTGCTAATCTGCAGAACTCTCGAGATATATATACATACACACACACATACACGCACATATATATATATGTATATAAGATCTTTCAAATATAAGCACACTGGAGCATTTTTTTAAAAGTCTTTACATTATAAAGGTTATGAAAGAAGAAACTTTTGGTCCTTTGGAGGTGTAGGTTGTAGCTTTGGGAAAAACATCACTCTTAAACATTTATCTATTGCAAGGTAAGATTGTTATTTATTAAGATTGTTTTCAGTCATATCTGACTCTCTGTGACCACATTTTGGGTTTTCTTGGGCAAAGAGATTGGAGTGGTTTGCCATTTCCTTTTCCAAATCATTTTATAAATGAGAAAATGATTTTATAAATAAGGAAACTTAGGCAAACAGATGGCTTGCCAAGGGTCACACAAGCTAGTCTGAAACCAGATTTGAGTCATAAAGATAAATCTTGAATTCAGGCCTGGCATTCTTTCCATTGTGCCACCTAGCTACCTATGCAAGATTAGGCCTGACCATAATTCTAGATTTTTAACTAAAACCTCTGGTGTTAAGACTTTAACCTTTTTCAGGGCTTCTCATTCAACTTTGGCATCCTCCTGGCACTCAACTCTCACCTCTGCCTCCAAAAAGCTAGAGCATGAACAGCAGCCACATCTTGGTAAACTATCTTGGCAGGCAGGCTAAAAAACCAGATTGAGGGTAACCAATTGGCCTTAAACCCACTAGTGACTTAGAGGAGTGTCTATTCTAGGAATGTGAAGACTTCCCACTGGTGGAATGGGCAGATGAGAACAACTTGTTTCAAAAGCCATTAAAACAGTTGAACTAGGCACTGTGGAGTGCTGAGAGTACTCTATATACTGAAGAAGCCAAGGTCATCCACTGAATCCCAGGCCATCACCAGTTCTCCAGACTTTTGTCTTGCCAATGAACTTTGATGACTCTGGAGAGAAGTAAGGCTGACACCTTTGTTCAACTCTGCCTAACTGAAATCCAATTTGAGTATAAGTCAAGACATCAGCCATGATGTCTTTGAAAACAAAGGACAAACAACAAGAAGACTTTTAACAGTCTACATATAAATACCATTCTCCCCTCCCTCTTGTCATTTTTAGATTACTAAGCTAATAACAATAGTTTTTTTTATACTTATTTGCACAGTTGTACAAAGCCCTCATTCTAAAGTCTATTAGTCAAAAGGAATGGGGAAAGGTATGACACTATAAACACCAATGACAGTTTCATAAATCTATAAAAATTGCTAAAACTCCACTCACTTTATCTGCAACCACACTGGTCTTGTTTAACATGAATTTTGTCTTTTACCTGAATGGACTCAGAACATTGACACAGCTTTAAATTCTGGAGCGTCACATAAAAACAAACAAAAAAACACAGATTTTTTTGGAACTCTTGAAATTCAAGAGCTGCCTGGATGGCACTTACACTGTATTTACAGTTTGCAATAATAGAGGTGACATTCTGTCCAGCTGACAAGTAAATTGGTTTCCTCCTGTAGAACTGACAAGTGAAAAGCATGCTCAGCACTGGAATATAAAATTTAGTCTACAATCCTTTTTTCCCCCCTCCTTATGTCACACTCCCTACCCTTCCTAAAAAAAATTTTGTGGTATTTTGGGTTTTCACAAATTTTGAATCCTTGACAAATATTCTTCTTTTATGTTTTAACTTTGGCTATCTAAATCACATTCTTCCTTTGGTACCCCACCACTGCATTTATGCTGAGCTTTAATTCTTAATTCTCTTTCCCCAGCTCTGTTCTAGCATCTCACCTTGCCTGCCTTCCTCTTACTCCTATCTTTTTGTAGCAACATATATAAATTCCACATCAATGCTCTTAGCTTCATTCAGCTAGCATGTATTAAGGGCTAACTTTATTCAGGGTACTGTGCTAAAGAAAGATAATGTTTAGTTGAGACACACAAAATATTGCCCTCATGATGCCCTCAAGAGGAAAAGATATAAACAGATAAATATAATTTACAATATTATCTGACAAGTATATTTGAAAGTTAAGTTTCCTTAAACAAAACCTGGCCGGGATCAATAAAGTGGCATTAAGGTCTACTTACAGCAAATTCGAGCATCAGACTGAAGAGTTTGTGTTCCCTGACCTAATAACTATAAACTCAGCAATGAGGACACAAATTATTTTCCTGGAAATAATTTGATGGAGAGAAGTTTAGAGAATTTTTGGTCATGGATGAACAGAATTTGGTTGTGAAGAATTTCTAAGTTTCTTATCACTCTTCTAGAAAAATATCTGATGATTAACATTTTAATGCCAAAGGAGAAAAATTAAGGTTAAATCCTCTTCACTCATAGAGAAACTGGTATCTTATCAAAGGGAGCTAGAGCTTTAAGTGTCTTGTGATAAAGAACCTGATTGGTAAGAGGAATGAAGAAGCCAATTATGTCTCCAATGTGTGCCTGCCAGATCCCTCTGGCAAAAGCACAATTGCCACAACTATCCATCGAAAACCAACCTCCTAGAACGTTATTTTACTTGCATAACATCCTGGACATAAATGACAGCTTAATACTGCCTTGAGGACCCAAGAGCTTGGGTACAATTGAGTGAAGTAACTGCCTTTGAGAAATAAAAACTTAGTTAAGCAGTGGCTAAATAACACTTAAATCTTTCACAATCATTCAGGGTAAATAAGTACCAACAAATTTTTACACCAAACCTACCTTAGTTTACATAGGAGCAATGTCAATAGCAAAAACTGACATCCATATATCTGACACCTGAGTTCCTATTCTACACACTGCTAAAATATGAGTTTGCTTTTTATACTCACCACCTATATTTGACAAATGTTAATTAATATAGCTGAGTTGTCCATAAAGCATTCAAATCATCTAAAAAATTTGAACCTGTGTCATCAATAAATCAGAAATCCAGACCTAATAAACACGGTTAAAATTAGACTTTCAATCTTTTTTCTTGGAAATAAAACAATGATTCTAAACAGAAAATGAATTCAAAATGGAAAAAATAATCCATTTTAATAGAACCAAAATCAGTGATTAGGTAAGAATAACAAGGAAAAGGGACAATGTAAAGTTTTCTCTCCTTGGTAAATTTCAATAGACAATTGGTCTGAACCACAGCCAGTCAATTCTTTTCTACTGAATTGTGAATTTCTCCACTGTTGGCATAATTTGAACAGTTTTTATCTTCTAAACCCTATTCCACTGACTATGGCTGGCTCTAGCCAATTGCGTTCAGGAGGGGGGGAGGGAAGAAAAATGTAAACTACTAAAATGCTGTCAAACATATGTCTTTAAAATTAGTCACACAATGTCCCTGAACAACCTGCAGGGACCAAGGAGGAAAAAATACTACCTTCAAGCAGAGGACAAACGGTGAGAGTAAAAACACCAAGGAAAGGCAACAGCTTGACTACAGGGATGGAGGGGATATGATTGAGGAAAGACTGAATGAACACCCTAATCCAAAAACCAATAACACGGAAAAGAGTTTGGATCAGGGACACATGTGATACCCAGAGGAATCACGCATCGCCAATGGGAGGGGGAGGGGGAGGGGGGAGGAAAAGAAAATTATCTTTGTTTCTAATGAATAATGTTTGAAAATGACAAAATAAATAATGTTAAAAAAATAAAATAAGTCACACTACAAGGGAAAATTCTGATAGATTTTTTTAAATTATCCAAAAATAACGTGTAACTAGTTACATCAACTCAAAAAAGAAAAGTCCATATAAAAATTCTTAAGTCTTATAATGGGGAAGAGAACTATGTTTCTTTATCATCACATATCTTCTTTTAACAAAGTAAATATAAAAAAATTAGTGAATTCTAACATTCTTTGAGGTATAGGTACAATTAATTCTGTTCATTCAAAAATTCTTAAAAGTTTTAAAAATCAACCAAGAGGTGACTAAAGTGGAAAATATAAATTCAAAAAGGCTTAAATGATGGATGACATAATATACCCCGTTAATGTTCATAACACGCCCCCCCCCCCAATAATATCCTTCCCTAATGGCTCCTCATGGAATAAAGACAATGTCTATCATTGTCAACAACAAACAGTTCTTAAAGAAGAAATATAAACTATTAACTACACTATTAATTATATCAAATAACCAATAATAAGTGAAATGCAAATCAAAATAATACTTAAGTTTCTTCTCATTCTTAAACTGCCAAAGATGACATAAGAGAAAGTCACTGTTAAAGAAGCTATGGAAAGAAAGCATACTTTTTTTAAACCTTTACCTTCTGTCTTAGAATGTTTTGGTTCCAAGGCAGAAGAGTGGTAAGGGCTAGGCAATGGCAGTTAAATGGTTTGCTCAGGGTTACACAGCTAAAAAATTTCTGAGGCCAGATTTAAACCCAGGACCTCCCATCTCTAGGCCAGGTTCTCTATCCACTGAACCACCTAACTGTCCCCCAAAAAAGCATACTAATGCACTATTGGTAGATCTATGAATTGGTCCAAACATTCTGGAAAGCAATTTGGAATTATGTGAAAAGAATAACTGTTATGTTCATATTCTCTAGCATAGAGATCCCTCTGCTAAGCCTAAATACTTTAAAGAGATTAATGATAAAAAGGGTCTCATATATATATAAAAATATTTATAACAATATTTTACATGGAAGCAAAGAACTGGAAATAAAGTAGAGTTCATCAATTGGGGAATGGCCAAACAAATTATAGTATATGACTACAATGTAGTATTACTGTATCATAAGAAAAATGAATATAGAGAAGTTTGGGAAGATTGTTATGAACTAATGTAGTATGAAAGAAAACAATGTATACAATACAGTGTAAATAAAAAGAACAACAACAACAAAACAACTGAAACTAAATGGTATAAAATTATAATTATCAAATTTGGCTCTCAAGAAGAGACATGAGAAGACAATTCCTCTTATACCCCTGCATCTCATACCCCACAAATATGGAACACTGCATATAACATACATTTTAAATTTATTAGTTTCAATATATTAGTTTTGCTGAACTTTTCCCCCCTCTTTTTATTCTTTATTAGAAGGGATGGTTCTCTGGGAAGGGGTTAGGAAAGGATGATATAATGGGAAACAAAAGGTATAAAGCTAGCAATAAAAATTATTTTTAAAAAACTGAGTTAAGTGAAAGCAACACCAGAGGAATACAAGTTTCTTTCCAACTAGAACAGTTTCTACTACTATATATACATTTGAACCATTCTCTTATATTGCCCTATCCATGCTCTCTGTTCTCTGGGCAAATTGTCCTACTTTGTCTTGTTAAAAAGTCTCTGAGTTCTTTCTTTGAGATTCTCTAGGCCTGGAATATTTTCCTTACTCTCTCTTCCTCAGGTCAATTCCTAAGCATCCTTTATAGTCCAAGTCAAAAGCCAAGGCTCCTGTGGAGGCTTTGTTTCACAATATTATCTACTAACCCAGTTAATAATGACCTTTCCTTCTTCAGAACTCAAGTAGCACTTTATTTTGCAATACATAATAAAGTATATTTTACTTATCTGTGTTGATCTTAATCCCTCCCCTGACTAAATCACAAACTCTTAATTAAGAGGCCAAGGAAATAATTTTAGATTTGTATCTCTGTACCATACTGGTATGCATGCTGTGGTATACATACATGCTTAAATGCCTATTCAAATAATCTAAGAGTTCTTAATCACTTCCCCCTTTTAAAAAAAAAAATCTTGGCTCCCTTTCAAAGTCAAGGAAGTCTCTGGACTCCTCAAAATAATGTTTTTAAATGTGTAGGATTACAAAACAACAATTATTACAGATTCCAGGTTAAGAATTTAAAAATGAACAGATGAATAGACTTTGTGATAAAGTATGTGCCTATCATCTGAAGACCAATGAAAAGAGTGGCTAATCACCAAAAATTTGGCAGCAAGGTGATAAATTGTTTGTTTTTTTTAAGTCACAACAACTGAATGATAGACTATATGGCCACTACTAAAACTTGTGTGGCCATATCAGTTAAATAAGGGGTTCTCTAGAATTAATTGAAGAGTCACAGCAGACAAGTAGGGAAGTTAGGTTGTTTGGGGTATAACTTGAACCTGTTAAAGCAACCACCATGATCTTTCATTAAGTGTTTCATGAGAATACTGCTATTCCAGACAATACAGTCCTGATTACTTTTTTTATATATTATGATTCTTTTTTAAAGATATTGGCAGTCACTAAACAAGTAAAGTAATAGAGTTTTAAAATTACAAAATCATAAACTTAAAATAACACTCTGTCTCATGTTTTCAACCCTAAACTATCTTTTGCTAGTTTGAAATTTAGAATGTATAAAAAATAAAATCTTAAAGTTAATATTATTTAATCCTACAATAGAAACCCCAAATCATTACTAAATTAAGTATTTTAGTGACTTTAATTTGCATATAGCTATTCATATTATAACTTTATCTAGCTAACACAACATTTATAGTGGATTCAACTAAACAGTATTACAACATTGAATCCATTTTAACAAAGGTTTCATTCATCTATCCATCCATGCAGGAAATATTTACTGAATACTTCCTTAAACTAAGAGTCATAAGCTGTTAAGAGCTGGAAGGAGCCTTAGAAATCATCTAGTTCAATCCAATCATCATAATTTGAGGAAATTCATGCCCAAGCTGGTTAATTTGACTTCCCTATAGTCAGAGTGATATGATAGTCTGTGGCAAAGTCAAGACATAAACCTGAATCTAATGCCTTTTCACCTACAGTCCATTGCTCTCATCTGAAACCCACAGGTCCTAGTAGCTGTGACAGATTCTTTTTAGGTGAAGTTTTCTGATTATGAGCATAAAGTTCTCACTTAGAATTCTTGGAAAATTTCGGATTTGGAAAGCTAAATGTCCACCCTTGACAACAAGCTACCCACTACTCCTAGGAAGCAGCTTTTATAGTACAACAGACATACACAAAGAGCTTACAGTAGCTCTACCTAATCCAGACTTTTCAAATAAGCACTTCAGCAGGACATCTTTCCCATTCTCCTCAGTTTCTAGTGCCTTCCTGAGATTAACTTTCATCTACCAGGAACATAGCATTTATGTATATTCCCCCATTAGAATATGAGCTTCACGAAGGCAGGGGTTGTTTTTTACTTTCTTTGTACCTCCAGTGCTTAGAATAGTGCTCAACTCATAGAAGGACTTAATATTTGTTGACTGACAGGTACAATGCAAGAGTGGATGAGGGAAAAGGAAGGAAAAGGGATGGATAGAGGTAGGGTTTTCCATGTATACCATTACATATCACTCAAGAAGGGTGATGGCTACTTATTCCACCTAGGGATACCCATAAACCTACCCAATGACCACTTGTAGTCAGAATGGGATTTCCATTCCACCACCCACACCCACTCTCACTTAGTATTTTTTTTTTAACCCATATCTTCTACTTTAGAATCAATACTGTGTATTGGTTCCAAGACAGAAGAGTGGTAAGGGCTAGGCCATAGGGGTTAAGTGACTTGTGCAGGGTCAAACAGCTGGGAAGTGTCTAAAGTCAAATTTGAACCTAGGACCTTCCATCTATAGTTCTGGTTCTCAATCTACTGAGTTACCCAGTTGTCCCCTCTCATTTAGTATTGAGAATTGTGGACCAGGAAAGAGGAAGTAATTAATGGGCTGAGAGGTAGTTATGTCAAAGGATTCCAGTAAGGTTTCCTCAGACATAATTGAAATAAAGAATACAAATCATTTTGTGGCTAGAAAATAGTTATCTTGAAAATGACTATGTGAATATGGGCAAATTACTTAATCTGTCTGAGCCATAGCTTTCTCATCTACAAAATGGAGTTAATATCTTTGTTATGTGCCTCATAGGGATGTTGTGAGGAAACTGCTTGAATTCACTAGTGTCTGTGGCCTTCTTGCCCTGGAACAACTTTCTGCCATATTAGCCTTCATCGAGGGGCAGGCCCAGACCTGCCACACTTCCTTTTGAAGGTAGACTCTGCCTTTTTGTTTGGAATTGTATCTCTAGCACTCAGCACAATGCCTGGCACATAGGAAACAATAAATGCTTACTTCCTATAATCTTTTTTGTTTTACTTTCTAAAAGATTCTTAATTTTTAAAAACCCTTACTTTCTGTCTTAATAACAACTCTAAGACATAAGGGCAAGGGCTAAGAAATTGGCTAGAGTCTAGATCTAGGAAGTGTGTGAGGCCAAATATGAACCCAAGTCCTCCCAATTCCAGGCCTGGTACTCTATCCACTGAGTCACCTCGATGCCCCCTCCTGATAACTTTTTTTTTAAGGTTTCAAGTATTATCCTAGGCTCCCCATGCATGAATTGAACCCCCTCCTCACCCTAACTTAAGGAATGCTTGTTTTTCCTTCAATATCCAGTGTAAGTTCTATATCCTCCATAAAAACACCTTAATTTCTCCCAAAGGAAATTTTTCTCATCTTCCTCAAATTTTCCTGGAGTTCTTTTCCTTGTACCATCACAGTTTTATCTTATATTAGTCCTTTTTGTCTATGTCACATCTCCATATTGCCCTGAAGGAAATTGTAAACTTTCAAATTTAATTTTTGTATCCTGGAGACCCAGAACCATATTGACTTGCACAAGGTATTAACTTAAAAGACATTTACTGAATTGAACTTGTTGAAAAAGGATTTGCCTCACCTATAGTTCAGGATCTCTAGAGACCAGCTGCAATAGTGGCAGCCACTGTGCCAGATCTCTGGACAGAACTCGAAGAATTATGCAGTGGTAGAACCTGTGAAATGAAAGAGAAAGAGGACAGCTTATGATTGATCCTTTACTGTCTGGAGCTTTCCTGAATAGAACTAGACCCTGTGGAATGCCATAAAAAAAAAAAAAAACAACAGGGCCTTATTCTTCAGTTCAAATGGAAGTGAAACAATTACAGTGGCATAGTCATTTGGGTTAATTTATTAACAATTTTTAAAAAGTTTAATTCTCAGGTATACATGATGGTTTACAATTTTTAGAATACTGTCTTGGGGCAGCTTGGTGGCCCAGTAGATTGAGAGCCAGACTTGGAATCTGGAGAACCTAGGTTCAAATCTGGCCTCAGACACTTTCCTAGCTGTGTGACCCTGGGCAAGTGTCACTTAACCCTAAATGCCTAGGCCTTACTGCTCTTTTGCCCGAAAACTGAAACTTGGAATTAATTCTAAGATAGAAGGTGAGGGTTTAAGCAAACAACAAAAAAAGTCCCTTATATTTTACTTTAGTAAAATTAATAGGTATTTAGCAAATATTTATTGAATGAATATAGAAGTGTACTTCATATTTTTATATGAAAAGATGCAAAGCAATTTGATTCAATTTAATAAACAAGTATATGAAGCACTGACTATCTATAAGGAATTCAGCTATGCCCCCCTCCACCCTCAAAGAGTTTAGATTCTAATAAGGAAATACAAATAAACATAGATAAATATACACAAAGCATACATGAAATATTACCAAGTCATTTAAAAAAGAAGAGAGGTCTTACAACTTGGAAGATCAAGAAATACCTCATGCAGGATGTGGTACCTGAGCTGTGCTTAGAATATTTAGGGATTTTATAAGGCAGAACTAAGACCAGACTCCCCATGAAATGACCCAGAGGCAAAAGGTGGAATCACAGACCAGGAAGAATTAACAGGCCAGCTTGACTGGACCAGAGAATGTACAAAGAGAAGTAAAATGAACTAAAATTGTAAAGGGAGATGGAAGGAAAGAAAGGAAACAAGAATTTATTAAGCATCTACTCTGTGCCAGACACTGTGCTTTATAAAAATTCCTCATTTGATCATCATAACAACCCTTTTAGGTTAAGTTCTATTATTATGCCCTTTTTATAGCTGAGAAAACTGAAGAAAACAAAAGTTAAATGACTTAATCAGGATCAAGGGTAAGTAAATGTCTGAGGTCAAATTTGAACTCAGGTCCCCCTGATTCCAGGCCTACCTTATTTGCAGGGCTCTAAATACCAGTCTAAGGATTTTTGTGTGTGATCCTAGAAGCAATAGGGAACCACTGATGATTTTGGAGTAGAGGAATGACATGATTACATATCTGTATTTTAGAAATGTCAATTTGGGAGCTGTGTGAGGATGGATTTGAGAGGAAGAAAGCTTCCTGGAAGCAGAAAGATGACTAAAAATATAATACTTAGAGCTAGAAGAGATTTTATAGGTTATCTAAATGAACTCCATTTTATAGATGAGAAAATGACCAAAGGAAATTTATCCTACATCACATATAGTAATAAATGGCAAGAGATGGAATTTGAACCCAGATCTTCTGACTTCAAATCCAGCACTTTCTCTGCTTTACTATATTGACTCCATGAATTAGGTTATTGTAATAGTATGAACAAGAACAAAATATAGGAAGTGCACATCAATTCATTCAACAAGTATTTATTAATTGATATTGTAGAACTAAGCAAGACTTGGCAACTGACTGAATATGGATGTTAGGAGAAAGGAACAGTCAAGGATAACTCCAAGGTTTTAAACCTTGGTAAATGAAGCACTGATTATATTACCCTCAACAGAAACAGGATGTTTGGAAGAGGCTTGGAAGAAAGTGAGTTCCATTTTTTGGACTTGTTGAGTGTGAAATATCTGATATATATATCCAAGTAGAGCTGTTGGTACAGTGGGCTTGGAGTTCAGGAAAGTGATTAAGGTTGGACATATGGATTTGGGAGGCATCTACAATTCATAGGACTGATAAAATCAAGAGAGACACTGTGGAAAAGGAGGCCAAGGACAGAGTTCTAAGGAATGTCTATATTTAGTCTTTGGGAAGAAGAGGATAATAATCTAGCAAAGGAGATAGGAAAAAGCATAGTGAAGCAGGTGGGAAACCCAAGAGAGACAACAGTGACAGAAAACAAGGAATAAAAGAGTATCCCAGAGGATGTAAGGTCAACAACACCAAAAACTGCATAGGTCAAACAGAATAAGGTCTGAGCTAAAATCCACCATGGGATTTAGCAGCTAAGGAATTGCTGGGAGTATTAGAGAAATAAATTTCAGTCAAGTGGTAGGGTCAGAAGCTATTTCATTACAACAAGACATGTTCTTCCTTTTCCATGTTATTCTCAATTTTAAATTAGTTTATTTTTAATTTACTTAATAAATATCTCTTATTTTAAATTATATTAAGTACTACAATCATATTTTGTCAAAGTAGATTGAATGAGAAAACCAGGGAACAAAAAAAAGCTCTTGATCTTTAGAAAAAAAGAGGAAAAGGAGAGAGTAGAGATCAAAATATTTGGTAGGATAAACACATAGGGAGGAAATTTTTTTTTCTTCTGACAGATCAATTGCCCGAGTCCATCACTTCCCTAGTCAAAAGTTGTAACCACAATAAAAAAAAAAATAACCAGGCAAATAAGAGTAGCACATGAGACTTCCATAGTTCATAATTTATGGCTATTGCAAATGATTTTTCAAAAAATTCCATGTCAATATCTAGTGTATAACATAAACTAAGGAGTCATTTCCTATAGATCTTGAGATATTTCCTGTAAAAAAAAAAGGAGACCACATACTTTTTAAAATGACAACTGCAAGGGGGCAGGTAGGTGGCTCAGTTGATTGAGTCAGGTCTAGAAATGGGATGTCCTGAGTTAAAATATGGCCTCAGACACTATGTGATCCTGGATAAATCACTTTTAACCCCCATTGCCTAGCCCTTACCACTTCTACCTTGGAACCCATATAAGCATTGATTCTAAGACAGAAAAATAAGGCTTTAAAAAAAAAACTATAAGGAAAAAAACCTTAACATTTATATAAAATTTTAAAGCCCCCCTCCATAATAAAATAAAATAAAAATTCACATCTCTCACATATATGCAGATATTATACCAAAACACCAAGTTGGCTTCATCTTCTTTAGAAGTCAGAAATAAAATTTGAACATAAAACGTTCTTTAAATTTTCACTGGTCTCTCAGGAAAGGAAGGTATCTGAATTTTAAGTGTGCTGGAAGATGGAAGAATACTTGAGGTTAAAGTCATTAATTCCCCCCCCCCCATAAGTCCAACCAGAACATAGCAATTGTAGGACATAAAGTTAAGTGATTACATTTATTCAGCTTTTTTCCAGATAGTTATTTACCATCTTTTTTTTTTTAATCCTTACCTTCCATCTTAGAATCAATACTGTGCAATGGTTCCAGGCAGATGAGGTACAGGGCAGATAATGGGGGTTAAGTGACTTGCCCAGGGTCACATAACTAGGAATTCCATCTCAGATACTAGCTCTATACAAACCATGTAACCTCTCTTGCCTATTTCTTTACCTACTCCCTGGGTTGTTATGAGGATAAAATGAGATTCCCTATATAAAGCACTTAACAAACCTTAAGTTGCTATATGAATGTACCACTGTTGTTTTAATCTTCTTATTCCTCCAAACAATATTTTCTATTATTCCTTCTCTTCTAGTAAGAGAATATGGATGGTAGACAGTTGAGTACTTAATTTAGTTAAATCTGATTATCACCTTCTAAAACTCAATGGGCACAAAGAATCAAGTTCACTAACATATAGCAGAGGTCACCATTTCTTTCCTGGTTCTTCTGAAATATTAGTATAGAAGAGAGTGACAGGCTCTGGTATTTCTTGATTATCTTACAGTTTTTTTATAGAAATCCACCCCCCAAAACATAATGAATAAAATAATTTCCTTATTAAATCTACATCTATAAAATATATACCTTAATCTTTTAACCTAAAAAAGAAATACTGTTAGCAAAATGCTTTGATTTTCTAACTTATTTAATTATTTTCAAGTTTAACCCATGTTTTTGTGAAAATTCCTGTTTTCTTTGAGTAAATTCAAAAAGTTTATGAAGATAAACTTGCATCTTACAAAGATATTCATCCTTAAAACTTTCACAATGAAGGTCTCCCAAGTATTATAAAAAGGTTTTTTCTTTAAATATGTAATTAGCTGCCATTTGTGAGGTATGTGCCTCAAGGAAGGTTAATAACAAAAAGAAAGACCCATTATACACCACTATTCCCAATAACACTTTTTTTTGTGTGCAAAATAATGGAAAAAATGAATGAAAAGAATGGAAAGGCTTATATGAACTACTGTAAAATGAGGAAAAGAAAAAACAGGAAAACAATGTACACAATGACTACAACAATATAAAAGGAAATAACAAAACATTGAAAAACTGTGTGCTATGAAATTATAATGACCATGTCTGGTCATCAAGAAGAAATATGAGAAGGCACTGCCCTCCCAACTTTGCAGAAGTTAGGGACTAGAGGTGTGGAACACTTCTTGTGCTGGTTAGATTTGTTAAATAACTTCTCTCCTCTTTTTAATTTTATAAGAATGGCTTTCTATGAGAAGAAGGGATGAGATGAATTAGGAAATTATGACATAAAAAAACCAAGATACTAGGGTGAGGGGGGAGCAGGTAGGTAGCACAGTGGATAGAGCACTAGGTCTGGAGCCAGAGTGGGACCTGGGTTCAAATGTGACCTTAGATATTTCTTCCCTTGTGTAATCCTGGACAAGTCATTTAACTCTGTTTGCTTAGCCCTGGGCCTGCTTGTCTTAAGAGTTGTTACTAAAATAAAAAGTGTGGGCTTAAAAAAAAGACACAAGATATCAATAAAAGTCTATTTTTTTATTCATAGCTGCGCTCTTTGTGGTGGCCCAAAACTGGAAAACGAGGGGATGCCCATCAATTGGGAATGGCTGAGCAAATTGTGGTATATGTTGGTGATGGAATACTATTGTGGTAAAAGGAATAATAAAGTGGAGGAGTTCCATGGAGACTGGAACAACCTCCAGGAAGTGATGCAGAGCGAGAGGAGCAGAACCAGGAGAACATTGTACACAGAGACTAATACACTGTGGTATAATCGAACGTAATGGACTTCTCCATTAGTGGCGGTGTAATGTCCCTGAACAATTTGCAGGGATCTAGGAGAAAAAAACACTATTCATAAGCAAAAGATAAACTATGGGAGTGGAAACACCGAGGAAAAGCAACTGCCTGAATACAGCGGTTGAGGGGACATGACAGAGGAGAGACTCTGAATGAACACTCTAATGCAAATATTATCAACAAAGCAATGGGTTCAAATCAAGAAAACATCTAATGCCCAGTGGACTTACGCGTCGGCTATGGGGGGTGGGGGGGAGGAAAAGAAAATGATCTATGTCTTCAATGAATAATGCTTGGAAACGATCAAATAAAATATATTAAAAAAAATTTCACAACAATAAAAAAAGTCTATTTTTTAAGTGTTTTAATAGGAAGTAATTTATAGATTGTTATTGACTATATAAATCTATTTTTTAATGTGTTTTAATGGGAAGTAGGTTTAAACAAACATATATAACAAAATCAGTAACTCATACTATGAGTTAAATTACAAAGGAAGATTTATTGCTAAGTAGGTGTATCTTTTAAAATGTCTGTTTCTGATACAAAATGTATCTTGAAGCTTTTTGAAATTAAAACAGCAAAAATATTTTAAAAAGATTTTATCAGGAAAATCTATGGATTTCTATGTAAACATATTGTTGTCTCTTAGTATTAGAATAAAAAATAATTTTCTTTCAAAACTCCTAATAAATTACCTTTTTTTTTTTTAAACCCTTACCTTCTGTCTTGGAGTCAATACTGTCAAGTGACTTGCCCAGGGTCACACAGCTGGAAAGTGTCTGAGACCAGATTTGAACCTAGGACCTCCTGTCTCTAGGCCTAGCTCTCAATCCACTGAGCTACCCAGCTGCCCCATAAATTAACTACTTTTTGATGACATGGTTTTAATTCTATTCTAATTATTCTATGTTTTCCTCAAAAGATTTTTCACTACTCAGGAATATTCAACAGTTTTCTAAAAGATTTCACAACCTAATTTCTAGCTACCAAGGTAGGTGTACTTATTACACACTGCTAACAAAAACTGATTACTGGCATTCAGCCCAAAGTGATATATCTAATTTATATCCAATAGATTCAGCATAGTTAATATATGTTGATACAAATTGTGTTAATTTAAAATATGCATATACTCATAGCTATATATGTACATGTGTGTGTGGCTCTATAATACTCTAGATTTGATGTAGTCAGCAAAATATCACCAATAAATACAAACATATAGAGGACTTTACCATCCTCAAGGAATTCTGCATCTAATAGGATTAGATAATAGGGCATCCTCCATGACAATAGCAAATTTCTTTGGTGAACACGAATTTCCCTATTTTATCACTCACTTTACATTTATAAGATCACTGAACAGTTGTCTCTGTTATCTTTAAAAGAATTTTCATGTATGATTTTAATATTATGTGTGGGAGATACCTTGATAGAAGAGAGTCTTTAATAGTACATTCTGCTCTACCAAACCAAATGTTTTTTATAGGGAACAAACAATGAGCCCAAACAAAGTCTCTATTTTTAAGATGCCAATATTTTTCTAGTGATGCTATAAAGTCTCCAAAGAATTCAAGTTGTAGGTCATCAAAAGTGCAATAAATAGTTTACCTTTCCCCAATAAAGAACTGGGAAGAAAAAGCTGTGCAAAAAATATTATCAGAGTGCTACATGACTTGAAGAGGACCAATCAGAGGGTAATAGATATCCAAAGGAGAGTCTTTAGGTTTCATAAAGATCCTGATAATAATGTCATGAGACCTAGAGAAAGGGTTTCAAAGTAAAGAGTAGATCTCTTTTAGAGGATTTATAGGAGGACATTTATAGGTTTACAAATCCACCCAAACATCAGAATATAATAAAATGTCATAAAGCCTGCAAGAATGTGTTACCTTGCAAACTTAAGTGGTTTTTCATAATAACTAGTGATTAAAAAGGGGGGAAAAATACTACTAAAGCTTACAGAGTTACACAGGTCTAAATGATATGGTCACCACACTCAGAAGCCCAAAATTAGAACATATAATTGATATGATCTGTGCCCCCACTTAGTTATTTCATAATTAGACATATGTTGATAGGAAGGAAAAGGGATAGATGTGTCTATGAATATCCTGGCACAAATCCATCACCACAGGGAAAACAGCTAAAGGCATATGAATGACAAAATGGGGTTGATAGCATCATCTTTTAATGCAATCAATAGCCATTTATATGGATTTTCAGAGGGAGAGTCTATCTTTTGCTCCAAACAGTGAACTCAACATTATTTGGCTTTTATTTTATTTTATTTTTATTATTTGGCTTTATCCATTTTAGAAAATTTAAAGAGCCTTGAAAATATACAATTGTATAGGATTCTGATGTGATTTCAGTATTGCCAAACAACAACACTGGCATAAAATATGGGCTGCAAGAACATTCATGTATCCTAATCTATGAAGTTAAGGACATGCCCTTGAAAGCAAAATAAATCAGGATCCCCATTGTAATTTAGGCTAAAATTTAATGTGATCCCAGAATCGATGAATTTTTTCAATAAGTAAAATTAGATTGGATTAAAATTAAAAAGCACAAAAAGGCAGCACTCAGTGAATTGAGAGCCAGGCCTAGGGACAGGAGGTCCTAAGTTCAAATTTGGCCTCAGATACTTCCTTCCTAGGTGTCTCTGGGTAAATCACTTAATCCCCTATGTCCAACATTTACTACTCCTTCTGCCTTGGAACCAAAACACAGTATTGATTCAGAGATGGAAGGTAAAGGTTTTAAAATAAAAATAGAAGAGCACATGAAGGCACAGAGTAATCCCACAATGTTAGCTTATGTATTGGTTGCTTTTCTTCTTCTTTTCCTTAGTAATGGCATCTCTCTTTGAACAAATTACTCTGCCAAAATGAAAACAATAGTATTCTGATTTTTCTTGGTCTCTAGAAAACCTTGGTGACCTTACTCCTGGGCTACTATGAACTTTCTTCCCTCTGGCTTTTTATTCTCCATTTTTATTCTAAACTCAACATGTTCTGCCCCCACAATTAAAAAAAAAATATTGGCTGCTTTTGTGAATATTTACTTTATTAATACAGGTCTCCAATGGTTTCCCATCATCTTTCTAATCAAATTCAAGCTTTGCCTTTAAATTTTCACCAAGATGTTCTATGTCTCTATCTACTCTTAATTCATTATATTCTAGCACTCTCCTTGATCCCTGCAAATTTGCCTTTATGTAACTTCCTGAATTAACTCTCTCTGCCTTGCCTTCAAGCTTTTTTTTTTTAATTCTTTTAAACCATTACCTTCCTTCAGTCTTAGAATCAATACTGTGTATTCCTTCCAAGGCAGAAGAGCGGGAAGGGCTAGGCAATAGGGGTTAAGTGACTTGTCCAGGGTCACACAGCTGGGAAGTGTCTGAGGCCAAATTTGAATTTAGGACCTCCCATCTCTAGGCCTGGCTCTCAATCCACTGAAGTACCCAGTTGTTCCCCCTTCAAGCTTTTAAGACAGCTCAACTATGTGAAATAAACTTTTATCTCTTGTTAACCCAACATTCTTTCCTTCCTTAAAGCTGCTGAAGACACATGTTTTCCAGTTTACCCCCATTCTCTTAGTCTAATTTTAATCCTGTTTCATTCTCAAAACATTCCTTTAATTACAGTAACATTTCATTACACTATATAAATTTAGAATTCTTAAAAATTAGTTCTGGGTTACACTCAAATTTGCCACTGAAACTATTTATGAAGAATTCACTAAGGAAATAGTATAAGTAAGCCACCTGTAAAATTCAACGATATAGTGTAATGTTGTAGGGGAGCATGTTTAACTTAGGAGAAGTTGTTTTAAGAACTTTAGGACACTTATGTTTTATACAATTGGATACAGGTTTATCTATAAGGCGGGTTTGTCATCTTACACCTGGAAACATTTTGCTAGTTTTCTTGAGTTACGCTGAATATCTGAAAAACTACTTCTTTTTTAAAAATCCTATTATCCACAATTAGTTATTCAGACTGCCTTTCTCTGAAATTAGAAAATAATTATGAGGTTTTGATATTTTTTACTGATTACTGGTTTACCAGTCCTATCTCTTCTACTGAATTTTAAGCTATGTATGAGGATATGTATGAGTATGAGGATAGTACTTATCCTTTCAAATGCACCTCCTACAGTGCTATCTATACTGCTGATGTTCAATGAACTGAAATTGTCCATGACAAATGATCCAAATGTCAAAGACATACAGTTTTAGAGTAGTGATCTACTAAGCTCTAAGAGAGCTCTCCCCTCTACAAATAGTAATGATTACATTACATAAAATCAAAAGGGTATATATTTCAATACAAATGTGGAAAGATGCAGAAAAATGTTAGAAAATATGGCATATAGATCTGAATTAGAAATAAAGAGAATTATAGGATCCAAAAGTCTCAAATGGCTAATCGAAATACTGTGTGTGTGTGTGTGTGTGTGTGTGTGTGTGTTTTTAAAAGAATCCTTACCTTCTGTCTTAGTATCAATTCTAAGAAAGGAGAGCAGCAAAGGCTAGGCAATTTGGGGTTGATTTGCCCAGACTCACATAGCTAGGAAGTATCTGTGGTTAGACTTGAACTTATGATCCTCCAGACTCTATGCTCAGCACTCTATCTAGCTGCCCCTTCTTTGTTTTTAATACCATCACCATTTTGTGATATAGCCCCTCACTGGCCCCCACAAAATTTGTCCTTCAAAATCAATAATAGCCAAGCAAAACCAACCAATACAGTAATCTCATGGTATACTAGTATAATTTTTGTCGCTTGTATATTGTCCCCATGGCCTGATACAGTTCCTAGAACAGAGAAACATTAATAAAAACTTGTTGATGGAATGATTTTAAGTCTACTTCCTACCAACATCACCACTGAAAAGGAAGGTGGTCTAGGCCCTGCTAAACCCCATAATCTACCTCTTCTCTTCTTACATTATGCTGCTGAAGAATTTTGAAGTCACATAATTGAGCTGACCAGGTCCACTACAAATGTATATTATCTAATCTCAAATGGGCTATCACTGTAGCAATTCAATCCTTCCTCTCTCCCCACCCCCAACCTAAGTGATTCTCTACTGTACTCAATTCTATTATGATTCTTTTCTTTTTCACACCTTGGTTGACTGGTAGGCTGGAGGTCTTTAAGTCAAGAATCACCTACTTCTGACAGGCACTGTGTGCTGAGTGCTGGAGATACAAAGAAAAGCAAAAACAGTCCCTGTCTCCAAGAAGCTTGATCTAATGCTGAGAGAAAATATGCAATATATATATGGGTAAATTGGGGATACTCCAAGAAAGCACTAATATGAAGGTGGCCCAGGAAAGGCTTCTTATAAGTATGATTTTAATTATATAAAAGAAGGCAGAAGAGACAGAATTTCAAGTATGAGAGTCACCAAGTGAAAAGACATTAAAATCTGGACTAAATTATTTGAAGAATAGCAAAAAGGCCAAATACTGGATTTGAGAATACATGGAAAAGACTAGAAAGGTAGAAAGAGTCTAGGTTGTAAAAGGCTTCAAAAGTCAAAGAGATAATTTCATATTTGATCCTAGAAGCAATAGTTTATTGACTATTGGAGTTTATTGACTAGGGGGAATTATGTGATCACGCCTATATTTTAGGAAGGTTGTGACCAATTTGACAGCAGAGTGGAAGATGGAACAGAGTGGGAAGAGACGAGAGAGGGAGACTAACCAGAAAGTTCTAACAATAGTTCAAGCATGAGGTAATAGAAGAGCTGCACCAGGGTGGCAGAGGAGGGAAGTGTGGGCGTGAGGAGGAAGTATACAAGGTATGTTGCAAAAGCACTTAGCAATAGATTGAATATGAAGTGTGAGAATAAGAAGCAGAGGATGACATGTAGGCTGTGAGCCTGGGTGACTAGGAGAATGGTGATACCCTCAACAGTAATAGGGAAGGCAGGATAAGAGGAAAGTTTTAGGGGGAAAATAATAAGTTCAGTTTGGGACATATTGAATTTAAAATATCTATAAAACACTCAGTTTGAGATGTCCAATAAATAGGTAGTTGGAGATGTGAAAATAGAAATTAGGAAAGAGATTGGAGTAGATAAATAAGTCTAAGTCATTTGCAGAGGGATGATAATTTAATACATAGAAACTGATTCAATCACCAAGTGAAATAGTATAGAGGGAGAAGACAGCCCAGAAAGAGCCTTGGGGAATAGCATAGTTAGAAGGCATGATTTGTATGAAGATACTGAAAAGGAGACTAAGAAGAAGTCAGACAGGTAGGAGGAGAACAGAGAGAATAGTCATGAAGACATAGGGAGAGAAAGAGTATTTAGGGAAAAAAGTGTGATTGACAGTGTTAAAAGTTATAGAGATGTCAGGATGGATGAGGACTTTAAAAAATCCATTTAATTCAGCAATTAAGAAATCACTGGTAGGGCAGCTAGGGTGGCTCGGTGGATACAGTGCTAGGCCTAGAGACTGGAAGTCCTTAGTTCAAATTTGGTTTTAGATACTTCCAAGCTGTATGCCCCCAGACAAATCAATTAACCTCAGTTGCCTAGCTCTTCTGCCTTGGAACCAATACTTAGTATGGAGTCTAGCCAGAAAGGTAATGGGTTTAAAAAAAAATCACTGACAACTTTGGAAGAAGCAGCTTCAGTTAAATGAGGTCATAAGTTGGACTTCAGAGCATTTAGAAAAGACTAAGAAGAAAGGAAGTGGAAAAATCAATTGTAGATGAATTTGTTAACGAGTTTAGCCACCCAAAGAGAAGAGTATATACAGGATAATGTAGTTAGCTGACATGAACAGATCAAGTAAGGGTCTGAAATTGGGAGAAACCCAGCTGTGTTTTGGTAAGGAAAAGGGTTCCCTCTTCATGTGAGACAGAGGTGAAGGAAGGGAGATCAGCAGAAGGCAGATGAGTGACAGGAGATGAGAAGAAAAAGCAGTTTTAAGAAAATGGTCTTAATTTAAAAAGATGGGTCCTGATTGAGACGAGAGGAAACTTGTAGACAGTACAGGGAAGTAGAAGAATTGAGGGAAAGGAAGTCACAGTGAGGATGAAAACCAAGAGTTGGGAGACAAAGAAAAAGGTAGAATAACAAAAGATTATGGTCATACAAAGGAATTTCATAGTTTATAAATACTCTAAGTGGGACACTTATATGTGATAAGGTCAAGAGTATGGTCAATTCTGTGTGTTTCTGTGGAAAAGCAGAAAGAAGTGGAAGTATAAGAGTAGAAAAGGTTAAGTTGAGCAACAGGAAGGTTAGGCTGTTTGAGGAGGTATTAATATATGTGTTAAAGTATCCTAGTATGAAGGAATTGGGGAGGAAAGACAGAGCCAGGAATTGAATTCATTCGGGAAACAAGAAGATTCTGCTGGAACTTGGAAGTTAATAGGTACCAAAATCTTTCAGCAAAGGCTGGATGATCATTTGACAGGCTATTAGTCTTTCATTTTCATTACAAATGCTTGGAATTCTTCTATTTAATTAAATGGCCATACTTTCCCCTTTAAGAATATATAATCAGGACTCAGCGCAGCAGCAGCCCTTCTCTCTCCACAGCGGTCATCTACAACCTCTGACGCCCCAGCAAACATGTCGAAGGGACCCGCAGTTGGCATTGATCTTGGCACCACTTACTCCTGTGTAGGAGTCTTCCAACATGGGAAAGTGGAGATCATTGCTAATGACCAAGGAAACAGGACCACCCCCAGCTACGTCGCCTTCACCGATACAGAACGTTTAATCGGTGATGCTGCAAAGAATCAAGTTGCAATGAACCCCACCAACACAGTCTTTGATGCCAAACGTCTGATTGGTCGCAGATTTGATGATGCAGTTGTACAGTCGGACATGAAGCATTGGCCTTTTACGGTGGTGAATGACGCAGGCAGGCCTAAGGTCCAAGTGGAGTACAAAGGGGAGACCAAAAGTTTCTATCCAGAAGAAGTATCATCTATGGTCTTGACCAAGATGAAAGAAATTGCTGAAGCTTATCTTGGGAAGACTGTCACAAATGCTGTTGTCACAGTACCAGCCTACTTCAACGATTCCCAACGACAGGCTACCAAAGACGCCGGAACCATTGCTGGTCTCAATGTGCTCCGAATCATCAATGAGCCAACTGCTGCTGCTATTGCTTATGGCTTGGACAAAAAAGTTGGTGCCGAGAGAAATGTGTTGATCTTTGACCTTGGAGGTGGTACCTTTGATGTCTCCATCCTTACCATTGAAGATGGTATCTTTGAAGTCAAGTCCACAGCTGGGGACACCCACTTGGGTGGCGAGGACTTTGACAACCGCATAGTCAACCATTTCATTGCTGAGTTCAAGCGAAAGCACAAGAAGGACATCAGTGAGAACAAGAGGGCTGTCCGCCGTCTGCGCACTGCTTGTGAACGTGCAAAGAGAACCCTCTCTTCCAGTACACAGGCTAGTATTGAGATCGATTCCCTCTATGAAGGTATCGACTTCTATACCTCTATTACCCGGGCCCGTTTTGAAGAGCTGAATGCTGACCTCTTCCGTGGCACACTGGATCCCGTGGAAAAGGCCCTCAGAGATGCCAAGCTAGACAAATCACAGATTCATGACATTGTCTTGGTGGGTGGTTCTACTCGAATCCCCAAAATCCAGAAGCTTCTGCAGGACTTCTTCAATGGCAAGGAGCTCAACAAGAGTATCAATCCTGATGAGGCTGTTGCCTATGGTGCAGCTGTCCAGGCTGCCATCTTGTCTGGAGATAAATCTGAGAATGTGCAGGACTTGCTGCTGCTAGATGTCACTCCTCTTTCCCTTGGAATTGAAACTGCTGGAGGAGTCATGACAGTTCTGATCAAACGCAATACCACCATTCCCACAAAACAGACTCAGACCTTTACTACCTACTCTGACAATCAGCCTGGTGTGCTTATTCAGGTTTATGAAGGTGAGAGAGCAATGACAAAGGATAACAACTTACTTGGCAAGTTTGAGCTCACAGGAATCCCTCCTGCCCCAAGGGGTGTCCCTCAGATTGAAGTTACATTTGACATTGATGCTAATGGCATCCTCAATGTGTCTGCTGTGGATAAGAGCACAGGGAAGGAGAACAAGATCACCATCACCAATGACAAAGGTCGTCTGAGCAAAGAAGACATTGAGCGCATGGTCCAGGAGGCTGAAAAGTACAAGGCTGAAGATGAGAAGCAGAGAGATAAGGTGTCTTCCAAGAATTCTCTTGAGTCTTATGCTTTCAACATGAAGGCAACTGTTGAGGATGAGAAACTGCAAGGCAAGATTGGTGATGAAGACAAACAGAAGATCCTTGACAAATGCAATGAAATAATCAACTGGCTGGATAAGAACCAGACTGCTGAAAAGGAAGAATTTGAGCATCAGCAGAAAGAATTGGAAAAAGTCTGCAACCCCATCATCACCAAGCTGTACCAGAGTGCAGGAGGCATGCCAGGAGGCATGCCTGGTGGGTTCCCAGGAGGTGGAGCAGCCCCATCTGGAGGTGCCTCTTCTGGACCTACCATTGAAGAGGTCGACTAAATGTGCCAGAAGAAAAAGCATTCCACACAGCTTTCCAAAAATTGAAGGACTCAAATTTGTAGCCAAGGCAGTAGCAGTTTAAAGTTAACATTAGGCTACTGTGTAAATCTGGGCATTCTGAATACTTGAATGTGTGCAGAGGGAGAAGTGAACAACATTGCACTTTATCAGTACTGTATAAAAACAAGTGGAAATGCAATTCTTGTCCTGGAGAATAAATATTTAAAATTGGCACCATAAAAAAAAAAAAGAAAGAATATATAATCAGTTTTGCTGGGTAGTTGATTCTTGGTTGTAGACCTAGTTCCCTTGCTTTCCAGAATATCACATTCCATGTCTTTCAGTCCTTCAGTGTAGATGCAGCCAGATCCCGTGTTATCCTCACTGTAGTTCCATGGTATCGGAATGACTTCTTCTTAGCAGATGGTAATAATTTTTCCTTGGTCTGATAGTTCTTGAATTTGGATGTAACATTCCTGGGTGTTGTCAGTTGAGGATTAAGTACAAGAGGTGATCTGTGGATTCTTTCAATCTCCACCTTTCCCTCTTGTTCTAGAATGTCAGGACAGTTGTCATGGATAATTTCCTGTAGGATGATGTCCAGGCTTTTTCTTTTGTCATGGTCTTCTGGTAGACCAATGATTCTTAAGTTGTCTCTCCTGGAAAGATTCTGTTTTGTGAATGAGATGTTTCATATTTTCCTCAATTTTTTCATTCTTTTGATTTTGTTTTATAGTGTCCTGCTGCCTTGTGAGGTCACTTAATTCTAGTTGTATTCTGGTTCTTAAAGACTGGATTTCATCCCTGGCTTTTTGGTCATCCTTCTCTTTCTGGTCTGATTTTTTTTGGAGGTCATCTTTTATCTTCTTTGTCTCATCTTTCATCTCCTTTGCCTCATTTTCAAGCTGATTAATTTTGGCTTTAAAAACACTATTTTCTGTTTCCAGATGACTTATCTTGCTTTTTAAGTTCTTTTCCCAGTTGTCTTCAGCCTCTCTTAATTGTATTTTGAATTGTATTTTGAGTTCTTCCAAAGACTGTGTCCAATTTGCTGGAGTTTCTGTGTTTTTGCTTGGTGTTCCTTCATCCTCCTCTGTTACATTTGCTCTTTGTTCATTGCCTGGATAGAAACTGTCAATTGTAATTTCTTTTTTCTTTTTCTGTTGTTTGCCTGCACTCTTGCTCCTCTCATTATTTGCTGGATCTGTGGTTTTGGGCTTTTCTGTCAGCCTTCATCCTTGGATCTTAGTCAGCAAATCTCTCAGAGCAGTCTATAGGGGAGCGGTATTGGAGCTTGAGCTTCCCTGCCCTCTGAAGGCTTGATGAGATTAAGCCCAGTTGAGTGGAACTTGCAGAGTTGGATGTACCCTGAGGCCAAAACCTGGGGAAGGGTGGGGGGGAAATATGGAGTGTGTAGGCTGCTCTGCACTTCTTCTCCAACTGCTTCTCTACCGCCTATGTTCAAAGGTCTGAGCCTGGCACAGCTTTACCTGCAAGGTACTCCCTCCATACTAGAACCCTTGCCTTCCCAGAGGTTCCAGCCACCCTTGGAGGCTCAGCACTCTAGGTGGGGGAGGGGTCCTGGGACCTTCCTTCTTCCTTCCCCTTAAACTTGAGTGTTCTCGAATTCAGGCTTTTGGGGGGTGTACCTTTTAAGTTGATTCCAGCAGGAGGGTTCCTTATCTCTGTCCTGTTGTGGTTTGATTTTTCGGTCCCCTATGATTTAGTTTTTAATTGGTAAGGAAGGGTTTTCAGAGGTCTGAATTTTCGCTGCCTCAATGCCACCATCTTGACTCCACCTCCCTTGTGAATTGGTTTTAAGTGAGGTAGTTACTTAAGTCATCACCCTCACTCTCTTTGAGGGTAATGAAAATCCAGTGGCAAGACAAAAGTCAAAATGACTGGAAATGGCCCGGGCTTAGCATCTTCCAAGTTTGATCAAGCTCTAAGTACTCCACAGCTTCTGCTTCAGTTGCCTTGAAGGCCATTGAAACAAATTGCTTTCAACCATCCATTCTGCCAGGGGAAAGTCTTCACATACTTGGAGTAGTAATCCCCCTAAGTCATCAACAGGTTTGAGACCTTGTCACAGCAGCTAGAGGGTGAAGTGGATAGAGTACTAGTCCAGGAGTCAGAAGACTCATCTCCCCAAGTTTAAATCTGAGTTTAGATGTGTGATCCTGAGCAAGTCACTTAACCCTGTTTGCCTATAAAATGGCCTGAAGAAAGAAATTGCAAACCATTCTAGTATCTTTTCCAAGGAAACCCTAAGGGGGGGAACAACAACAGAAATAATCTAAAAATGGATTGAATTAGATGACCTCTGGAATCCTTTCAAACTCCAAAATTCTATCTCTCATTAAGCCTTACTTATCACTCCTCACACACTTATTTCCCCTCAAAAGAAAATGAAGCCTCCAAATAAAGCCAATAGAGGCCATGTACTGTGTGAGCTACCTCTTCTTCCCTCCTCTACAACTTTGAACCCTTTGCCATTATGTTTTATCATCTTTTCCTCCATTTCAATCCATGATGCAGAGATGGCACTCTCATCTCCAAGAGAGCCCTTCCCTCTGCGCTTCTATCCTGATCCTATCCCCCTGGCTTTTCCAGAAAACTTCCCCCCAAATCATCTTTCTCTGCCTCTCTCTTTTTACTGACTCAAAACAAAGAAAGATCCACTTAATTCTAAAAAACCATCATTTGACTTTACTATGCCACTTAGTTATCATTCTATAACTTGTCCTTTCTTTCACATACAAATTCCTAAAAAAAACCCTCCATATACACTCTTGCCTCTACTTCTCCTCTCTCATGTCTCAACCCCAGGAAAACTGGCTTGCAACCTCATTGCTCAAACGAAACTTCTGTCTTCAAAGTTATCATTGATTTTTTAATTGCCAGTTCCAAGAGCCACCTTCTTCTCTTGAAAAGTATTCCTTTCTGAGTTTCCTTGACACAACTCTCTCTCTTAGTTATCCTCCTAATTATATTTTTTTCTTTCTTTGCTAGAAACTATGAGTGTACCCCAGGGTGCTGTCTTGGACCCTCTTCTCTATATTCTCTTTCTTAGTGATCTTATTAGCTCCCATGGGTTCAATTATCATTTCTATGTAGAGGACTCCTAGATCTGGCCTTTTAGTCCTCTCTCCCTCTTGAGCTCTAGTCTTTCCTTCATCAACTGTCTATTCCATATTACCTATGAGATGCCCTCAGGCATTCAACATATCCAAAACAGAATTCATTATCTTTCCCTCTGAAACCTACCCCATCTTTTGACCATCTATTTTTACTTTTGTCAGTAGGCTTACACTATCCTTCTGGTCCCCCAGATTAATAATTCTAGAGTCACCCTATATTTTTCATTTTCTCTCACTTCTGATTGGTCACCAAATCCTATCAATTCTACCCCCTACACCTTTTACATTTCTCCCCTTTTCCTGGATCACTTAGAGTCACCATCTTAATACAAGGGCTTGAATTTTTTTTGTAATCACTGCAATCCATTTTGAAAATAAGTAACATTTACCAACCTACTTGCTCCCATTTTACTTGAGTAAGGAATGAAGTGGCTTAAAAAAATTTTTTTAATTAACAAATTTTTTTTCAATTAAGCATTTTTTCTACCCTTCTCTCATTCCTCACCTTGGGAGGAGGGATGGAGAGGTAAAGGGAATAAAAGAACAAACAAAATTCTTGTAACAAATGCGTAAAGTCAAACAAAACAATTTCCCTTAATGACCAAGTCAAGCAAAACAATTTCCCTTAATGACCACATCTAAAAATTACCACCTCTTGTCTAGACTATTGAAATAGCCTAATTTATTTCTATGCCCCAAGTCTCTTTTTTCTCCATTCAATCCTCTACAAAACTGCCAAACTGATATCCATCAACCCTCCCTCAATCAACTCCAACAACTTTCTATTACATTTGGAATCAAATACAAACAAACTCCTTTGTCATTTAAAGCCCTTTACAACTGGACTCCAACTTACCAGTTCAGATTTACTATGACTTTCCCTTACTACCATACTAGCTTACTCACTATTTCTCAAACAATGCATTCCATCTCCTCTCTGAGCATTTGGGAAGATTGTCCTTTATACCTGAAATTCATGCCTTTCTCATCTCTCCCTCTTAGAATCCCTCCTTTCAATTTAAATGCAATACCACCTACATACTGCAAAACACCTACAAGGCCCATAAGAGGTCTTTTCTGATTCTCCAAGCATCTGCCTTCTCACCCCCAATTAAATTGTATTTATTTTGCATCTACTTAAATATGAATATGAAGTTTCTCTGGATTGCATGTAAGATCCTTGAAGGTAAAAATTGTTTTAACTATCTTTGTATTTCAATGGCTAAGCACAATACCTGACACAAGGTAGAAACTTAATGTTAGCTGAATGATTAAGATATCCTTATTTTGGAATTTTATTCAGATATTCATCTGCCCTCTGGAACTAAGACTGGTTGTTGCATTTATCACATATATATTTGCCCCTACAAATACATTCAAGAAAAATTCCTAATTGCAATAACCTAACTGAAAAGAACAATAAAGTGAGGCAGAATATTTTCTAATTATAATAACAAATTTTGGATCCAGGAAAGTGATGAGAAAATGTACCTCTCCCCACTTTCATGAGGAAAGTGGGGTTCTATGGGTTTAAAATGTTGTTTATGCTAGCAGATATAGTCATCCAGTTGGTTTTACTTAAAGGTTTTCTTCTTTGTTACAAGGAAAGGTTCACTCTTGAATGGTGGGAGGGCATGTTAAAGGGAAAAATCTAAACCATCCATAATGGGGAGAATAAAAATTTAAGGTGGACACTAAACAATAACACCATAAAAAAAATTACATTTAATGAATAAGAATTTTTTTTAAATGGCAATTATCAATATGGAAGGCATGTCATATGTTTTTCATTTTATATACTTATGTATATATAGTCAGAACATCAATTTGAATAAGCAATGTTAAATTAATATTAAAGGAATATAAAAATGAGAAGACATGGCATGTAATTAAGACAAACTATACAAGTTATTAACAACTTCAAATTGGAAATTGATAAGAGAATTTTAAAATGATAAATTATCTCATTTCCAAAGGATGTTTAACTTATGTTTTGTTACCCAGGAGGGTTCAATGAAAGGATAGGCATGAAAGTTAAGGGGAATGATTATAGCATATGAAAAAGGCAACAATAAAAAAAGAGTAAAATTTAACCAAATTTTGCCTTGGCCAGCAAGCCCTTGATTTCTGCCAAGAATACAATGTAACAGCTAATGGAAAGTTTGGTTTAGAATATTAAAAATTGTTTGCTAAATCTATCTTATGGAGAAAGATTGTGGAAGATCAGAGAAGCACTTTCATAAAACAGGAAAGAAATGGTGAAGTTAACAAGTTTAAAGGTTTCCAAGTAAGAACATCCAAACATATTACTTAGATGTACACCTGGAGGGAGGACAAAAAATATATAAAAAAGGGGAAAGATGTGAATATTAATAACTTTCTCTATTAATAGGAATGAAGTCTCTACTCCTTTGTGTGCTAGACAATGAAATGGCAGAAACTGAAGCCAACAAAGAAGGAAAAGACCAAAGAGCAGTTGGCTGGACCAAGTACATGTGGAGGAATGACACATATATAGAAAGTTAAGTTAGAAGAGCAAGAAAACAATTCTCAAAGATATCTTGGGATGGAAGGATACTAAACACTAGGGAAAAAAACCATGAACATGATTTCTACCAATGACTGAGATGTTATCAATCAAGGTTTGCAAAAATAGGTGACACCTTTCTAATCCCACCCATCTCCAAAAAAAATTTTTAATGGGAATAATGGTATGAGAGAGAACATGAGGCAGCATGGCATAGTGGATAAAGAGTTACTCAAGTCCTCCTCTCACACATACTGGCTGTGTGATTCTGGGCAAGAGTCCAATACAACAATGAAATCACTAGCCTGGTTCCTGTTCCTATCCCTATCCCTCCTCACTGGTATGAGAAGAAAATAGGAAAGGTTTGAGATTAAACAATATATAGCACTTTTAGAGAAATACGACTGAAATGTACAGAAACTACAAGATCTCATTGTGCTTATACTGGATTGACTATAAAAAAGCATATGAATAAATAGCCCTCAATACTGATCCATCAATATATACATATAGACACTATAGATGGGACACTAAAATGGGCCCAGATTTAAATAAATGGAGGAAAAGAAGAGATGGCTAGGTTACACTTTGGAAATTGATAGTACAGCTAATTCTGCTATAACTTTTGTTCTGAAAAGTTGAATTTATTCTAATGCAACTGATAGACTAGGGAAGAGAATGCAGAAAACTGCACTAAGCTGAACTGATCTACATAGGTATATACAAAATACACATACACACATACCTCAAACTATATCAGCTACCTCAGTGCACCTTGTGTGTTCCTCCACAAGACTATTTTTTTAATATTCTTTCAAGTTTATGAACTTATCTAAATAAAACAAAACTCCTACCTATTTAACATCTCAAACATGCCTAACTATTCTGGTTCAAAAACTCTTATAATAATACATAAAAAAAAAAGAAACCTTCCAGCATTAAGATGCTTGAAAGAACACAGCATTTTGAAAGAAATGAGATAACATATGTTATGTATTATGCAACAGGCATAAAGGAACCCACATTATGGACCATCAGAACCAATACCACAAAAATAGAAAAAATGTCTGTGGCCCTCTTATCTAAAGCTGTTGAGTTTCTCGGGTCCTCCCAAAACCCCAATCCAAAGGAAATAGGGGAGGTTGAATAGAAATCCGAAGATGTAGACACTGCCATTATTGAGTATTTATTTAACTATTTAACATGTAAAAACCTCAGCTGTTTTTATTTATTTCCTATCTTTTTTATGTGTCTCTGATGAAGTTTTCAAGTGTTGTGCTCCAAACGCCATTTTCTCCTGTGGTCTTTACTATGTTATAGTGTGGTGATTTTTAGGAACATAAATATCACATTATAGCAGCACTGATTTTAGTTTTACAACCTCAGGAGTCTCTCTGAAAGTACAGTAGTGATGAGTTGTCCTGAACCATACATACAGTCTTATCTGAATTTCCCTTGTGGCCAATGACACACTTCATCAAATGACTGGACACAAAGTAAGAGCCAATGGTCATGCAACAGTTTCTTTTAGTGAGAAGCAAACAGCCTAATAGCTGCCTTTCGTTTATTAGAGAAATATTAGAGAAATAAGCTGACTCAACAAATAGTATAAATTGCCAAAATAAACACCACAATTTATCTGGGTTTCCAGAGCTATTTGATACATCAAGGCAGCTCTTTAATTCTTATCTGGTTTTTATGGCTAAGATTTTTATCCTCTCCCACTTATTTTTCATACAAATAATTTCCATATTTAAATACTTCCAAAGTTCTTATTACTTACATTTGTATATCCCCTTCCAGCTAAGGATAGCTAAATACTTTAGTTTAAAACAAGCATTCTTTTTTCTAAATTTTGAGCATTTATTTTTTCTCCAATTATATGTAAAAACAATTAGCATTTGATTTTTAAAATGTTGAATTCCAAATTCTCACTTTCCTTCTCTTCCCTACTCATTGAGAAGGCAAGGAATTTGATATGGATTATACATGTGCAGGCATACAAAACATGTTTTTAAAAGACTAGATCTCCTCATTTCACCCAGTTTGGAAGTATAGCAGTTATTCATGGGTCCAATTCCATTGCTGATCAGCATGAAGCCATTAACCTGCTCCATTCTTCTGACCCAGCATGGTTGGCCCTTCTTTAGGAAGCCTGGAACCCTCCAAACCTCTCCTTTCCATCTTCCACTTTATTAATGCCAAACTTGGTGCAGACACCTGATCTAAAATGACCCCTCTGAATTTCATTAAGAACCAACACAATGTTTCAGACACTGTACTAGATGCTTGGTCTATGAAAAAGAAAATAGTCCTTACTCTCAAGACATTCTACTGGGGTGAGCATATATACAAAGAAATATAACTTTTAAGAGATGTTGGTGGGGAGGGAAGAGAATTGGCCAGCAAAATACTAGGGAACAAGGAAGCTGAAAGAAGTTAAAAGATGAGGCCACGGTTGTAATAACAGGTGACTGGAAGTAACAGAACAGAAAGGAAAGAGGCTCAGGAAAAAATCATGGTGTATGTCCACTCTTTAAGCCAGAGGAAGGGTTATAGCACAGAAAACTGAGAAAGAATGGTCAAAGAGGTTGGAGAAAAACTAAGGGCGAGCAGTGTCATTGAAGCAAGGGAGGAAGTATCCAGAAAGAAATTATATTTGACAGTTTCAAAAGCTACAAAGATTTGAGAGCCTAGAGACAGGAGGTCCTAGGTTCAAATCTGGATTCAGACACTTCCTAATTGTGTGACCCTGGGCACATCACTTAACCCCCATTGCCTAGCCCTTATACTCTCCTGCCTTGAAGCCAATACATAGTATTGACTCCAAGACGGAAGGTAAGGGTTTTTAAAAAAACCCTACAAAAATGTCAAGCAAAAGGAAGACTGAGAAAAAGGGCAACTAGATTGGCTCATTAAAATACGTTTGTTAACTTTATAGAGAGAAGTGTCTATGGAAAGGTATAGAGCAGGAAGTCAGATTAGATGGCAACAATATGAAAAGTGAGTGGGAGATGAGGAAAAGGAGAAAAGGACTATAAAGACCATCTTCTAGGAAAAAGATCGAGTGAATGATAAGGTCAATTGTAATGTTTTTTTTTAAGGATAGAGAAGTCCTAGGCAGCAGAGGGAAGGAGTTTTTGGAAAAAGAGACTGAAAATAGGAGAAGGAAGGAGTGATAGAGGAAGCAATGTTCCAGAAGGAAAAGAAAGAGGATGGGATCAAAAGCACAGATAAAGAGAAAAGAATAGTTCTTCAGACACTCTAGCAAAGAAAGAAAATATGGGGTAAGATTAAAAAGAGGTTTTTTAAAAGGTGTTGAATAGGTTAGAAAAGGGGGAGAAGAGATTAAAAACACTTCACAAAAAAAAATGTGTCCTCATTTTACCAATGGAGATAAAAAAAGACAGCCATAGAATAATATAGCAATTTAGAGATAAAGGGCTCCATGCCAAAGCCAGTCTACTCCTGCCACATTTTGGAAAAACTAAAAACTGTAACATCACTATCCCAAAATCAGACTGACCTTCAGTATATTTTGAGGAAAAGTCAAAATATTTCTCCAATTCATGGAGCCATCTTCTTCTCTACCCAACTTTCCACACATGGAGCCAATAAATGAGTTGAAAACAAATATAGAGGAATTGTCTCTGAAGATTAAGTTTAAATGCACAAACTTTGGCCCCATCCTGCCAAAGCATTGGCATACACTAATTTATCAGATTAACAATAGGCCACAAATAGGATAAGATACCCTTTCTTCAGATTCGGGACACTTGAGAAGAAACTAAATACCATAGGGTCCATGGCAGAGGGGAGGAAGTAAAGGAAAAAAATTCTGTTAATTTCTGAAGAATCATTCTCTTTCCACCCTTCCCCTATAACTTTTATCCTCTTGGAATGGACAAAGGAATTATGGATAACAGAAAGGTATCACTGAAAATAAAAACATTATCTGCTCTAGGAAAAGGAAAAAATCTAACCAAACCTTTTTAAGCAGAAGGAAAAAAAGATAATTTACAAACTAAAATTAATTTAGTCATTGGCCCTTTGGATGCATTAACATCTGCCCCCTAATTTGCCAGGCATTGCTGCATGTAGATATCTCTTTACTGGGTATTTTCACACAATGAAGAAGGAATATATACTAATAAAATGTAAATTACTAATTAGTCCAAGAAAAGACAAAGAGAGAAAATCCCTGTCAAAAAATGTTGTTTACAACTTGACACATATTAAAAAACAAATCCAGAAAAATAAGTAAGAATAGCTTATTTTCCAGATATGTTAAAAAAGAAATGTCAAAGTAGTCATAATCTGTCTTTAGTCATTTGCCATTTAGACACTTCCCATGTCTTCACATGGACTTGGGTATAATTCTTTCCAAGTAATTTCTACTATTTTTTTGGTGCCAATAAGGACTTTATTAAGAAGCTAAATTTAATTAGCAAACATGAATTAAGTATGTCCTATGAACATGACATAGTTAAGTGAAACAAAAATATTTCATCGTTTTGGTGACCCTTTATCTTCTCCTTTCAAAAAATCTCAATAGTTTTATAAATTTGTTTTAATATAGACAATACTCCTTTCATTTAAACCTGAGATCTAATTTTGTACATCCCACGTTTATACACCAGCTGGACAGCCTATTCAACTTGGCTAAGTATTTGGGAGGACAAAACTAATTTTCTTTCATGTCTCAAAAATAACAGTTGAAAGAATACCCCAGGTTTTGTGTCAGTCTTTTTTAGATAAAAACTATTAATCTATCATATTTCAAAGCAAAGGAAACTGAGACCAAGGATGGGTAAGCATCTCACTTCAGGTTTCATTAAATTAGTTGTCTAAAAACAATTGGGAGGGGCAGCTAGGTAGTTCAGTCTAAAAACAGTCCTGGGTTCAAATCTGGCCTAAGGCTCTTCCTAGCTGTGGCTAGGCAGTCACTTAATCCCATCTGCCTAGCCCTTACCACTCTTCTGCCGCCTTAGAAATGGTATTTAGTACCAATTCTTAGACAGAATGTAAAGATATTTTTAAAAATAAATAAAAAATTGGGAGGAAGTTAATTAATAACTAGGAGCTTCTGGGTCCCAAGTATTTCTTGAAATACTCATGTGTTTCTTTTAGTCAAATACTACATATATAAACTCATAACCACACATACATATATATAAACGCATGAATATGTATATACACCACATGCGTATACTATTGGCCTCAGAGAGAGCAGATCCATGATACATACATATATCCAAACACAAAATAGCAATAAATTTTTCAGCTTTATTACTTCTACCATGAAGAAAAACCTATTTATTACAAAAATTGTTCAATACTTCAAATGAATAGGAATAATGCTCACAATACTAATAATACCTTACAATAGAAAATCCTGGGCTTTGTCATTTTTAGATATGTAAAACTAAGAAACTTTATAAGGTATATAGCTAGTCATGCTGAAAATTGGTCCTAGCACTTTTGAACCTTGTATTTCATTTTCTATATTATCTTCATTATTAACAATTAGTTATAAAGTCTAAACTATGTTAGGTTGCTATCTATGTTAGATTCTGAGGAATACAGAAACAGTCATTTGCAAACCAGTCTTGTATTAAACCACAGTGAAAAGATTTATTAATTCATTAAGCCAATATTATATATTGACCATTTACATGAAAACTACACCATAAAAACTGGTCACCATTCTTCAAGTAATAAAAGAGCACCTATTTATTTTTATAAAGGTCATTCTCATTTACTCATTTTGCAAATAGAATGACAGCCAAGATAATAGCCCAGTAACTACCTACAATAACAAGTACCCCTGACTTTGCAAAGAATGCTGAAGAAGAAAAACATAAAAATGTGAGAAGTACTTTCATATTCTTGTGAAACTGGGCAAAGAATAGCTATCTGCCTAAGTCCCAACCTTTATTGTGCATTAGCTTCTTTCCATGATCAAAAAGCAATGTTTTAACTTCATTATTATATCTTTTTAAAATATTTATTCTATTATTTTATTCTAATATATTAATTAACCTTATAATTATTAATTATTTAATTTATTTATAATTATTTATATATAATATATTTATAATAAATATAAATATAATTATTTATTTAATTAATGATTAAAATTAATCATTCTAATAAATTATTAATCTAATAATAATAATGTTCTATTCTAATATGCTCTATTATTATATATTTATGAGAAATATCTTTCTCATAAAACAAAAATGGATAACTGAAGCTCTAAGCATGTTAAAAAAAATCCCTATTTCATTGCTTTTAAATTTGTCTTAATGATTTCTTGTATGTTCTATGCATAAAAATAATACCTGGCTATATTTGAATAAGTGAAAGCTAATAGTATTTCACTTTTGTGCAAAGGTAGAAAAGTGGTTTTGTAAAATAATAATAATAATAATAATATGCATATCCAGAGAAATCAGTAGTTAAATGTTCTATTAAGTTTTGATTCATTATACTGAGCATCTACTATATGCTCAGCATGTTGGGTGCTATGACAGAATCAACTCTATCCTCAGAAAGTTTATCATCTAGAGAGACAATATAGAGTAGACATAGGAAATAACTAATATAATAACTACTTGTTGAATTTTGTGTTAAAAGCAAAGTTCAGAGGAGAGGAAGGTAAAGGCTCAGAGTTGTTAGGGAAAGACTCCTAGATTAAGGTTGTCCTTGGAAAGGTAAGTAGGATTAAGAAAGTCAGAGGAGATGAGTGCAAAGGCCAACAGATTAGAACATAGCAACAAATGTGAGGAATAGCTGGAAATAAATTTGAATGGGTGGGTAAATTGGAGACAGATTATGAAGAGTCTTGAAGGGCACAAGAGTTTTAATTTGACATGGTAGGAGGCAAGGAGCTGCTTAAGGTTTCTGAGTAAGGCAAATAATATAATGCAATTATCAAAACCTCCCATTCATCCTCTACCTGGCTGCTAAAATAATCTTTCTAAGGCACAGACCTTATCACATCACTTTCAATAGCCTCCATTCCTTCCCTCTAGAATAAAAGACATAAACCTTTCGATTGGTAATTAACACCCTCTTCAACAATATGGCTCCAATTTACTTTTATAGATTTATTTCATATTACCATCTTTCTCATCATTATTCACAAAAAAGTTCACTAATTACTCCATGAACTTGACATGTTTTTTTTTCTTTCACTAATTTTCACAAATCCACTAAATTTGTGAAAGAGTTTGGTTTCTCTGTCTCAGGTTCCATAGCTTCCTTCAAAACACAGTTTAACTGCCACCCTCTCAGTTTAGTCTCCCTAATTCCCCTAAATGTTAATTAGTTCTTCCTTGTATTACCTTGTATTTATATAGACGCTTATCTGCCTTCTACTAGTATCTTCAGCTCTAGTTTCATTTTTGTCTTTGTAAGCCCAGTGTCTTACCTAGCATTTTGCAAATGGGCAGATACTTGTTAAATGTTTGTTGAACTGATTTTTATGGCTGATCCAACTTATTTCCTGTGCCATACTTTTGTTTTATGTTACTTCTACCAAGGTCACAGAAAAACTACTAAATAGTAAATAACTAATATTCTCAGAAAAAAATACCAGTGGAAATAGCAAGCCTTGTTTAGAGCAAAAGATACCAACACCTCAAGTAAATATTAAAAGATCATATTTTCAAAAAATATCTTTCAACAAAAACCTAGACTAGTAACATCTGTACCTGAAAAGCAGTGGCACCAACTGTTCAAATCAGTTAGATCAGTCGTTTAAATTCAGTTAGACCAACCATAAGATTCTGGTTATTTCCATCCAATCAGCAACAGTCCTTATAAAACAACATTCTGAAGCACCATTTTCCCCCCTCTGACCATCCATCCATGTCTTGAAATTGTTTAATTTAGCTTTTCAAATGAGGTGAAATGAGATATATATGAAATCAGGAAAATATAAAAAGACCTTGAGAAGCCATCTATTTAATTACCCTATATAAAGGCCGAACCTACAAGCATTTATTTATTACACTCTCAGATTCATTAGGGTCTTAAGAGCTCATCTAATCTTATCTTTAGCCCTAAACAGGAATCTTGATGATCATGACAAGTGGTCATTCAATCCCTGCTTTAAAATGTCCAGTAAAAAGGAATACATTGTTTTCCTGAGGCAACGCATTTACTTATATTAATGTAAAATCTGCTTCTTTGCAGTTTCTACCCACTGCTCCTAGTTCTGGGTTATGGCAGAATTTCACTGAATTTCAGAAATAGAAAGGCCTTGCTGGCTTACCCATAGCTTCTAAAGGAATCCCCACTGTAACATGCTCATTGAGTGATCATCCAGCCTCTATTTTCAAGACCTCAACTGAAGGGATACCTGCCACCTCTTCTGGCAGTCCATTCTATTTTTTTGATAGCCTTAATTGTTATTTTTTCCTGAAATTAAGCCATTGTTTGTGGTTCTGCTCTCTGAGTCAAACAGTTCATGACAGCCATCAAATATGTTAAGACAGCTATGTCTTCCCTTTTGTAGGCTAACAGTGTCAGGCACTGTGTTAAATTATACAAAGAAAAGCAAAACACTGTTTTTGCCCTCAAGAAGCTCACAGTCTGTGGTGAAAGCATCCAAACAACTGTCATATAAAGATAAAGTAAAAATGAGAGGTAATCTATAAGGAAGGGAGCTTGGGAAAGCCTCTTGCAGAAGGAGGGATATGAGCTCAATCTTCAAGAAAGTCAGGGAAAGCTGGAGATGGAGGTGAGGAGGGAAAGCATTTAATATTTGGAGAGTTTTCCAGATATGGGGGGCAGCCAGTGAAAAGTGTGGAGATAAGAGTATTTTATTTGAGGATCAGGAAAGACAAGGGAGTCCTGATCATAGAGTATGTAGAGCAGAGTAAAGTGCAAGAAGATTGAAAACATAAGGAGGGATAAGGTTGTCAAAGGCTTTAAAAGTCAACCAGAGAGGCAGCAAGATAACAGTGGGTAGAGTACCAGGTCTAGAGTCAGGAGGAACTGACTTCAAATCTAGCCTCATATAACCCCTAGCTGTGTAACCTTGGGCAAGTCACTTAACCCTGACTTGCTGGCCCTTTCTCCTCTTCTGTTTTAGAATTGATATTAAGACAGAAAATAAAGGTTAAAAAAAAAAGCCAACCAGAGCATTTTAGATTTGGTTCTACAAGTAACAGGGACCCAGAATTGAATACAATATTCCAGATGTATTCTAACCAGAGTACAGCAAGACTATGAAATCCCTCATTCAGACATTGTGCTTCCATAGTCATGCACACTAAGATCACATTTGCTTTTTTGGCTAATATGTCACACTAATGACTTCAATTAAACATATATTTCACAAAAACCCAGAGAGTCTTCACATAAACTGCTGTCAAATTCCATCTCTCCCCATCCCGTACTTGTGCAGTTAATGCTTTAACTCAAGTGTTAGATTTTATATTTATCCCAATTAAGTTTCAATTTTAATATTTAAAGCTATGAGAGCATCTAATCCAAGCCCTTCAGTTTACAGAGGAGGAAACTGAGGTCCAAAGAGGCTAAGTGATTGTCTGAGCTTTTGGAGGTGGACAGAGCTGTGATTTTTAGCTGACACAAGTTTTTTGGACCAATTCTGTCATTCCATATATTAGCTATTGTTTCTAAATTCATATCATTAGCAAGTCTGAGACTAAACCAAGATAGATGAAAATTTACTTTCCTTTAAAAAACTAAATATTTAAAAAATATTAAGGATGATGACCATACAATGTTGGAGTAGCACAATTATCCTCAGCCTTGGAACTTTGCATTTCTAAGATAGTTTGTCCCCCTGGTAACTCTCTTTAGCCTCTATGGATAAAATACCAGTTCCACAGTCTGACAAAGAAGGCTCCATATAATCAGACTCCAGTCTGCCTTGCAAAACTTTTTTTTCCCATTACACTCCTTTCTATCCTCTGTGCTTTGCCAACCTGGACTATCTGTTCTCCTTAGAATGTGGCAACTCATATCCTATAAGCTTCCATACATCTGCAGTTTGGACCCCAGGCCTGGAATGTCCTTTCCTTCCCTCTGCCTCTCAGAATCTCCACTTTCATTGGAGGCTCAGCTCATGTGCCACTTCCTCACCAAAGTTTATTCTAATCTCCCACTAGCTAGTGCTCTCTCCATCTTCAACATTATCTGGTTAATCAGATTATCTGTTTACATATTTCATCTTCCGTATCAAAATATAAACACCTTGAAGACAGGAAATATTTGTTTTAATTTGTATATCCAGTGCTTAGCACAGTGGATTGTATAGAGCAGGCAATTAAAATATGCTTGTTGGATTAGAAATGCATATATAGGGGGCAGCTGGGTAGCTCAGTGGATTGAGAGTCAGGCCTAGAGACAGGAGGTCCTAGATTCAAATCTGGCCTCAGACACTTCCCAGCTGTGTGACCCTGGGCAAGTCACTTAACCCCCATTGCCTAGCCCTTGCCACTCTTCTGCCTTCTGTGTATTGGCTCCAAGATGGAAGGTAAGAGTTAAAAAAAATGCATATATAACCAATATGGGATTACAAAGTAGTTAAAACATTCATATAAGGATAATAAATATTTGAGGGATTCAAATTATTGACAAATTCATCCCTAATATCAAAAATTAGTCTCTGAGAACTATCTTCTCAAGAGTCCCTTGATAGACTGCAATTCTCTTCCAAATATGTACTGGTCTTAGAGCCTCAAACTTTTAGTGTGCCAATGAGACACTGGAGTGCTGCCCTCAAGTACAAAGATAACATTCTTGAAACAGCTGGTGATAGGATGGCACTGATCAGCTGCTTAGAGTTTAAGCACAACACATGCTTCAATGTTGAAATCAAATATGTGGCATTCCACGGTGAGTTGGTGACTGACTTTACAAACCCTTGTCTTTCCAGAAAAGAAAATGAAAAAGTTGCCATAAGTGGACATTAACCTTTTAGCAAACTCTAAGGAATAATAGGGTTTTTTTTAATATTCAAGAATTCATATAAGACTTCGTCCTAAAACCCAAGTAGAGCACAAGACTTGATTATTGATTTTTCATTATCTAACCTGAAGTAGAAAAATAAAATATTATTTCTAAGCCCCAACCTTCACTAGAATTTAGATACTATATATTAATAATAACTGTCCTGTCTACTTTTACCAACTTCTTAGACTAGCTTATTTCCCAAGTCTCATTTATCTTTCTAAGTCAGAAACAGAAAGAAGTGCATCATTCATAGTAAACATACGGTAATTGACTAAAAACATTTCCTTTTTTATGAACATTATTTATTTAGAATTATTCCCAACACTAGATTGTGTTAAATCTACCTCGATGCTCAACATGAAACTTTGAAATGGGCATTTTGGGATAATGATATGGCAAAAATGATGACAGCTATTCATGCTTACACAGGACTTTGAAGTTTTACAAAGTGCCTTCCTAACAATTATCCCATGAAGTAAGTATGCCAAATATTTTACAAATAAGGAACTAAGGCTCTGTGAAATTAACTGCCTTGCCTCTAAGGTCACACGGTAATTAAAAGTCATGGCACAGAAACTTGAACATGGTCCTTTCTGACTCCAATTCCACAAGAGCTTTCTACTACATCATGTCTCATCTCACTGAATTATCCCTATTGAACAAAATAATCTGAAACATCATTAATGACTAGAATTCCTGAATTCTAAAATGGCTGGTCAAAGTTTTTGCAAGGCCACCAGCTATCAATCTGAGCATTTGCAAAGGTCTAAGGAAGTTTCTTGAGACTGGAAAAGAAAAAGCAATCACAAGTGTCTACATTTTTTAAATGGAAGAATGACAATGGAAATTATACACATGTGAAAAACTTATATAGCTGACAAAAACTAGGAAAAAATAGCCACAAAATTACAAATACCTTGAAGAAAAGTAGGTACTCTGTAATAACAAGTATGACTTGATAAAGCCCAAATCTTGTTGGGCTAATCTCATATGTTATTGAATGGCAGGTCAAGTAGATCAAGATGAAGCAATAGGTGAAATCTATCATGATGTTAACAAGGTTTTTGATCCTGTCCTGTAAAAAATACAATAAGCAATATGATCTGGATAAGTGGATTACAAACTGTTTAATGAGGCATTTCTAGCACGTCTTTAAAAGAAAATGAGTGATTATGACAGACAAGTTTGATCTATCTCTATTTTATCATCTTCAGATTCCCTCTCTGGTCACCAATATCTCACTATGGTCAAGTACATGAAAAATGAAACAGAAGAATTTTGGAACTTTAAATCTAAAGAAAAATACAACTCTTACTATAGATATTATTATAAATGTACACACTATTATTGGCAATGATTCAATATCAACCTCTTAATTTGACCTGAAAAGGTTAAGTTTTGGAACCAATGTTGTTCAATATTTTTAAATCAATGATTGAAAGTATGGAACTCTAACCCTCTATTAGGAATTTGAAAATCAGGAAATAGATAAAAGTTAAAAGATGTTTATTGGAGCACCAATAACATTGGTTATAGCTAGCTCTCAATTTTTGGTGCTTGTTGGTATGGATATAAGCTTATCATTTGCACCCTGGAAAACTGGATCAGAATCCAAAGAACCTAACTAAATCTGAAATCTCAGAAACAAATAAAATACACTTTAATAGAAAAAATGTTAACTCAATAAGTAAAAATGAACAAATGTAAAAGTCTTGGATCTATCCAAAAATAGCAGGAAAAGATATAACCTTCATAGTATATACACCAAGCTTACCATAAAGTCAGCAATGTAGCAATATAGGTTTTTGTGGGTTTTTTTTTTTGGGGGGGGGGGGTAAAAAAAACCAGATATAGTGCTAGGAATCATGAGATAAATCTTTTCACCTTATTCAGCTCTAGTCAAGTCCTCCCTCACTGTATCTGTTCCTATTTCTATATCAGAGTGTTTACTATCTGAAGAACTTGAAAAGGCTAAGCAGAGACACAAAAATTTTGTAAAGCTTTAACAATAAGATCTCTTATGAAAGATTAAATAAACTAGAATCCTTTAGCCTGAAAAATAAAGAATTCAGGTTGATTTAATAAAGATTTTCAAGCATATGAAGTACAGGGTTCTTGTACAATTGTGAATATGGTTACTTTAAATTTCCAATGAGAATAGCCCACAAAACAAAACAAAAAATAGCATTATAAATGTGCAGATCAGATTAAAAGATGAATCTCTTAATAGTGAAAATAATTAAATGTTAAAATGAGCTACCTGTATAGGTTGTATAACTTCCTCCTTTGGATGCTTTTTAAAAAAAATCAAACAGATTTTCAGTGATCAGCAATGGTCTGTGTGGTCCTGCCTAAAGTGGGAGAGATGGACTCTTCAAGTCCTAAAATTCTATGATTAATCAAGGAAACATAATTATATACACCTAGTCATTCAAATTTGAATAAACTGTTTTAATGGTACTTTGTGCATAAACATGAGATGAATGAAATTATAAACAAAAGTGTAATTTTGGTAGGTTATAGTAACTGAAAAGAAAATGTATAAGTATCGTTAAGCCATTTAGTATCACTATTTGAATTAAAGAACCAACTTTTAGACAAAGTCATTTTAGAAATGCAGAATTGAAATTAAGTGTCTCCACCACCAGGAATCTGTGTAATACAGCACCAGTGAAGGGAAATGTTTACTTTTTTCCCAAATATTTTTGTAGGCAAGATTCATTTAGTAAGATTTTAGAAGGCTAAAACATGTTAACAGTCAATAGTACAAGAATGAATGCATCATAAATGGTAATAATACACAAAGACTACAACAGGCCAACATCTGCCACAATTTCCATCTCAAAAACAACTAAGATATAAAAAAATTTTATAGCTAAAGGCACTAAATTAAAAGTTATCAATTAAACAGATGCTTCAGTTAAGATTTCTCTTTGAAAATATTATCTAACAGCACTGAGCACACAGGCCTTGCACATAGTAGGCACTCAATAAATATTTGTTGAACTGGGGAAGAGACCTTTTAAAAGTTAACATGAAAACTGAAACCTTTGTTCAAATGTTACTTTCTCTATGTGCTTAACAGAAACCAGGAAACAAAATCAGTTCTTAGTGTGTTTATAAATATAATTCTGAAGGAGATAATATAAAGTATTTATATACAGGAGAACTTTCACTGCTTGAGCTCAAGAATCTAGAATCTACAAAGTAAACACTAATCTCTATAATATAAAATACATTGTATATCAAGAGTATATCATTAGAAATTAGCAAAATTAAAATGAGAAACAAGTTTTAAGTGACTTTGAAACCATGCTAAGTAAAACACTTTCATCAAGCCAACAAAAATTTTATAGATAGGAATTTCACTTTTGGCTAAGCAAGAGATGTGCTGTCCTTTGAATTAAACATAAGTGAACAACAAAAACATAAATGAGTTTTTACCACATTTCTCAATTATAAATGAAGGCATAAAAATAAACAACACAAGAAAACTGTTAAAATAACTCCAAATCTGCCTTAAAATTTAAGCTTTCCTTTAATTTCCAAAAGGGTCTTTTAATAGATATCAGAGATTTGTATAAATTGAGCTTATTTATTCTTATTTATTTGTTTATACTCTTATTTATTCACAGAAGGGAAGTGAGGAGGCAGTGGGAAGCTCAAAGTCAGGCAGTTTTTACAACTTGCAATTATGTTACAGAGACTTTCAAAAGTGATAGAATTTCTCAGGACATCCTTAGCAACATAAAACCAAAGTCCAATTTTCTAAGTTTTTCCTCATACTCTATTTTCCATTCTAAAACATTTTGAGATGTCAGTGATCAAGTCTACTCAAGTTAAAGACAAGGAATCAGTTCCCCTATTTAAATCTCTTTATACAAGTTAACTCTCTCCCAGGGGTGTTCACATTTTTTTAAACTGATTTCTCACCATTCTTCAGCTACCTAAACAACCAAATTTCAACTTCATGAATTAACTGTGACAGCTTCTCACCATATCCTACCCCAACAATACTGCACTCTCAGTTGAAAACAAAAGTACATGACAATTTTGGTCCCTTTGATAAAATTCAGCAAATACATCAACACTATCACACAAAACAGTCCTATCCATACAGTAGATAAAAACATTTATTAAGTACCGTGTTTTCCCATTACTACCAAAGAAGTTAAATGCATAGCTTTTCATCACTATCCTTGGGGCACTATCATTCATACAGTGTAAAACCAAAATTAAATCAAAGTTGGCCACAACTTTTCAATAGTGCTCATAAAACCAAAAGGATTAAAGGAGCTGAACGGTGGGAGAGGATTAAAAACTCCTTGGGGAGTAAAAAGGGAGGTGGAGGCATTATAGCCTTTCTGGGGACAAAGGGACTCAACAGTTTCATCCTCCCCTATTGCTCTCCTCTCACCCAAGAATTCGGTAGATCAATTCCCTGCCCCCACCTCCAGTCTTTACTCTTTAGTTCTTATCCTAGCTTCTAAATTCTCTTTTCCCCTTTCACTCACCATGATTTCTCTTCTGCACCAGCAGCTCCCTATCCCAGTCCATTTCTTTTCAATTACCACTAGTTTTTGCACCTCCAGATCATCCTCCACACAGGGCACTTAATCACCCCCCTCCCTTGTCTTTTCTCCCAGGTCTGTACCCGCATAAAGCTCCATTTGCCTCCCTTCCACATATTTTCCCTACTCTTTATCTCATTTTCCCCAGTTCTGTTCCCCACTCTCTCAATTCACCTCCCTTCTCTTAAACCTATCTCCTTATTTCCTCTTGCTTCCTAAACCCCTACAACTTTAACCTTCCTCTCACCACCTAATCTTTACCCTGCCCTAAGCCTTAGTTTGCCCTTCCCCTATGTAACTTCTTTTACTTTACTTAAGTCCTTCATCCCCTTCAACCCATCATTGAAGTTTCCCATCTTCCCTACAAAAGCCTCTATTCAGTTTTAAGCCTTTTCTCAATGGCAGTTTTTTTTTTTTTTTATTTCCCTGGATTTTAAGGCTATCTCAACCAATCAATCAATAAGTATTATTATCCACCTGCCTTGCTCTTTACACTCAGTTCTAATCCGTCCCCCATTCTATCTCTCAAGCTTAGTTTTCTCCCCCTACTGTGGCAGCCATTGCCCCCGCAACCACTTCACCTCTCTGTCATCTCCACTTCCCTAAAAATCCTGGTTTCCCTCCCTCAGTTTCTAAGCTATCATTGATACTATCCACCCTCATCTCTTAAAACCCATCTCTCTCCTTGTTTTTTTTTTTATCCCCTTTCTCCCTTCCCAAACCTTATATCTTCCCCTCACTGATCACCTTTCTCTACCGAATGCCATCTCCTTCCCTCTTTGATTCCATCCCTGCTTTGATCCCCATTCTCTCCTAAATCCAATTTTTCTTCCTCATTGGGATTCCCCCCCTGCCTTCAAACTAAAACATGGTTTCCCTGTCGCTCTTCTTTATCTTGTTTCTCAGCTCCCTCTAAATCCCATCTCCCCCTACCCTCTGTGAACCCTTATCCCACCTTCAAACCCTATCTCCCTTCTCTCATTCTTATTTCCTTTCCTTCTAACCCCCAGTTCATAGCTCCAAGGACCCTCCGTCTCCTTCAATTCCATTTCATGGCCCCTACGGATCTCCCCGGTCCTCACAACCTCATCTCTGCTCTCATTACCAGCTCCTCATCAAGCCTTCATTAAAAACCTGGTATCCGTTCCCCTCTCTCTGCCTTATTTCTGCCTTTTCCCTCACATTTGCCCAAACCCCTCTCCCTCCTACTCCATCACCCCTGTTTCCCACAGTCACACTCATCAGTGGACTCCTTCACCCCTTCCCTGGACCCCCTCCCCATATCACTTCTTCATGCCCCTTCTATTCCAAACTCCAGATGCACCCCCTCACCATTCCAAACCTCCCTCAAGCTATCCTCCCCCCAACCCAAGCCCCCCCCAAAGCAGCCCCCTCCCCCATTCTGTCCCCCACCCGCCCCGCCCCCTCCCGGCCGCCTCCCCTCCCCCCACCCCACGTTGTTCCCTCGCTCAGAGGCGCGCGCCGCCTTTGTCGCCCCCTCACCCGGTGTGTGCATTTTGTGTGTGTGTGTGTTTTTTGGGGGGGACGCCGGTGGGGTAAGGACTCCTGTCCCCGCCCCCTGAGTCCCAGGCTGGGCTTCCCCTGTCTTCGTCTCGGAGAATGTGTCCCCCCCGCCACCGCCGCCCCCTGGCGCTGCCCTCATTTACCGCTCCTTCCACCTTCTCCTGCCCCCCCCTTTTCCCACCCCCCTCTATTTACCGCCATCATCAGCACGCGCGAGCTGTCACCGGAGCGCGAGACAACCGAACGGCAGGACCCCGCCCCCTCCCCGCCCATTGGCTTAGCACGCCCATGCCCCGCCCCACCCGGCCCTGCAGTGCGCCAACAGCGCAGCGCTCAGATTCCCGGCCCCCCTTCCATCCCCGGCCCCCGCCCAGCACCAAGAGTATTCTTCTACAGAATCTCGCGCCACCGGCGCCGCAGCGCAAAGGGTCTACCGCCGACGCTCGGCGGCAGCCTCGAGGCTGGCGTAAAGGACGGCGGCGTAGCGGGGCTTTTGTGAATCGCGGAGAAGTTTGGTTGAGTCACAAGAGGGTAAATACAAGGATTTCCAGACAAAGAGACTCTTAAAGGGACAGAGTTCCACTGCATGCCCCGCCTCCTTAAAGGGCCAGCATCCTTCTTTATTTCCCCACCCTACATTCTTCCTCTGAAAACTGGTGACAATTGGAACCTCGAATTCTTCAGTTTTCTGCCATCTTCAGGAAGCAGACCCATTTTCCTCATCTTCGATTCACCTACCCAACTCCTGGTGCAGTCCCTGAATCTGGAGTCCGAGGCCATGAGTTTGAATTCTGGCTCTGCATTCCCATAATGGTATGACCTTGGGCAAGTCACCTAATCTCTTGAGTCTCAACATTTTCTAGGTGAGGAAATATGAAATGTGGGCTTGGACCAGGTGGTAGCCTTCAATCTCTCCCTAGTCTGTCTTTCTTTGATGTAGAAATAAGAAAACTTCAGCTTATAGTCTTGGAGAATTAGTTACCTGGAACACTGGGGTTAGGTGACTTGTCTGTAATCATACAACCAGCTTGGGGAGGAATTTAAACTCAGGTCATCAAGGCCAGCTTTAGCCACTAAGCTAAGGAACTGGAGGCCTGGAATTAGGAACATAAAGCTTTGAGTTTTAATGCTGCTTCAGACTCTTAGAAGCTATAATGGTCACCTCTAGGCCTCAGGTTTTTTTTCTGTAAAATGGGGATGTTTTGAAGATCAAATGATCTATACAAATACAAATAACAACACTCTGAAAAATCTTAAAGCACTGTACAGAAACAAAAAATTAATATAAGCCATTCCCTTCCTGAAAACCAAGAGACTTCCATAAGAGAATTAATTGGCAATAAGAAATTACTCTGGGCTAAAAAGCAATGTCCACCATTACTGACTTTGTCACTGACATCCCTCAAGTTAACTTATTTTGTTTCCTCCCCAAGGAATAAGTGTTGATGGTTTTTAGAGGGTTAAAAAGGGTGGGTGGGTGGAAAAGTTAAATAGGAAGTTCCTGGTGAGTACAACCTAATAGAAAGATCCTAACCATTAACTATTTCTTAGTGCTTCCCAGTTTCACCGAAGTGAGACTTAAGGTACACTGATCCCATTAGTTTATCATCAAAAAAGATGAAATGGTCCCTTCCTTCTACTTGTAACCAAATGGGAGAAATGCAACAAAGACATACTTAAGGCCAAGTGAAAAGTACAACTAATTATAACTGCATGGATTCACAAATATTATATATTAGTAAAAGTGGGAAGAGAAAGTGCAGTACCCCCTCCAACATGTGGTGAGGCTTAGAATAGAAAAATAGACTTTAAACCTATACCTATCTGCTTTCTTTATTTCAAATGATTATTAATAAACTCTATAGAAAAGAACAACCTGGAGTTATTGATTTAAATCCAACAGTAGCCAGAAATATATCTATATGTATATGTATATGTTACCAGTTACAGCTAGAAGTCTGGGAAAGCTGTCTGAAAGAGGTAAAACCTTGTAAGTTTTGGAAAAGAGGCACATGATTTAGTAGAGGGCAGCTAGGATGGGAAAAGATCCTGTATAACAGCTCACAGAATATAAAAGCTAAAAGAGATCTTACTTAGATCATCTCTAATCCAATCCCTTTGTTTGATAAGGTCACACAGCTAATGAGTTCAAATCTAGCAGGAAGATATTTGAAGTAGGGAGTTCAGTTAGGAGTAATGAGGGTCTGTATTCAGTGGCAGCTGTGTGAGTGAAGAGAGTGGGATAAATGGAATAGATGTTAAGAGGTTGAAATGGTAATCAGTATCTTTTGATTCCAAGACCCTTGCTATTTCCTGTATAGACCAAAATATTTCTATAGTCAGTTGACATTTATTAAGGATTTACTATGTGTCAAACAAAATCCTTGTTTCAATGAACTCACATTCTAATGTGGGAAAGAACACACAAAAACCATGTATATATAGTTTTTTTAATAGAGTAAATGGAAGGTAATGTCAAAGAGAAGGTACTGGGGGTAGAAGTTGGAGAAAACATCTCCTGGAGAAGATGGGATTCAAGCTGAATCTTGAAGTAAGCCAGGGAAGCTAGATGGTGAGGAAGTAGAGCATTCCAGACAATGAAAGGCATGGAGTCAGAAGACTCATATATGAGAATAGCAAGCAGGCTAGTACAGCTAGATCAGAGCAAGGAGGGTAATAAAGTGGAAAAGTAGTAAAGGTCCACATTGTAAAGGGTTTTAAATACCAGAGAACTTTAATTTGGTTCTGAAGGTAATCAGAGCCACTAGCATTTCTTGAAATCAAAGGTGACATGTTCAGACCTATACTTTTAAGTAATTTTGGAAGCTGAATGACTGGATTGGCTGTGGCATATTCCAGGTAAGAGGTTCTTGAAGGCCTTTTACTATACTGGTGGCTGAGTAATGAGGAGATGTATAGAATATAGTGTAAATTTTAAAAATTAATATTCAATATTTCAAGTATATTTATAAGATTTATTAATAATAAAACTTGAAGCAAGGGAAAATAAAAGGCTAGAGAAACAGAGAAACATGTCAGAAAAGGAAAATAACATGCTGAAAGGAATGTGGAAAAATAGGGACACTAATGCACTAAGAAATTATGGTGGTGAACTTGAGAAGGCAAAGTTGTAAACTGGTCCAATTATTCTGGACAATTTAGAACTATGGCCAAACCAAAACTGCTGGTATTCTTTGACTAGCAAAACCACTACTACTAAGTCTGCATCCAAGAGTCCAAAGAAAAGGGAAAAGGATCTATTTATATAAAAATATCTATAGTATATCTTTTTGTGTTGGCGAAGAATTGAAAATTGGGGGGGATGCCCGTCAATTAAGGAATGGCTGAACATATTGTAGTATCTGAATGTGATGGAATTACTATTATGCTATAAGAAATTATGAACCAGGATGGTTTCAGAAAAACCAGAGATCTTATATGACCTGATTTAATGTGAGATGAGCTGAACCAGGAGAATACTATACATAATACCAGCACTTTATCAAGACAAATGATTTAAGGCAATTCCAAAGGACCCATGTTGAAAAATGCTATCCACCTCCAGAGAGAACTGATGAACTTTGAGTGCAAAGGGAAGCATACTTTTTTCATTGTCTTGGTTTTTCTTGTTGGTGTTTTTCTTGTTTGTTTTTGGCAATATGGCAAAAATGGAAATATGTTTTGTGTGACTTAATTTCAAACTCAAAAGATTTTTAAAATGTTAAAAAATTTCACAAAATGTAATTGGGAAATATTTAATGAAATAAATTTAATTTTAAATAAATAATAGGAAGTTTTTTCTTATAACAACTTTGAGCATTACTGTCCCTATTTTATAGATGAGAAAACTGGAACTCAGAAAGATTATGAGGTCTATCCTGGGCTCTCAGAGCTAGGGGTTTCCAGAATAGACTCAAAATCAGTTCTCCCAACTCCCAAGACCAGTCAGTCTTTTCCCCACCATATTTATAGCTGCCAGCTCAGTCTTCGGATGCTTTAATTTGATTTATGAAGTGACTGGAAGGAAAAAAAAATTACTAGAAACTACTGAAGGATTCTAAGAAGCAAGTGGCCCAATAAGACCACTATTCTAGAAAAGATCTAGAAAAAACAAGTGTCATTACTATTACTGTAGGCAAAATTGACTAGATACAAGGTGAGGGATTAGGCAGAGAGAATAGCCAAGAGTGCTGCCTGAAGTCATTCAAGCATAAGATGGTTAAATGGGCCAAAAAGCCAGAGAAAACAGAGGCTATGGGGTGGATCCAATGAAAGAACTGATGGGTTTTAGAAAGAGACAAGATAGGAAAAGCTCCAAGCTGACCAGCAGATGAGAAGGAAGCTGAATATGAGAGCTGTAAACTGGTGAAGAAACACTGAACTTTGTTTATGATTCAACATATGGCAAGGAGTCAACGTTTTTCTCATGTTCTTAATAAATTATTGTCACTGACATCCCAGGCTTTTCTTTCAAGGTGGAGGATAGATGAAATCCCATACAGCAAGGGCCATTACAAAGATAGATTGAAGAGAACGAACTTAATTCCATATTCCAGCAGACAACACAGATCAAGGGTGATTGGAATGAATTATCTGCTCAACAAATACTCTCTTCTCCCCAACCACCATCCCAGCATCTTCATATAAAAGTAAGTATAACAAAAGCAACATTTATTTTGCTTGAAGTGGGTAAGGAGAATAAGGAAGCAGATTATGTCCTGTCATCAAGTACCAACAACCTCTCCTCAAATTCTCAATGTCCAAACCATTAACCAAAACATAACCACAACTATCGCCTTCCAACAGATTTAGAATCATATGTGTTATATACTTTCCAAAGCACTTTCTAGTCTTCAAATTAGTTTAAAAAAAATTAGTAAATGCAAGCTATCTGACTCATTTCCAGTATTCCAGGATGGCAATTTAAAAATATTGGAAAGAGTAGTTGGAGTGAGGACCTGGATTCAAATTCCATCTCTACTATTTATAATCTGTGACCTTGGGGGAGTCATCTCTCTGAGCTTCATTATCCTCATGTCAAATGAAGGGATTGTCTAGATCTTTATTGTCTCTTCCAGTTTTGAGTTTTATGATCCTATAACATCTTAAAAATGTAAGCTTCCTGAGGGCAGGAACTGTTTCATTTTTTTATTCTGTATCCCCAATGCCTAGCACAGTAGTAGGCATTTGATAAATGTCTGAAGCTCTATTTCTCCCTTTCTATACAGTCTTCCAATCCTGGCTTTCACAGTTCATATCTGTCTCTCATGATCTTTGACAATTTCCAGTGATCAAAGGTACTCCCATCAATCTATCAAGATATATTAACTACCTACTATTTGCCAGGCACTGTGCTAAGAGGCTCTAGGGATACAAAAGGAAGTAAAAGACTATCTCTGTCCTCAAGCTCATAATCTAATGGTTCAATTTCAAAGGGAGTCATACTGTTATCTTTTTAAAAATTTCAGGAGGAAATTTTAATTAATTTTAATCTTCTAAAAGTCAACATTGTGGGTTCGAATCAAGGACACATGTGACACCCAGTGGAATAGCACGTTGGCTACAGGAGGGGTGGGGGTGGGGGAGGAAAAGAAAATGATCTTTGTTTCCAAGGAATAATGTTTGAAAATGACCAAATAAAAGTCAACACTGAAGCAGCTAAGCACAGTAGATAAAGCGCCAGGCCTGGTAGTGAGGAAGATTTGGGCTTCCTAGCTGTGTGGCCCTGGGCAAGTCATTTAACTTTGCCTAGGCCCTTGCTACTCTTCTGTCTTAGAATTCATACTAAGATTGAAGGTAAGGATTTAAAAAAAAAAAAGTTCAATCCCATAAAAGAATGAATAAGAATGTTATAAATGGAAATAAAATGGATAATACATTTCAAAAGAAGTTAGTAAAAACCTTCCCTAAGCTCCCAAGAATTTCTATTCATGTAGCAATTTTACTACCCAGACTTTAGGAACTAGATTTGTTTCAATCATTAGGTTTAGAAGACTATGAGATTTTTTTTTTTAAATGACAGAATTTTACGCTCCAAATACAACTTATGTAGTTTGTGAAAATGGCATTTTACCTGTCATTAAATAATAGTTCATATTTATATGAACTTTAACTTTATGCACATGAATTTTACAAAGCACTTTTCCTTCAATAAGCTTGTCAGATAGGAAGTTCATTATTACCCCCATTATACAGACAAGGAAACTGAAGCTCAGAAAGACTGTTGCCTTGGGTTAAACATCTAGGGAAATTTTCAGTTAATCATTCAGAGTTAATTATAGATCTTCTAACTCCTGGGTTAATATACCAAGGGGTTGAAAAGACAACTACTTGGGTTGTCTAAACCATCAAACCATCTTTTATATTTTGGCCATGCTCTGAAACCAGACGTGTATTTCTACAAGCAGCTGGATTAATATATATACATATATATTATATAATTGTTACATTATTATATTATATTAAATATTATATTATTATATAATATATAATATTATATATATATTAACCCTGACCACCTGTCTTAGTATCAATTCTAAAACAGAAAGGCAAAAGCTAGGCAACTGGAAGTTGAGTGACTTGCCCAGGGTCACACAGTCAGGAAGTGCCTGAGGCCCCATTTGAACCCAGATCCTCCCTCCAGGCCTAGAGCTTTAACCACAGTGCTCCCTAGCTACCTCTATGAATGTACATTTCTAAAAAACAGAGGTAGCTCCAATCTAATCACATATCAAAGGAACTATCTTCATTTTTTTACTTGCGTATAGCAGGAGCTTGATAAACAATAGAAGACAATTGTATCCTGAGAATTTAGTGCTTTGCATACATTAAGCATTTAATATGTGCTTGCTTATCTGATTCCTTCATTAAACAAATCTACTACTTTGGCTTTTTCTTCCCCCACTGGCTTTGTTCTCCCTTTCATACTGGATCTTCAAAACAAAATAAGTTATTACCCAAGTCATTATGCTACCCTTAAGTTTCATATTCCAGGTGGAAATGAACAGATTTGTTCTTGTCCTTGGTGGTCTTGAAGTTAGGAAGAATGAGTAGGCAGGAACATGTTGAAGGGACTCTCTGTGGGGGCAAGGCCTACATCTACCATCAGGAGAAATTTCTCACAAAGGAGTATGACTAACACTCCCATAAAGCCAAGTTATAGAATGCTAAGTTATGAATAAACAAGAGCCTCAAGTCTCAGGAGTGGATAGGGCAACAGATAAGAAGATGGATCACTGGCTTCAGCGTTGAAAGATCCTTTATAGACCAACCTCCTTATTGTAGGGATGAGGAAATTGAATTGACAATTTAGTTAGTGAAGGATAATAATTAAGATTCAAAAACTAGGTCCTAACTCCCAATTAAGGGCTTACTCTAGGAGGCCCCCAGAACTCAGACTGTTACAAAACAATGGTAAAGGGTAAGCAATGAGGGATACGTTCAAATATTACTTTTTATAAATGCACATTTTTTAACATCAGAAAATTTCACCGCCCATCACACAAAAGTATTCCATTTTCTGAGTGATTAAATCACAATGTGTCAGGGCCTCTTGCTCTTTATCTGTATAATGAGAAGGCTGAACTAGATAGAACTAGATGATCTCTAAGGTTCCCTTCCAGTTCTCTGTGATTCTGGGAGGTCACATGTCATTAAAATAAAGGTTCAAAACTGGTAGATACAAAAGGCAAAGAATTTTCACAAACAAGGTAATGGTAGAATTTTTCAGTTGAATCTCCATCACAAAAGGAGTTAAATTACCAACAGATAGTTAATGAAAACCTAAAATCAGCATCTAGTGCTTAGCTTTCATTTCTAGCCTAAAACAGTATGGCATTAGAGAGGTCATACCAACAGCCAGAAAGGAAAGGCTAAGGAAAAACTAGCCAAAGCAGGGCCTGGCATAGGGAGCTAGAAAGGGTATAAGAGAAAGATTACTAGACTGGAAGACCTCCCCCTCTCCCCCAAGTTCTCATGTAACTGTGTGCTTCCCCTCCCTGGGTTATTTCCTCTTCTGTAAAAATGAGTTGAAGTGAGTAATTTCTAAGGTCTCTTCCAGCTTTAACATTCAAAGAATCACAGTATCTCATGAGTTGGAAAGAAACTCAAGACACCATTTGGTCCAGCCCATACATGAGCTTCACAGGGATGCTATCCACATCCAGAGAAAGAACTATGGGAGTAGAAACAGAGAAGAAAAATAACTGCTTGATCACATGGGTCAATGGGGATATGACTGGAGATGTAGACTCTAAATGATTACCCTAGTGCAAATAATAATATGGAAATAGGCCTTGATCTTAGGTCTTTACACATGTAAAGCCCAGTAGAACTGAGCATTGGCTACAGGAGGGGGGGTGGGAGGAGGGGAGGGAAAGAACAAGAATCATGTAACCATGGGAAAATTTTCTTAATTAAATTAAAAAAAAAAAAAGAATATTCTTCATAGCACACCTGGCAAATGGTCATGAAGCCTCTGCTTAAGTCTTCCCTCATTAGATAGGAAATCCAAGTCAATCCATGTAGCCATTTCTATTTTCAGATAGTCTCTAATTGATTATTGGGAAATTTTTCCTTATATCAAACTGAAACATGTCTTTCTGCAACTGCCTTTCTACCTCTTGCTTCTAGTTTTATCCTCTAGGGTCAAAACAAGCTTAACCCATCTTTTACATGACAGCCCTTCAAACATTTGAAGACAGCTATGATATCCCCCACTAAGACCTGTCTTCTCTAGGCTAAATATTCTTGAGCTTTCTGCAGCACTGATTAAGGTATCCAGTCTGGTCTGGCCTGGGAATTAGTTGGGATCTTGGTAGTTTCCAAATTTCCCATGGCCTAACTCCAGATGAGAAAGGTATAAGACTATAGACTGGACTTGGACCATCCAGAGGTGATGAAGTGGGAGGAAAATCCCTTCAGTTACTTCCATGAACTCAAGACAAGATAAATTAGGAAGACAATTGGTTCTGAGCTAGTATTAGGGAGGCCAGATTAATAAAGCTATGATAAAGTGACTTGGGAAACTGCTCAGGTGTCCCTGTGTATCATCTCATATGTACACAAAGTCTATAAAGAAAAACTGCAAAATTGCAGCCAAGAACAAACACTCCTTGGGATAGTTTCCAAGCCCCAGAGGGGGAGAGCTAAAGCAAATCAGCAAATACCCCAGACAAGCCAATTTACCAGTCACTTCAACAAAACTCAGCAGAACACCATCAAGAATATTTTAAGGACACTGAGGACTCCCACACCCATTTCCATGACAGAAACCCAGTCATATCCTTAGACCAAAAGAATAAACTTTTATTACAGAATAATCAGAACATAAAAGTAGCCCATCCAAATGGGGAACAGGGCCAAGGCCATAGTGGCCTGAGAGAACAGGAGGCTGATGGCAGTTGCCAAGTCAAGGATACCACCCCCTGGCCTATCTTCCTGAAAGATGAGAGAAAAACTCGAACATCTCAATCATCCAGTTCTTTTCTCCCAAGAAGTCAAGAACCACAAGGCTCATCCTAAGACCACCGTACACAGGTGGGGGAAGGGTATCTGTGTGTGTGTGTGTGTGTGTGTGTGTGTGTGTGTGTGTGTGTGTGTGTGTGAGAGAGAGAGAGAGAGAGAGAGAGAGAGAGAGAGAGAGAGAGAGAGAGAGAGAGAGAGTGAGAGAGAGAGAGAGAGTGAGTGTGTTGGTGAGGGGAGTACAAAGCCCCACAGAATGAAGCCACAGTTTTGCATGTGCAGAGGAAGACAAGAAGCCTGGCCTTTATGTCCTGGGTTCCAGGGGTTGGGGGGCTGGGATGAAGCACCTTCATCTCCTGTGGAGTCACACTGGCAACGCCAATCATTCTGCAGCTCCCCACTCACTAACGGATACCAGCCACAGGCACCTGCTGCTGTTTTCGAATCTTGTTGAAGAGTTCCATATACTGGGCCATGGTGTCAGCAGGGCCATACACCCCGTCGTGTCTATTCCCAAACATTGCTGGTGCCCCTGGATTGTGGCTGCCCAGGAAACTCTGCAGGAACTCCAAGACCAGGTTCCAGCAATCACTAGCCACCACACATGGGCCATACTCCACCTAGGGGCCAAAAGGACATGATTTGAGAATAATTGTATTCAATCAAGTGCCTAGTACATGCAAACTCTAAGATCATGGGATTTAGAGCTTTAAAAGACCTTAAAGATCATCCAGTCAAACCCTTCATTAAACAGATAAGGAAACTGAGACTCAAAATTGAACTAGCTTGCCTAATGTCACAGAGTTGAGATTTGAACTCAGGTTCGCTTACACTTGAATTGACTCCATCCATCATGACTGCCTCTCTATATTAGGTATATAAACAAGATATGACACTGATCCTCCTCTTAAGCAGGTTACAATCTAATAGTAGGGGAAAGACAAGGACAAAAGTAAGTATGAGGATATTAAGTGCAAAAGATTGAAAAAATACCAAATTTTCAATCTCTCCTTATTCACTGGTTATTTCCCTGTTACTTACAATCATGCCCAGATCTTCACTGTCAAAAAAAGGCTACTAGCCAGTATCTCTCCTTTCTCTATTCCACAGCTGCACTCCAAAAAAAGCAATTTCTACTCATGGTGTCTAAATTCCCTCCTCTCACTTTTCAATTATTTACAATCTGGCTTCTCAACTTATAACTCAACTAAAAAGGTACTCTTCTAAGTCACCAACAATCTCTTAATTGTGAAATCTGATGACTTTGTCTCAATCCTCATCCCTTTGGACTTTTCTGAAGCATTTTACATTATTAACCTCCTTTTCCCTCTGGATACTCTCTTCTCTGGGTTTTTCTCTTAGTTCCTGTCCTACCTCCCTGAGTGCTTCCCAGGCTACCTCAAAAGGCTCTGTTCTTGATAAAGCTTTCCTTTTTATTCAATGTCCAACTGGTGATTGATTGAATCAGTTCTCATGGATTTAATCATTTTTACCAAATGATTCCTAAATCCATATATTCAAACCTGAGTTCCACTCTCACTCCCAACTGCCTACTGGAAATTTCCAAATGAATGCACATAGGCATCTCAAATGCAAAACACCCCAAACAGTACTATCTTTCCCCTAAAACCTGTCCTTTTCCTAAGTTACCAATTTTCATCAAGGATGAAAGCCATCTGAACAATCTATTAGGTTTGCAAACGAGAAGTCATTCTTAATTCTTTCTCCCTTGCCTCTCAAATCCAATCAGTTGTCATTATTGATTCTATCTCTGAAATATATCTCATCTTCAGTACCCTTTCTTCACTCACAGCAACCAACCTACTCTAGGGACCTATCATTTCTTGTCTGGACTATGGCAGTAAGTTCCTAATTTGACTCCCAGCCTCTTCTCTCCGCTCTCAATGTTATCAGAACCGCCACTCATTAAAGCACTTAGCACAGTGCCTGGTACACAGTAGTTGTTATATAAAAATTCCCTTCTCTTACCCATTCATAGATCAGATTTGAGCATCTCATTCTCTTGCTCAAGAATTCTCCAGGGCTCTCCTTTGGTACCAGGATAAAATATAAATTCTTCTAGCTTTTAAAACCCTATGCCACTTGGCATAGGCTTACTGAGCATTATTCTCCATATATTTCACACTCCAACTATACTGGCTGTTTGTTGTTCCCTACACACAAGATTCCATCTTCTATCTCTCAGACTTTGGGCAGACTTCCCTATGCCCAAAATGCTCCCCCCCCCTCAAATAATCTCCAGTCTCCTTCTAAGTTCAGCTTAATAGTTAAAAGCTTATTATTTTATCATAATATAATATTATGATACTATAAGGCTTCTTGTTATAATAAACCTAATTATATTATGTGCATAATATAAGGTCTTATTATTACTAAAGCCTTTACATCAGAAATTACTTTGTATATAGTTAATAGTAGTGGTAATGAGAGTAGTTATTAAAAGTAATAACATTTATATAGCACTTGAAAGCTTGCAGAGTACTATACAAAGATTATCTTTTTTGTGCTCACAACCCTAGGAGTTGATAGTATTATCTTCACTTTAATAGATGAAGAAACCAAGGCTGAGGAAGGTTTTAGAGATCTGCCCAGGGCCATATGACTTCTACCTGAATCAGGATTTGAAATCCAGTCTTCCTAATTCCAGGTGCAGGATTCTATCTACTATATCATCTAGCTGCCTTAAGTTAATTTTCATGGTATAAACTGTTTCCCCATCTTACATAGAATATGGGCTCCTTGAGAACTATTCTATTTTTGTATTTGTATCCCCAGTAATTAAAGCCCTGCCTAGAATGAAGGAGATACTCAATGAATATTTGCTGAGTGATAGTGAGTGATGAATAAAAGGAGAGATCCAGGCAAAGTGCTATGAGACATGCGAGGAGAGAGAGAATACTCCTAAATGAGCCATTGGGGAAAATGGTACCTAAGTTAGACTTCTAAGAAAGAAGCCTTCAATAGAAAGCACAAAACAAGATTAGAAAGGTAGGGGAAGGCCAGACTATGGGCAGCTTGGCCCACTTGGATCAGAAGTCTATATTTTATTGAGCAAGCTATGGGGAGGTCACTTGAAGTTTCTGAAAAGGGATGACCATTAGGAAGGTGATATTAAAGGTGATATTATATGCCTCCTCTATCCTCCCAGAGCATCTAGCACGTCAGGTACTCGGCAAATTTTTTTTTTTAAATACATTATTTTATTTGGTCATTTCCGAGCATTATTCATTGGAGACAAAGATCATTTTCTCCCCCTCCCCCCATCCCATAGCCGACGCCGATTCCACTGGGTATCACAAGTATTCTTGAATTGAACCCATTTCCATGTTGTTGGTATTTGCATTAGTGTTCATTTGGAGTCTCTTCTCAGTCATATCCCCTCAACCTCTGTAGTCAAGCAGTTGCTTTTCCTCAGTGTTTTTACTCCCAGTTTGTCCTCTGCTTGTGGATAGTGTTTTTTCTCCTAGATTCCTGCAGATTGTTCAGGATCACTGCATTGCCACTAATGGAGAAGTCCATTACGTTCGATTGTACCACAGTGTGTCAGTCTCTGTGTACAATGTTTTCCTGGTTCTGCTCCTTTTGCTCTGCATCACTTCCTGGAGGTTGTTCCAGTCTCCATGGAATTCCTCCACTTTATTATTCCTTTTAGCACAATAGTATTCCATCACCAACATATACCACAATTTGTTCAGCCATTAGTTGGCAAATTTTTTTGGGAAAACTGATACAAATAGTTCAGACGCTATTTTATACCTCCTCCCTCCATACAACCCTCCATGCTTCTTCTAATATAGGACTTTTTTTTCTGGACAATAAATCCTTTACTCCCTCTTAGGCCCAAGAAACCTCTGGTATGATCTAAGAAATAGATTATCTGCTAAGGTACTAAATAAAATCTCCTAAAACATCTACAACAATAAAGAACAGATGGGAGCACACATAGGTAGTTGTGAATCTACTTTTCTAAGGCACAAACAACCTTCTCAAAGTAAAACAAAATTCACTCTAAGTATGGATCCTAGTACACTCTTTCTCAACTAGCTTCATATTTGAGCAAGGATTTCAACACCGGAGGCAAACTCAGTTGAGTAGATAAGATGCAGGCAGTCTGAAGTTTGACCACTATGCTTAGATGAAGTAGACTGAATAGAGGATATGACGGTTAAGAAAGCTGAGGCTCTTGGAGGGCAACATGTCTGAAGGGGATAGTGGCAGGAAATAAGGTACTGAATTCACTGAGGAAAAGAATGACCTTGAGAAAACAGTGGATAGCAACAACAAGATTCTCAAGAGACCACAGCGAGTTTTAAAGGAAGAGAGAAGGTTGCTAAGTGATGGTGGGAGAGGAAGAGTCTAAAAGTGGCAATAGGGAACAAGGATTATACCAATCAAAAGTAATATTTCTTCCTGGCTCCATGTGGCTGGGGATATGAGAAAAGGAGCAGACAATCTTAAGAGAAGGTCCCAGGGAGAGTGATGTCTTCTAGAGAAAGCTATACTTTCAGTGAGCACCAAAAGATAGAAGGAATGTGAAAGGAAGAGATGTAGGTTGCAGGGAAATTTGTTAACAATTAACAAGAAATATATCATGGCATGGGAGATCAAGAGCAGATCTGAGTCCAAGTCTCACTTCTAATACATCCTGGCTACAGGATCTCAAGGAAGTCACTTTACCTTCGCTGCTCTAGACTAGAAATTACATGCCATATGAACTAGCAGAGGGAGCTCCTCATTAGGAGTTTTTGAATTGATGAAGACACAGGTTTGGTTCAAAAAAGAAAGAACAGAGGAGAGTTCCAGAGGGCTAGTGAAAGAGAAAGGAGAAAGGAGGACAAAGGGCTAGGGAAGGCCAAGGCTGAGTTTACTAAGAGGAACACAGGGAGGAAGCCCTGCCGTAGCCAGTGCTTCCTGACATCCTTCACAATGAATCCACAGGTTGAATACTGTATTAAGATACTGTGCATCCCTGATGGGTTTATACCCCAAAGAGATAATAAGGAAAAAGACTTGTACAAAAATATTTATAGCTGCACTCTTTGTGGTGGCAAAAAATTGGAAAATGAAGGGATGCCCTTCAATTGGGGAATGGCTGAACAAATTGTGGTATCTGTTGGTGATGGAATACTATTGTGCTAAAAGGAATAATGAACTGGAGGAATTCCATGTGAACTGGAACGACCTCCAGGAATTGATGCAGAGTGAAAGGAGCAGAGTAAGGAGAATATTGTACACAGAGATAGATACACTGTGGTACAATTGAATGTAATAGACTTCTCTACTAGCAACAATGCAATGATCCAGGACAATTCTGAGGGACTTACAAGAAAGAACACTATCCACATCCAAAGAACTGTAAGAGTAGAAACACAGAAGAAAAACAACTGCTTGATCACATGGTTTGATGGGGACATAGATTGTATATATTAGTAATATGGAAATAGGTCTTGATCAGTGACACGTGTAAAACCCAGTGAAATTGCTCAATGGCTACAGGAGAGGGGTGGGAGGAGGGGAAGGAAAGAACATGAATCATGTAACCATGCAAAAATATTTTAAATTAATTAAATACTTTAAAATCTGTTATTAAAAAAAGATACTGTGCACCCAAATAGAAGAAGGGTCCCACCATCTCCTGCCAATACAGAAATTCGACAGTGAGTTCATGCTTTACGTCTAAATACATATATGCTATACTATGATGTTAATTTTGAACTTTCACACTCCACATTGTCAATTTCTATCAAGTTGGAAAAGTCAAATTATTGAAAGTAATCATGTAGGAACAAAGTGGGAAGGTATCATATAGGTATCTGCGCTATACAGTTGGGTGTGTGTGGTTGAAAATGGTTGGACAGAAGAGGGAAGGAGAGTGTGAGGTTCATCTTTATCAAGTTCAAAGGTAAGTCACAGATGGAAAAAAGAATGGGGAAAATTGACCTATGGATTTTATGGATATGCAATATTGCATGTACTGTCAAAAATAGTTGATATGTTCATTAGTTTTGCTGAGCTACAGTTTTTTCCCTCTATCTTTTTTTATGAAGCAATTTTTCTTTATTTTAGTAGTGATCAAAGAATTAGCACACATATATAGACAACAAAAGCAACTAAAACTTTAGTTAAGATCCAGAAGTAGATTAAAAATTATCAAACAAAAGTAAATCTAAAATTAAAGCATAGGAAATATAGACTAGTCTTTAGTTTTAGAAACTTTTTTTATATTTATAAATTTCAAATAAGTATTAGACCATACTCTTTTTCAATATTTGTTTTAAGAACTGGCTTAACAGTGAATATTTAGAAATAAAGGTGATATGAAGTCAAAATGTCCAATAAAAATAAGACTTTTTTTGCATATATATATAACATATATATATAAAACACATATATATATAATTATTGGTTACCAAGAACTTTACATATACTATCTTATTTGATCTACACAGGATTCAGATCTTTACATCAGATTTCAAGTTTAATAAGATGGAGAAATTTAGAAGGCACCAACACAGCCCTAGAATATGCTTCTTTCTCTGACCAACCCCTCTCACATAAACACATAGAAGCCATGATGGCTATGACCATGCCCGTATCCAAAAGCATTTCCTACTCCTTTAGTAGCTTATAAACCTTGTACTATCCCCAACCTCCAAGTAGCTAGACCCAAGGTAAGCCAACCTCCATGCTCTCTCCCCAGTTCTACTTGCCCCAGGTACAAAAATTGGTAAATACATCTCTGACAAAAGAACTACGATAATGCAAATAATTGGGGATGTGGGAATTGTACCTTTGATTTAATTAGGAGAGGGAATTCCTGATGGGAATGCTTCTAATAAGAGTATAGCTGGGCACCTATTTTTGCAACATACAACTTAGCTGCTTGGGACACTGGGAGGATAAGTGATTTCCCGGGGCCACAAAACTTGTGTCAGAGATAAGGCTTGAAACCACGCCCACTTGACCGGAGCCAACTCTTTATCCACTTTTTCATGCTTCCTCTCACTTGCAAATATTACCCCTTCATTTACAGATAAAGCAAGAGGTTGACATAAATGTTGAAAGGTAACTGGATGTAAAGCTAAATGGGGGAGAGATAGAGGACTTTGTATTTAACCAGTAGTCATTTAGACTTAATGTAGTAGGTTAACAGGAAGCCAAAATAGCCTTGCAAATAGGGAAAAGGCATAATGAAAAACAGCCTTTTAGGAAAACTCTCAGGGTACCTAGGTGGTGCAGTAAAGTGTCAAGCTTGAAGTTAAGAAGAGTTTTCTTCCAGGATGCAAATTGGGTCTCGGACAGTTATTGGCTATGTGATACTGGCCAAGTCACTTAACCCTCAATTTCCTCATCTATAAAATGAGCTGGAGAAGGAAATGGCAAATCATTGTAGGATCTTTGCCAAGAAAACCCAAAGTGGGGTCACAAAGAGTAAGACATGACACAATCACATCTGGAGAAATCACTGAGTAATCCTTAGTTTGTTATTATAATAATACCAATGTTCCAGGTACTAAATGTTTTACAAATATAACTTCATTTGATCTATAACAACCCTGCAAAGTAGGTGCTTATTATTATTCCCATTTTACATTCGAGGAAAGTGAGGCAAATATAAGTGTCTTGTCCAAAGCCACACAGCTAATAATTGTCTGAGGTAGGATTTAAAGTTTTTGTTTTGTGTCCTTCTTGATCTGTCTCAAAATAAAATCTTACTAATAAATAATAAAATTATGAAAGGCAAACAAAACAAAAACACTCACAATATTTTAGACTAGCACAGTCCATCCCAGCTCAAGATGTGTGATATGATAATCCTGATAAGGTAACCCAGCTCTTTCCTGTTACCAAAATCAATATGCCCTTCACTGATGACCATATGCATCTATAGAGCATGATTTAAAGCCAGAGACATTAAGATTGTCTCTGGACATAAGATTTCTTTTTAAAAAGAAAAAGGCTTGAAGATTTCATTCTATAGTTTATTAAATCTTATCCATCCTTCAAGACCTAGCTCATATGACACTTTATTCATTGTACCTGACTTACCATGTATAAGTCAGTAGGGTTGTTGAGAAGTAAACATTCTGTAAACCTTAAACTGCTATAGAAATGAGTTATTATATACGGCCTTCTTTCCCCTAGATTCTCATTAATAACACTTCATTTTGCACCTAATATATTTATCATGTAATGTATATATTAAAGCTGTCTATGTAGCTGTCTTCTCCACCTCCTGGATTGTGAGCTCCATGAGGATAATAAAAGGTCTTATCTAAAATTTGTATTTTACTTGGTGTCTTACATAGTAGTTCTTAATACCATTTCTCAAAAGTTGCCTAATTACTTTTCTATAGGACGGTGATGGTAAACCTTTTAGAGACTGAGTGCCCAAACTGCAATCCTCAGGCAGCATGTGAGCTCCCTGCCTTACCCCAGACAGGGGAAGGAGGAAGAGCTCCCACTGTGCTACTGGGTAGAGGGGTGTGTCATTTGAGAAATGTTCTTAGGTGTGTGGAGAGGGAGAGAGAAGCAGCCTCCTCTAGCACATGTGCCATAGGTTCACCAACATGGCTACAGGATATCAAGAACAAATATGAACATCAGATATAACTAAAAAAGTAATCATTAAGGACAGCTCCTCTCTATACCTTCTTGTTTCAAATTCCCCCTTCCCTCCAACTAAGGACTAGCAACTATGCTTTCTACACTCAAAACAGCAACAGAGTTGTTAATCATCAGTAAATACAGAGGATTATTATGTCAGGTACTGATACAAAGTTTAGCTAAAACATGCTTCAAGTACTCATGGTACTTTTCTCATGTGTAAAATGGGAATAATAGTAGTGCCTACCTTATAGGGCTATAAGGACCAAATTGAATTAATATAGAAAGCACTATATAAATTGTTTGTTATCATCATCATTGGGTAATACAATTCCTTATTCACCTCCCAGATCTGTTCTTTCCTTCCCCTGAAAACTAATCTTTCTCTGGACTAATGAGGGCTAGGGAAACAGCTAATGAAGAATTGCTTCACATTCCACATTCATGGGAGGGAATAAGCCTGTCCTAGAACTGTGGTTCTATACAAATTATGAAAACTATGGATAATATAGATTGGTAACTTGTTTGATGAGCAATCCTTCAGTCACATAGCTAGCAATGGTCAGAGAGTAGGTAGAGTAGGTCATGTGCACCAAGTCTTCTTGATTTCAAGGCATGGCCTCTCTCTAGTATATCATACTGCCTCTCCCCCTATACCACATACCAAATTGCTGTTCTCAAGATACCTAGTGTTCCTCAGAATTATTGTCCTTAAGAGAACAGAAGCACATAAGTAACTGGGAAAACAATGGGACACAAAGTTAGCACACAAGTAGAATGGCAGATATAATTGAGAACAAAGTTCTAGTCTCCACTGCTACTTACACATTATATGTATGATATTAGCCAAGTTATTTCCTTTTTTGGTGCTTGCCAATATAATGAAGGGGTTGAACTAAATATTATCTAAAGTTCCTTAAAGCTCATTCTATTCTTACTTATTCTCATTTACAAGATTCAGTAATTTTCAGTATTCTTCGCTGGGCACTCCCACCCCACCCCCCAATAATATCCCTAATCCCATTTCCCCAAAGACTCACCTCCACAGAGATGCCTCTAGCACTGGGCCCCATGGTGACAGTGCCCACCTTCACCAGGAAGTCACAGTACTGATAGCGGGTGCCACGGGTCTCAATCTTGTTGGCCTTGGCATTTTGGAAAAAGCCTTTGAGTTTCACCATAAGCACATCAAAATTTGCATCAGCAATGAGGCAGGGGCCATTCTCAAAGAGGGCAAAGCAGCTTAGAGGGTATTCTGAGTTGTGCATCACATACATCAGCTTTCCAGCCTGGCCTAGAAAGGAGTAAAGACCCAATTCATTACCAAATCCAGAACAATATGGAATTCAAGGTATAAGGTGAGGAAGTTGGACAAAATAAGCCAGTAAGGTCCTTTCCAATGGTAATATTCTATGATGCTGGAAGAAGGATGCCATACTGCAGATGGTCTTGGCATTTATTCAGAAGCATCAGGACAAACCTATAGTATTTATATAGGGAAAGGGAGGGAAGAATGGAAAGGTGAAGAGGAAACAATCTTAGTCCTAAATATCACCCAGAGATGTCTAGCCAACTTTATATAGAGACCCTAGAGCAACATAAGTCTAAGAAAGGACCTGTCCTTGGGAAATGTCTTCACAAATAAGAAGCAAAAAGGTCAGATGCTAAGGTACAAGAAAACACGTCTGAGTTCCCAACCCAATTCAGTCACATTGAACCAACCAGTGTGAGCCTTGTCTATCTACAAAGAAGGGAAAGGGGAATATATAGCAAATCAAATGCAATCTACATCAAATGACTCCCTATAACTAGATTTCAGTCTTGTAACATATCCGTATAAATGTCATATTGCTTTCCAAAATCTTAGTATCAAAAGGATATAAGAGCATGTGATCACAGCCATATAGTTAGAAAGGAACTTGAAGATCATTTAATTAATTACCTCATTTTACAAATGAGAAAACTGATATTTAGGGACAGTAAGATACTAGCCTAAGAACACATAGGTAATAAGCATCAAGTTGAGATTTGAACCCAAGACCTCTGACTCCAGAGCTGATGTTCTTTCTACTATTCTATTGTTTTCTACATAGATATATTTATAATTTAAGTCTTGGGAATTTTCAGTATATTGCCAATTCCAGTAGAGACAAAGCTCTAGGAGGTTTTCTAAAGCCGGTAAAGATTTAAGCTAGGGTCCAATAAACAGACCAAGTCTGTTGTCTATGGAACAGACTAGCTGATTTGATAAAGAAAAGGTCAGGCCTCCCTTTACTGCCCTAAAAGAGGGCCTCTAAGTGATTAATTTGTGATAACATATATGTAGAAAGTGAAAGAAAAAAAAAGATAGAAGAGGAAAGAGGAGATCAGGTCAGGAGAACAGTGAAAAATACCTGCCAGAGACAGACTACACCCAATAAATGCTAGAAAGTATGTTTGTGGGTCAGCTAGATGGCTCAGAGGATAAAACACCTGGCTTGGAGCTAGAGGCACTGAATTGAAATCTCAGACACTTCCTAGCTATGTAATCCTAGGCAAGTCACTTATCCTGAGTGCCTAGTCCTTGTCCTTCTGTCTTAAGAGTTGTTACTAAGACATAAGGATTTTAAGAAAAGATGTGTATTATGAAAAAGAGAGAGCATATTTGCCAAATGGCTTGCAAATCTAATCAAAGGAGCTTTAAAACTAAAAAAGAGGGAGGAGGGGAAAGACTATCAAGTCAGATAGCATAAAAAGTAGCTACAAAGAAGGACAGCAGTCAAAAAAATTGATTTCAGAAAAGAAAAAATCCAAGTAAGGAGCAAGTAGCAAACCCCACAGCATTTAACATGCAGAAAGTTTTGTTTAAACCCAAAGGTTTGGATGCAGCTAAGTGGCTCAGTGGATTTAGAATCAGACCCAAACAGGAAGTTGTGGGTTCAAAACTGGCCTCAGATAATTACTAGCTGTGTAACCCATGACAAGTCACTTAACCTTCATTGCCTAGCCTTTACTACTCTTCTGCCTTGGAACCAATATACAGTATTGATTCTAAGACAGAGGGCATAGGTTTAAAAATAAACAAACAAATCAAAGTTTAGGGATAAAGAAGATCTAAGGACCCTAATGCAGGGAAGAAAATTTGCCCCTTGAAGGTTATCAGAAAGACTTGGTAGGATGAAACCCATTACTGGACTGTGGCTCTTGTTGAGTACAACATATTAAAAAGAAACAAGATAAGAAAAAGGAGGTGGGAGGAATGGAATAGCATCTTTTATTAAAAAAGGTATGTTTATATGATAAAATCCAAGAACAAGGAGAGAAGCCTGAAGGTGGGTATTTGGGTGAAGGTCAAAAGAGGGAGAAATATGTGATTTTTGTCACTGTGGCATACTACTACAAAAAAGAGGAAATAGATAAAGATCTTGGGAAATAGATCACAAGCTTCGTAGAGAGGCATTATATATATATATATGGAGAGAGAGAGAGAGTGAGTGATGGGATCTTAAAATTATCTAGACATCTACTAGAGTTCTTTTTCTCTGATGAAAATAGCAGCAGAGAACTTCTTGATTTGCTTTAGTGATAATTTCATTTTTAAAAATGTGAAGGACATAACATGGAAAAATCCTATTCTGGACTTTCCTAAAAGGAAAGAACTGATTGCTAAGGCAGAAAGGATATGAATCCCCAGAAGGAAGTGTAATTTTCTCCTTGAGTTTGTAGATAGAGATAGAGAGGAAGTGTTTGCATAGTCTGGCATACCCCACAGATTTGGGGAAAGCAGATTTCAAAGGATTTAGCAAAAAGATAGGTAGGATCTGATGGACAAAAATATTTCAGTGGAAGTCAGCCCAAGAGGAATAGTACATGCTCAAAAATGAAATTCTGGAGGCACAAAAGGAAGCAGTTCTAATGAAGAGGAAAAAATGGAATTTTTCTGAAGAGACTGATGTGAATACATAAGAAACTTACCACCTACCTTAGATTTTTAAAACATGGAAACAAGATAATTGGAAGACTGTAGGATAGTCCTGGAAAAATAGTTCCAGGAAAGCTAATATTCAAAATGAGCCAAGGCTGGTAAGGCAAACTAAGGACAGGCAAAAAAAGACTTGACAACTTGCAAGGCAGAGCTATTTACATCCTAAATGCTCTACTTAGAAAGGCATTCAATTCTCTAGTGAAGTTCCCAAATCTGTGTTTGGTCTCATGCTAATGAATATTTTTTAATCAAGGACTTGGATGAAGGCACATCAATTTTCAGATGAAGAAAACTGAGTGTGATAGCTAATCCAACAGATGATAGGCTCCAAAAGATTCTTCAAAGGGAAAGTATTGGAAGAAGCTAATAAGATGAATTTAAAAAAGGATAAATGTTGCATGATAATACATGTACAACCCAGATTTAATTGTTTCCCAGCTCTGGGAGAGAGGGGAGGAGGAGGGATCATATAACTTTGGAAAACTTATGTGGAATTAAATGTAATTGATAAAAAAAATGTTAAATAAAACATTAAAAAAGATAAATGCCAAGTCTTGCACTTGGATACAAAAAACCCCAATTCTATAAAGATAATATGGGGAGGCATATTTAAATAGCATTTTTTCTGAGGGAAAAAATATGAAGGAAGAGAAGGACCTGACAGATTGATGAACTACACTTGAGACATTTCTAAAGATGCTTTCAACTTTCCATGATTCTGTTCATCTCATGATGGCTAAGATATAAATCCCCAAAACTAATTCCTCAGCCCTTCAGTGCCCTGAGGCAGGAGGAGCAAGAAAAAGGGGGAATGGAAAAGTCCTTAAAATTCCTCTTTGTAAGTTGGTACTTAAGAATTAGCATTTAGGAAATTTAAAAAAATGCCTTTGTCCCAAAAGGCTGTACAGTCAGTCCAACATGGTCCTCAGCCCTCCTTGCAGTCTAGGGTCACAGAAGTCTTTTCCTCAAAGAACCAGATGTGTACAGTTTACATAGTCCATGACCTAAAGTGGCATCTTCATTACTTAGTGTTTTGCAATAGGTTTAATTTGTTATTAAGTTATATAGCAATAATTAGAAAACAGAGAGATAGATACACAGAGAAAGGATTCTTTCCTGTCCCATTATGCACAGTCGGGAAGATTTGCATGCTGGGAAGACTCTTGGGGTATTCTGGGATTTCTAACTGCCACATTGATCAGTTAAAGACAACTTGTTACTTGTTTTATATTTTATATATATTTATATTTTAAGGAGATTAATAATATTGAAATTTATATATTAGGATAAGGATAGATAAGAGAGATTTGGGTGTTAGGTAAAAAGTGATAGAATAGTTTAAGGAAGTTCACCTTTGGTGAACGAGAAGAAAATCCTTGCAGATCAGTTTGGTGGGATATATTTAGCAAATCTTAGATTTAGATTATGTGTTTTCCTATTGTAGCTTTACCTCCTTTTCCTTTCCCTGCCTCTCTTGAGAGAAATTAATAAGTATTGGATTATACTGTTTCCAGCAGCTTTATTCACCATCTACCACCAAGTGACCCTAACTGCTTAAGTCTATAATCAGCTATCTATCAAATAACTAGATCAATATCATTTATAACAGTAAGGAAGTGATGAGCCCCCCTCTCCCCCACAGGCAACATACTATTAAAAACTACTGGATGCTGAGAGGGAGAAGTTGGGGAGACTGAAGGGTTTTGGTAAATGGTAAGCTTGATGTCAAAGTATAATATGACAACCAAAAAGATTATTATGAACTCTGGCACAGCCTCTAGGAATGGGGAGGTAGGGGGCAGAGTTATAGTTATACTGTAGTCTCTCCTGTCACACCTCATCTAGAGGACCACATTTATTATCGGTTCCAGAGTCTGAGAAGGACATTGATAAACAGAACTCCAGAGGAGGGCAACCAGGATGGTGAAAGGCCCTAAGTCTATGTTATATCAAGATCAATTGAAGGAACTGAGAAGTTTAGCTCAGGAAAGAGAAGGGGAACAAAAAAGCTTCCTTCAAGTATCTGAAGAGCTCTCATGTGGATGATAAGCTTATTTTGTTTGATTCCAGAGTGTAGAATCAAGAATAATGGATGCAAATTACAAAGGCAAATATAGGTTTAATGCCAGAAAAACTCTCTAACAATTACAGCTGTCCTTTAAGTGGAATGGACTACTTCAAAAGAAGGATCTCCCCTTCAAGGGTTATCAAGCAGAGGCTAGACAACCATTTATAAGTTATGTTATTATAGGAATTCCTTTTATATGTAGACTATATGGCCACCGAAGCTCTTTTCAAATCTTAAATTCTATCATTCTGAAGAGAAAAACAGAAAAGGAAGGAGGAAAGAGAGGCTTTATGTTTTAATGACTGGCACTAGGAAGTCTTAGTTCAAAACCTGTCTCAGACACATTAGATGAGTTATCATAAACAAGTCTCTTACACTGTCAGTGCTGTAGGCAACTGTCTAAAACTACAAAATTATAGGGATTTACCAAACTATCAGTAGTAGGAGTTATCCATGATGATGAGGTCATAGGATTGAACCCCTCCCCAAAATTCATCATCTGATTATCAACTTTCTGGTGATGAGTCTCTCTGAAATTAGCTAAACTGGTCTTGGTATGATAGATACACTGTCCACCAACAGGTAGCTTGGTTGGACTTCCAAAGCTTGGTAGGTTATGTTACTAGTTATATTTGTCATGGTTGTTCATTTAAAATGTTCATTAAAAATTTAGAAAATATGAAATCAAGTATTTTCATAGTCAAGGCTTAGGAAAATGCTTAAAGCAAACAAAGGATACAGGCAATTTCAAAGACAAAACTGACAATTTTAGTTACATAAAATGTGAAAGTTTTTACCTGAACAAAATCAGTGTCACTGCAATAAGACGGTAAATCAGTAATTGGGGGAAATGTTACATTTTTTTAAACTCTCACTTTCTATTTTACTAACAACTCTAAGACAGAAGGGCAAATGTTAAGCAAACAGGAATAAGTGACTAGCCCAGGGTCACACAGCTAGGAAGTGTCTGGAGCCAGAGTTGAGCCCAGGTTGTCCTGACTCCAGGCCTGGCATTCTATCTACTGATAGATATCTACTGAGCCATCTAACTGCCCTGGAATTGTTACATTTAATATCTCTGGTATCAGTCTGATATCCAAGATATATAGGAATAAAGATATATGGCTGCTCCCAAGAGTCATTACCCAATGTTCAAGGATAAGAACAGATTTCAAAAGAATAGCAAACTATTGACCCTAAAGAAGATTGCTTCAAATGACTAATAAGAGAAATGCATATAAAAACAACTCTGAGGTTTCACATCATACCCAGAAAATTGGTCAAGATGACAAAAGATGGAAAGAGCAGATGTTAGTGATTAAGGAAAACAAAGATACCAATGTTGGTAGAATTGTGAGTTACTCTACAATTCTGAAAAACAATTTCTAACTGTCCACAAAGGGGATGGAGGATAATATCTCCATACCCTCTGGCCAGAGATCCTAGAGCTAAGCATATACCATAAGAAGGTCAAAAACAAAGTTTCATATGGAGAATATATTGAGATTGAGTGAAGGTACATTTTAGGCTTAGGAAGTGGCCAATATAGTAATAGAAAGAGTTTTAAGACAGGAAGTTTTATGCAAAAAAACAAACAAACAAACAAACCTGTGGAAAGATTTCTTCTTAGTCCTTAAATCTTTGACAGAAAAAAATTGTCAGGAGTTCAGAAATACTAAAGTAATCTTGAGTAGAAAATTATCTAAGACAGAAAGATGTCTAAGAACATGGCCAGCTACTAAGTCTGAGCAAAAGTTCCAGCTGTCCTACTTACCACACACTGACCTTGGCTGCCCATGGTAGAAGCTGCTGTGTGGTAGGTCTCACAGTCCACGCAGAATGTCCCCTGCTTCTCTGCCCCTAGCAGTTCCAACTTCCTGGTCAGGAGCTCCACGGTCTGCTGGACACTCTTACCCTCAGCCACAGGCATCTGGGACACACTAGAAGGATAGTGATGAGCCTTCAGGGTCCACAAAGATGTGAAAAAGCTCCCTGAAATTCTTATTCAGCAAAGGAAGCTGAAAGCCCCAGGTCCTATGCCAGCCGGAGTCCCACTCCTGCTAAGAGATGCCACTGCTCACAAGTGAGAAGGAACACTGACTATAAGAAGTTTGTATGTGGCATTGAGACAACTGAGAATTCTCCAGAGGGGAGAAAGGAAGAAAAAGAGATCCAAGGGATCAGGCTGAACAGATCAAAAGCAAACCCCCACATTCTCTCAATGCATTAGGTGGTCTTTGTTCCCTGCTTCTTGCCTAGGTCCCTGCACTCTCATATATCTTTCCCCTCACCATTCCAGGTCCCAAAAGGGAGATTACTTCTCAACTCTGGGGACAACTAGAGGGCAGAAATCAACTTGCAAGTGACAAAAATAACCCCAGAAGGGAGAGGACTATACAAGCTCTCAGGTGGGGAGCCAAAAGGCAGTGCCCTTAATAGATGTCTTTCCTCAGTCAACAAACATTTACTAAGCACTTTGGGTATGAGGCACTGTGCTAAGCACTGGGGATTCGAAGAAAAGATAGGGTTGACAAAGAACCCCATGGCCATAGATGAGGAAAGCAGACCATGAAAGCACTAAAATCTACATTTTCTCTTGCCATTTCTCCTCCCTTTTTAATATGCTGGGTTTTCCCAAGCCCCCCCCCCCCTCCCCAATAGCATACAGAAGTTGGCTTCTTCCTCTCAGTACCAGGGATAATGCTCCGCCCCTCGATCCAGGGAGGATGGTCATCCAAGCCTGGTAAGGCAGGAGGGCTAAAATCAGACCCTGCTCTCCTGGTTCAGTTCTACTGTATTGAGTCTCTGGCTGGAGACCGGACCTGGTTCCTCAGGGACCTCCACGATTCCCCTCCCGCCCGTCACCTTCTAGCAAAACGAAGAAATGGTTTAAATTATTTCTAATGTCTCCCAGCAGCTCTAAACCTTACAAATTGAAAAAGATTCTACAAAATCCACGCACAAACGCTCCCTGTCCCCCCAAGGCCTGCAGCGCCCAGGAACTGGGAGGAGTTAAGAGCTGGTAGGGGGAAGGGCCCAAAGCCAACCCGAGTCTGGGCATCCCGCAGTCATCCGCCCCGGGAACCAGCACCCCATCAAGGCCGTGGAGATAGAAAGTCTTGGGAGGGGGTCTCTTCGGGGACCCAGCGCCCTCCCTGTTCTCCCCTTTGGTCCGCTTCGGGTACCAAGGAACTTTGTAACTCCCCACCCCACAGAACCTCCCCTCCCCCTCCACGTGCCCATTAGCGGCCCTACCAAGTCACCCCCATGATGCTAGGCCGGACAAGACTGTGTATGTTCGAGGAATCCGACACGGCGGCCTCTCCGCTTCCCCGAAGGAAGCCCAGTTGCCAGGCCTTGAGTGGGAGGTGGAAGGAAGAACGGCTGAGGGAAGAGATGAAGGTGGGGTAAGGGAAGGGGATGGGGGGGGTGGAGAAAAGAATCAGGAAATGACATACTAAATCTGAACCCGGAAGTGGTATATAAAACAAAGTGTCCCGTGGAGAGCGTAAATGGCGGAGGTGCCTAGGGTTGGGCCGTCGCCCCGACTAGGAGCTCCGCCCACTTTCCCTACACTTAGCGGTGCGGGAGGTTTCTAAGAATCGACTGGCAACTTAAACGTTGATCTCAGGAAGATAAAACACATCCAAGCTAGGACTGCAGCTACAATGAGCAATAAGAAATCCAATTTAGATAATACAAGTCGTTTTACAGAAGGATCTCGACGCGTCCTGGTGACGTATTTCTGCAGGGGGCGGGGCCGGAGTGACATCGGAAGCTGAATTTCTAGCCTCCGACCACTTGGAGACGCTGCGCTCCACCCATGGAGCTTGTCTTGTAAATTTGGGCGGAGCAGAGAATTACGCGGAGCTGGGCGCCGGCGCCGTGCACATTTTTGCCAGTTCCCCACGTGTTTTTGAGAAGGGGTACTGGAGACCATGCCCAAGATCAAGGCGTCCCGCAAGGCCGCAGGGCAGCCAAAGCATACCCCGCTGGCAGACCAGATCCTAGCTGGTGACTCCGTACAGCCTGGAGGCCGGGAGAAACGGAGGGACCGAGGCCACCGGACGGAGGAAGAAGAGTACGTGGGGCCCCGCCTGACCCGGCGGATCCTGCAGCAGGCGCGAGAACAGCAAGAAGAGCTAGAAGCCGAACATGGGTCGGGTGACCGAACCGAGTCCAGAAAGCTCACCACGAAGCTGGGTTAGTGAGGGGTTCGAGGCTGGCCTACGCTGCAAATTGGGGATGTTTAAGGGAGGGGCTGAGAAGCTTTAAGGCGGAGCTTTCGTGAAACTGGTAGGTTAGATTCCGTAAAAGCATTTTCTCACTAATCTTCCAACTCTCCTATATATTAGATGCTTTTCTAACAGTAGACTTTAGGATTTGGCACTGGAGGTAGCGCGTCAGTCTCTCAAGCTGAAGGTCCTGAGTTCAATCCTAGGAAGGAGGATCTTGTAGAGACCTGGAGAGTCATTTGACATCTTAAAGTCTATTATTAGTCTGAGATCAGTGTAGGCTTTCCCTCAGGGAGGCATTCTCTTGTGACAAGGTCAAAACTAGGGTTTCTACCTCCAAACTAAATAAACTGGGGATCACCAAATTCTCCCTCCAAGCTACAGGTCCGGGGACCTCTAGATTCCATGTTGACATGGATATGCCCACGTCTCCCTTTTCGTCAAAAAAAAAAAAAAAACCTTACTTGATCCGTTCTTTCTTGCTTTCTGTCAGCCTCTATGGCTCCCTCTTTTTGGTTCAATTTGAGAAGACTTTACAATTAACAATAACTTTCAGGTAACTTTCCTCTCATTCTTAACTCTTTGCTGACTGGCTTTTGCATTCTATCGGTTCTGCTCTCTCCAAAGATACCAGTGATTTCTTAATTGCCAAATCTCTACAGTTTTTGACAATGGAGTCCACCCACCTCTTCTTCCCTTTTTTTTTTTAACCCTTGCCTTCTGTCTTAGAAAGGGCTAGGTAATGGGGATTGAGTGACTTCCCCAGGGTCACACAGCAAGGAAGGGGCTGAGGCTAGATTTGAACCCAAGATTTCCCATTTCCGTCTTGCTTATATCTTGGTTCTCCTTTGTCTGTTTGATAGCTCCTTTTCTGACTCGTTTGCTAGATCTTCTACTGTGGTGAAGCCCTCTAACTATGAATGTGCCCCAATGTATATGCTCTCTTACTCCTCTCTACAATTTAATTTGGTGGTCTCAGCCTGCATGGATTCAATTATAGACTATATGCAGGTGATTTTCAGATCTTTTTATCCAGCCCTAATCTCCAATGTCATATCTTTAACTGACTGGGACATCTCAATATACAAATCCCATAGACTGCCCAAAGTTATTATGTCCAAATCTGAACTCCTTATCTTTCCTCTAAAATCCCAATTTTGCTATTACTTTTAGGGACCTGGCAACATAGGTGTTATCCTTCATATTTCCTTCTCCTTTGCTCTACTATTTTCAATCAGTTGGCAAGTCCTGTGATTTCTACCTTATAGAAATTTCTATATGTCCCTTTTTCTCCTCTGACACTGCCACCATCGTGATACAGATGCTCATCACCCCATCCTTAGATTGTGGTAGTAGCCAGGTCACTCCCCAGGCCAGTTCATCCTCCACTAAACTGTCAAATTGTTATTTCTAAGGTGCCAGTCTGATATAATTTTTGCATTCATTAAATACTAGTCTCTCCCTTTTATCTTTAGGATCAAATTTAAGATCCTGTTTAGCTTTTAAAGCCTTTTATAACCTGGCTCCTTCCTACCTTTGCAGTCTTTTTTTTTTAATACCTTACAGCCTTCTATGTATTCAGCTGTCCAAGGAAACTGGCTTTCTTGCTGTTCCTCGGACAGCACATTCCATCTCTCTTCTCTTTTCATTGATTCCCTCTTTACCTGTAATTCTCTCCCTCACTTCTGCCTCCTGACTTCTTTCAAATTTCAGCAAAAAAAAAAATCACCTTCTATATACAAGAAATTTTTGCCAATCCTCCTTAATGCTAATATCTTCCTGCTGTGATTATCTTCACTTTTTTCTGAATATATTTTATTCACATATAGTTGTTTACATGTTGTTTCTCTCGTTAGATCGAGTTCCTTGGAAGCAGCTACTGTTTTTACTTTTGTATACCAGTGTAAGCACAGTGCCTAACACAAAAATGACAATAAGTGTTTGATAACTGCCTGGATCAGGCTTTGTGACAAGGAAGCCATGACAAAAAGGGAGAACTCCCCAATAGTGATCACTCACTTTTTTTCCCTTCTCACTGAAATTTTCAAAATTCTGCCCTTGGGTAGAACTTTAGAGATCATCTGATAATAATAACTGAAAAGTGTCAAATACAACATTTTTTTATTTGATTACCTCTTTTATTATTTTTATCCTCGACCTCTCTCTTATATTTACCACTATTCACCAACCTCTCTTCTTTAGGTTTTCAGACAGTAGTTCTCTGCTTTCATGTGTGACCGTTCCTTCTCAGACTCCTTTGCTGGTTCATGACCACAATCACACTACTTAATTGTAACTAATTGTAATAACTAATTGTAGTTATAACCCAGCAGTGTGCTCATAAATGTCTAAATATCAGACTTTCCATATGCTTCTAAGCTTAATCTGTGTAACTGATGTTTTCTTTATATCTTAAAGTCTAGAAGTCAAAAGAAAAGAAATAGATCAAACTCTGATTTGTAACATTCCCCAGTTTCCAGAGTATAAATCTCCACACTGAATTGCCAGTCCCAAGAGCTGGTTGGAGCTGACACTTCCATGTATCCCAAGACAATATTCTGGGCTTTATATCTTTTGGCAAATTTAGGCTAAGATCAAGTAAGTTATATGATCAAAATTAGATAAAGTAAAACTATCTTTGTGCAGATATATAGATAGACAAAACATTTTTAAAATTCATTTACTATATGCCAGGCACACAAATGACTTCAAGATTTCTTTATCTAACCCTAGTCTATCTCCTGAGCTTCAGCCCCACATATATATATGATAATATATATACTAATAAAATATTACTAGGTAAAGAGAATGAGGTTAAACAATGTTGAATCATTGTCAGATTTAGTCCAAGTCTTCTGGCACTGGCTCCTGGATACATCTCATCTGACTATGTCATTTGACAGATAAGACAAAGTGAATATTCCAACACTATACAGTCAGAAAAGTCCTGGCTTCAAAATTAAAGAATCCAGGTTTAGATCCTACCTCTGCCACCCACCATTGTGACCATAGATTTAACTTTTTTCCCTACTTCTACATAGCACACACTTCATCTTAACAAGCTGTAGTTATTTAATTTCAGGTTTTAAAAATTAACAAAAATGTGTGTTCTCTCTTGTAACAAATAATCCTGGTTAAGCAAAACAAATTCTCAGTTTGACCATGTCAAAAAAATATATATATATAAGTACTTTGACATGTGTAATATATCTCCTCACCAATCTCCTGAAATCATGGTTGATCATCTCACTTATCCTAGAGTTAAGTTTTCCAAAAGCATTAGTCTTTACATTATATTGTTACATAAATTGTTCTTAGGTTTGCTCATTTCACCCTGCATTGGTTTATACATCTTGCCAGGTTTCCCTGAAACCATCTTTAGGACAGAATAGTATTCAATTTCACCAAAGTTCCATCATTTATTTATTTATCCATTTCCCCAATTCTTTAGTTTCCAGTTCTTTGCTCCTTTTTTAAAAAGAGTGGCTACTACACATACGGACATTTAATCATATCCTGGTATTATTACTATTTCATGTGTATTTAGCTTTCTTAATAAGCTCTACATGGCAGATGTTTTACTAGAACTTCATCCATGTTCCCCACATCAGGGAGCACAGAATGCAGCAAACTGAAAGCATTTTAACAAATGCTTGTGGAATTGATTTAAGTTGTATCTTCCCTGATGACCTTTCACCATGTTCATTGCCTTTCTTCCATAGGTTCTGAAGCCCAGGGTGGTGAATCAGATGAAGAGGACCAGGATGAGGAATGGCCAACCTTGGAGAAGGCAGCAGCAATGGTGGGATCTGGATATGATTCAGAGGTAGCTGTCAATCCTGAAGATGAGGAAGCCATCGAGATGTTCATGAACAAGAACCCCCCACTCAGGTATGGTTGTATTGGAATGATAGGACAACTGATTCCCAGTGGGAAATTGCAGTGGCAAGCTGATTATTCCAGCATATTTGTCATCCCCACTACTGAAGCCTGGTCTTTTCTGAAGAGTACCACTAAAGGGATGACTGTCCATTGAAAGAATGTAGGTAAAGATGAACTACTAAAGACCAAATAACTTCAGGGCACTGTGAAGTCTTTTGCATTCAGCTTGGTCCATACTTGCTGATAGAACTATCTCAAGCTATACAGTCCATTCTAACTGAGACTTGAATGTTCTTGTCCCTTTCCCACATTCACTTTAGGCCAAGTCTGTAATATGGGAAATGATAAGATTTTGTATTATTTTCAAAGAAATCTGTACCAGGTGAAGTAATCGATGCTATATTATCTGCCTAAGAAGTGGAAATTCCTGTAATGAGTTACTTATTCTGAGTCCCATCCCTAATCTCTATGTATATACTACTTAATACAAAGAATATTAGATTCACAATCTCAATATTTGCATTTGAATCCTGACTTTGTTGCTTCTTCAGCTGGTGACCCCAGATCCTCAAATTCTCCCTCCATTCCTTTTTTATCTTCTGACTGTAAGGGGTAAAATTTAGGGGTTATTGACTGAATATATTATACTAGTGGTCACCAGGGATTAATTCAGTCCTAATAAATTACTCAAGTCAATTTGGGATTTTTGTGGTAGTTTTAATTACAATCAAAGGAAGAAATTAAGAAGAAGAGAGAGAGGAAAGGGAAATTGTTCTGCTTTGGCAAGCCAGATAGGAGTTGGAGGTCAAGGAAAGGAGGAATCAGTCACCTCACCAAGGACACTCAGGGAAGACACCTCACTGGCAAGCCGCAAATGCCAAACCTCCAAGATACCAACCACCCAGCCACGAGCTCCCAATGTGCAAAAGCCCAACGTCTCTGCAAGAGACAGTGAGAGTGATAGCGAGAGCCTTGGCAAGCACCCCAGCGAGAGGAAGTGACGAAAAATATATAGACCATTCTTTACATCACTTCCTGCATCTCACATGTACTGATGGAAACTTAAGCTTGACTTAGGACAGCCCAGGGGGTCTGTCAGTTGTTTCTTATTTGTTACTTGCTAGCACATGTCAGTCATAGGCCATCCTCCTCAACACTTAATCCTTAAGTAGGGGTGTATACATTCCTGGTTGCTAGAATTTCTAAGACTAAGCAGGTTTAAGTAAAACTGAAATTCACATAACTTCTTCCCCAGCTTGCCACATGGTAGCTAAAATAAGGTGTTATTTGTTGATTTTAGAAATTATTAAACTTATACTTAGTATATGTTTCCAATATAAGGTTGAGACTAGAGAGAGAGAAGTAGTTGAAAGAAACTTTAGTCATTCATCAAGCATTTATTTAAGCTTTTGCTCAAGTACTGGGGATATAAAGTGAGGTAAAAAATGTTTCCTGCCCTTGAGGAACTCATACTCTAATGGGAAAAGAATAGTAAAATGACTGTTTATATGTATATTGTTTATATGTATATGTATATTTACTCTTACTCTTTCTCTCTCTCTTCCTCTTCCTTCCTCTCTCGCCCCCTCCTACCCTCAACCCCCCCATGGAGGGTAATATCAGGGAGAAGACACTAAGTATAAGGGCACCTGTCAGAAAATAGTTTTGAGCTGAGCCTTTTTTTTTTTAACCTTCCATCTTAGAGTTGATACTAAGTATTGGTTCCAGTGCAGAAAGGGCTGTGCCATGGGGGTTAAGAGACTTGTCCAAGTCACACAGCTAGCAAATATCTAAGGCTGGAATTGAACCCAGGCCCTCCCTTCTCTAGGCCTGATTCTCAATCTGCTGAGCCACCTAGCTGCCCCTTGAACTGTATCTTAGAGGAAGCCAGGAGATAAAATTGAAGGCAGTGAATGTTGGAGGCATGGGGAAGGATAACCACTGAAAAAGCAGGGGTGTTATGTAGGAAGGGCAGCATGTAGTCTAGTATGCCTGGATTGTAGTATAGGCAGAAGGGAGTGGTATTATGTAAATATGTATATTTTATATTTGTTAATAAGTTTATTAAGCAACTGCTTTGTGCTAGATACTAGATGCACAAATACCAAAGTGAGATAGCCCTATCACCAAACAAAACATTTTCTCCAAATATGTCAACTTTCCATCATTTTCTCTTCCTTTTCTTCTTTTTCTTTCTTTCTTTCCAGTGTGCACTTTATCCCTTTGGCTGTTTCATTGATGTCCCTTTTAGGCCCTTGTATGCTTTACCAGTCCTCTTCTCCTAGGTTCTTTTCATCTCAGCAAGATACTGCTAGTTCTTTCCTCGTAGTTACAACACGATAGCTGTTTCTTCACATACTCTTGTCAATTGTCCCTCAGAATCTTTAGAAGTTGTGCACTCTGGAATATAGCACTCTTATGGTCTCCAGACCTTCCTCTTGGGCAATTCTCTCTGAACTCTACACTGGTGTGAACTGACAATGTTGTGTAACACATGCCCTACAGCTTACTGTTCCAGCTTTGTAACATTTCTCACCTATGTCCTTTCTTTCCTCTAACATTGCCCCCATCATGGTATAGGCCCTCAGTCACCTCATGCCTGGGCTCTTGCTGTAGTCTGCTGGTAGGTCTGCCTGCCTTAAGTCTCTCCTCAGATCGGTCCATCTGCCACTCAGCTTTCAAAGTGGTTTTCCTAAAATGCAGGTCATGTTCCTACTCAATAATCTCTAGTGGCTCCCTATCACTTCCAGGATCAAATATAAAATCCTTGGTCATTCTATTGGCCCTTCATAACCTGCCTCTACCTTTATAGTCTTCTAATACCCCCTCCAGTTCTCCCCCTCCCTATTATATACCTATTTCTGCTTCCTGTTTTCCCTGACTCCAAGTCCCAGCTAAAATCCCCACTTTCTACATGAAGCCATTCCCACTCCCTCTTAATGATAGTGCTTTCCATCTGTTGAATATTTCCTATTTATCTTGTATATAGCTTATTTGTACATGGTTGTTTGCTTTTTATCTCTCCCGTTACATAGTGAGCTTCCCAAAGCTCTATCCTGAGCCCTTAGCCCAATGCCTAGGACATAGACAGTTCTTAATAATTGTTTATTGACTGACTGATTTTCATTCCACAGCCATTTAAGTATTTTAATGGCATCTTCCTTCACTTCTTGCCTTCCTCTTTAATGATCATGTGCATCCTTGAGATATTTCCTCAGCCCCTTTGGGAGTTCCCTGTGATTGCTCTAGATGTTTGTCTCTCAATCACTTAATCTGAATTCTTTGGAACATTTCCGAAAATTACCTCAATATTTTGTGACTTCCTGAGTTTCCTCACTTCTCTTTGCCAATTTTTGACCCAGGAGACAGAATAGGTTTCAGCAAGACATTTGAAAAACCTCTCTCATTTTTTTGTTCAGGCTCTAAAGAGATATAACTAGATGATAATACAGTTAGCTGCTCAAAACACATTGATTTATTGATTGGTATCAGATTGGAGGAGGTTGTCCCTAGTGGCATGCCTGTTAAACTTTATTATCTGTTACTTAAGAAAAGGGAAATTTATCAAATTTATAGCTGATATTTATGTTGTGGATGACAGGATCAGGATCCAAAAAGATTTCAACTGGTGGAAAAAAATTCCTAACAAGAAGTGTTTTGGTATAATGGATAGAATATTAATCTTGTATTGATTTGCAAAACTAAATCATAAATCCTGTCTGTGATACTTATTGGCTCTGTGATCCTGCACAAGTCCATCTTTCTTCTAAACTACAGCTTATTCTTCAGCAAAATGGGTATAATAATAATCTATAGTACTTACCACACAGATTTTTAAGTACCAAATGGGGTAATATGTATTAAACATTTTGCAGACTTTAAAATTGTTGGTGTATAAATGTGTTATTAATTTAATAGAGAGAAATGGGAAGACTTATAAGTACTTTGCTCAGGAAAATATACTCCAGTACAAAAGTATAGAATGGGAGGAAAAAAACTTCCCTTAATGGTGTTTGTATAAAATGTATTTTAATATACTACAAACTGAACATGAATCAGCAGTGTAATATGACGGTCAAAAAAGCTTGAGGTTGAATTCCTAGTTCTGGGATAACTGGAACGAGGGAGATGAAAGGGCCTGGTTGTGCCCCACATACAGTACATTCAGTCCTGGGGGTGCACATTGATAAACTACCCCAAGCCTAGAGGAGAGTGATCCAGGATGGTGTGTAAACTCAAGATCATATGATCTAAGGAGTGGTTGAAGAATTTGGGAATATTTAACCCTGAGAAAGTAAGACATTTTTAGCCTAAAAAAGATTAGGGTGGGGTGGGCACATAAGAGGGCAGGACACAATTACACCATTTATCTGAAGAACTGTCACATGAAAGAGAAATTCTATTTGGACCAGAGGCAAGACCAGGAGCTGTGGGCAGAAGCTGAGAGAGGCAGATGGAGGCCTGATGCCATCAGGAAGACTTCCTAATAATTTGAGCCTTCTCAAAGTGAAAGAGGCTGCGTTAAGGTGCAGAAAAGGGGCTGTGGTGTGGGGTCTGCCAACAAAGCTAACTGTCTATTTGTTGGGTATGCTTTAGTTGGGATCCTTTTTGGGATATGATTGGACTAACTGTTGTGGTTCCTTTCAACTCTAAAATATATTTTGTATTATAATCGTTGTCCTCTGAAACCTGAAGGATTGTCATTTTGAAAGAAATTAGGTGAATTCTGTAGTTTCAAAGGACAGAGCTTGGGCCAAGGGTGGGACATTACAGAAAGACAAGTTCACATTTAGCATATGAAAGAGTATTTTAGCCATTGGAATAGTTGTTCAAAAGTGGAGCAGTTTGCCTTTTTAGTATAGTGGGCCATTTCAGGAAGTATTACAAACAAGAATGAATTGCTCTCAGAAATGTCGTGGAGAAGTTCTTTCTACACTGAGTGGAAGGTTAGACTGCAATATATCTCTTAAGATCCCTTTCGGCTTGAAGATTCTTTGATTCTAAGTGACCCTTGACTGCAAAAGTCAAGATAGAAAAACTATAAGAAGCAGTCATAAGAATGCAAAGGACAAAGCTACCTGGATTATTTAGTGTAGATGCCAGCTGCCTTAAAACCTCTGTGAGCCTCACTGAATTACTGCAAAGTACAGTAGTTGGTTTCCATGATGATGGCCTTGGGTCATCAAAAAAAGGTTACATTCCATTCAAGCTTTTTTAAGACTGCTGAGAAGTATATATTTGAGAAAGATTTCCATCCAAAAAGTACATTTGAGTAAGAATGAACAAAGTTGAGTGCTTGAAGTTCTTGGCTCTAAAATTCAAATCCCCAAGTATCTGTGAGAGTGTTCCAACATCAGTCCAGATAATGTTGCCTTTATACACCATCTCAGGGTCCCAGATTTAAAACTAGAAGAAACTTCTAGAGTCTCATCTACTCCAGCCCCCTTTTTACAGATGAGGAAACTGAGGTCCATAGAGGGGAAGTGATTTGCCCAAGGTCAGACAGGTAGCAAATGTCTGAGCTAGAATTCCACCTATGCTCCTCTGACTAAATTTTTCACTGTTTCCATTGTTCCAGATAGCAGTCTTGTGAGTTGCTGTGGCCAGAAAACAAAACCAATGTACTTAAAAGATAGAAGAGAAATAGGTAACTGGGAAAGAAGTATTTGCAGCAGATTTTTCTGATAAAGAACATATCTAAGATATACAAGGAACTAAATGGAGGCAGTTAGGTGGCTCAGTAGATTGAAAGTCTAGCCTGGCCACCTCTGACACTTCCTTGCTGTATGACCCTGGATAAGTCACTTAACCCCCATTGCCTAGCCCTTACTGCTTTTTTGCCGTAGAACTGATACTTAGTATTGATTATAAGATAGAAGGTAAGAGTTTGTTTTTTTTTTTTAAACCAACTTTAAGAATAAGAGCCATTCCCCTATAGATAAATGGTTTGGAGATAGGAACAGGCAGTTTTCAAAGGACTTAATGTAGCCAAAGATGTCTTCTCATAATGAACAAGCTCTGGTGTTCAGCGACTCTTAATCCTCCAAGTCTGATCCTCTATTGACAGACCTGCTATCTGTTTCGGGACTGTACCCAAAGCCCTTCTTGCTCAGGAGAGCTGTAAGAGTTTGTTTCACTTAATCTCAGTCATTCCTCAGTGAGACATCTGAGTAGGGCTTCAGTGACAAAAGCTTCAGTTCAGCTGACATGTTCCTCTTGGATGACAAATCTCATTCCCTGACAAAGCCAGCCATGTGAATCATAACCATATATGAAGAAGAGGTAGTGGATGGATAGTGGATAGGCTTTGGGGGGGAATAGTTAACCTCTTTAAAAAATTCATATTTAGCATTCTGAATTCCAAATTCTCTCCCTCTCATCTTTCCCCTACCCATGGAGAAGACAAGCAATATGATATCAGTTAAACATGTGAAATTATATAAAATATTTCCATATTAGTTATATTGCAAAAGAAAATGAAAACTATACTTTGTACTCAGATTTCATCAGTTCTTTCTCTGGAAGTAGATAACATTTTTTTTATCATGACACTGTCTTGAATCATTTTCTTCATTAGAGTAGTTAAAGTCTTTCACAGTTGATCATTATATTAAAAATCTCTGTGTGCTGTTCACTTCACCCTGCATCAGTTCATACAAGACTTCCCATTTTTCCAATACCGTCCCCCTCATCATTTCTTATAGCACAATAATATTTCTTCAGAATCCCATACCTACCACAACTTGTCCAGCCATTCCCCAAAGGGGCATCCCTTCAGTTTCCAGTTCTTTGCCACAACAAAAATAGTTACAATAAATATTTTTGTCATATAGGTCCTTTTCCTTTTTTCTTTGATCTCTTTCTGAAACTGACCTAGTAGTGGTATTGCTGGATCAAAAGATTTTATAACCCTTTGGTCATAGTTTCATATTGTTCTCTAGAATGGTTGGACCAGTTCACAACTCCATCAGCTGTTCATCAGTGTACCTATTTTCCCTTATCCCTTCTAGCATTTGTCATTTCTGGTAGATATGAGTTGGTTACCTCAGAGTTGTTTTAATTTGCATTTCTCTGTTCAATGATTTAGAGCATTTATTTTCCCCTGTGACTATAGATAGCTTTAATTTCTTCTGAAAACTCATCCCTTGACAATTTATTAGTTGGTCAATGGCTCTTGTTTTTACAAATTTGCCTCAGTTCCCTAAATATTTAAGGAAAGCCTTTATGAGATAAACTTGATGTTAAAGTGTTTGATATTATTTTACTATCTCTGGTACCTTTTATCAAAATGCAATTTCCCTGTGTATCTCTTAATTGTCTTTTTTGCTTTTGTTTTATCTAATATCATGATTGCTACCCTTGCCTTTTTTACTTCAGCTGAAGCATAAGAGTCTGTTCTATCTCCTTATTTTAACTTAGTGTATGTATGTTCTTCTGTTTCAAGCATATTTCTCGTAAACAACATATTATTGTATTCTGGGTTCTAATTCATTCTTTTATTTGCTTTGCTTTTATGGGTAAGCTCATTACATTCACATTTATAGTTATAATACGGTGTTTTTCCCTCTGTCCATATTTTTCTTCCATTTATCTTCCCTCTTTTTATCCTGTCCTGCCTTAAAAGTCTGCTTTGATTCTGACCACTTCCTCCCTTAATCTACATTCCTTTTTATCATTCTTTCCTTCCCCCCCCCCCCCCCATACCCTTTCTCTTCTATTTCCCTATTGGGTAAGATGATCTGAGGCCAGATTTGAACCTAGAATTTCCCGTCTCTAGGCCTGACTTTCAATCCATTGAGCTACCCAGCTGCCCCACCCCCATCCACTTTAAAATATCTTCCTTGTATACTTTTATGTTAGATATTTTCCCCCATTCTACTTCTCTCACTCCTTTTTTTTTAAGATCATTCTTTAAAATAATTGACTCATACCCATGCTCTCTGTCTCTGTAGACTGCTTGCTTCTAACTATTCTAATAATTTTTTTTTAAGTTCTTAGGAATTAGCATGGGAATGTAAACAGTTTTGCTTTATTGAGTCTCATGATTTCTCTATCATGTTTACTTTTTTGTGTTTCTCTTGAATTTTGTGTTTAAATGTCAAATTTTCTATTTAGCTCTGTTCTTTTCATCAGGAATGGGGTAGTCAACCTTATCTGCCAGATATTTTATCATCAAAGCAAAAGCTGGAGAATGTAGGGCCAGATGATAGCTGTAAAAGTTAACCCCATCTGACCATTATCACAACTGTACCTCTTCCTTCTGACCCCAGGCGCACACTGGCAGACATCATCATGGAGAAATTGACAGAGAAGAAGACTGAGGTGGAAACTGTTATGTCTGAAGTGTCAGGTTGTCCTATGCCCCAGCTGGACCCCCGGGTTCTAGAAGTCTACAGAGGTGTCAAAGAGGTAAAAGCTATGGCATTGAGGGAAGGAACTATGATGGAGAATATTTAAATACAACAGGTACTTAAATTATGTTTATTGCTAAACAAAAACAAGTTTTCTTCACTTATCTACTATGCAACCTGTTTTCACTTCCCCCACTCCCTACCAGTGAGTTCCTTGAGTGACGTGGTCAGATCTCTGCTATAATAATACCAATTGGTTTTTATTCACTATTTTCCTCTCTGGTTTCCTTTTCACCCCAGGTGTTATCCAAGTACCGGAGTGGCAAACTTCCCAAGGCATTCAAAATTATTCCCGCTCTCTCCAACTGGGAGCAGATCCTCTATATCACAGAGCCTGAGAGCTGGACTGCAGCTGCCATGTACCAGGCCACCAGGTAAAGGGGACCAAAGCAAAAAGTAGGGTCAATATAGAGGAGAGGCCCTCCCTCCCTTTGCCATGCTGACCTTGACTTGCCCTAACATATAGCCTCTTAATCACATGGTTTGCCACCTTCTATCTCCTCTCTTATATTTCAGTTCAATTCAATATTATTATTTAAGTACTTAACTGTATCTCACTGGTGCCAGGAGCTCAGGATACAAAGATAGATAGGGGAAGGGAATAAGCATTTATATATCCCTGACTAAACACTTTACAAATATTATTTCATTTGATACAACAATTCTGTGAGAAAGGTGTCATTATTATTCCTTTTTTACAGTTGAAAGGACCAAGGCAAATGGTGTGACTTGTCCAAGGGCACACAATAAATGTCTAAGACTGAATTTGGATTCTGATCTTCCTAACTTTAGGTTCTGAACTCTAACCACTGTACTAGCAAATACCCAAGATGGTACACAATCTACACCTTCAAAGAGTACTTTGGGGATTGGAGGGAAGTCCAAATAAAATACTTTACAAATGGATGAAGAAGAAGCTCCTTTTAGATGGAAGAGTCTAGATGGAGATGGCAGTGCCTGAGCTAGTATTTGAAGATAATCTCAGCAGGAGAAATTAGGCAGAAAAGGCTAATGCAGAGATTAGAAGCAAAGGAACCAGTGGGGGCTGAATGCTGGACAAGATCAGAGGGTAGCTATTAGATAATCTCATTTGCCTCAACTATTCAGTAAATAAAGGAGACCAAATGGAAATAAGCTCAAAAAGTATTTGGGAGTCAAATTGTAGAAGACTAAAAGTGTCAGGCCAAGGAGTATGCATTTTTATCCATAACCTATGGAGGAGTCCCAGAAGAGTTCTTTGGTCAAATCTGTGTCTAAGAAGGCTATTTCAGCAGATTTGTGATAGTTGAGTCAAAGAAGGGAGAGCCTAGAGACCTGATGTCTCTTTAGGCTTACTGTCTCCTAAGATGGTCATATTCATTCCTAGATGTCACCACTGCTCCATTGGCCATGCCTTAGGATCTGGGTCAGGGGTATTGGCCTTTTACAAATTCTTCACAATGCTCTGGGGTGTCATGAAGAATTGCTTGGTATTTTGTGACATCTTCACTCCTTTTTGCTAGTTTTTGACCAGGATGGAGAAGAGACAGTGGCCAACATGTCCTTGTTTAGGATTTTGCCACGTGTGCTAGAGAAGCATTTCCCTTAAAAGCTCCGAGTAGCCCTTAGTCAGCCTTTCTCACCCATTCTCCCCAGTCTGCCCTGTAATTGTAGCTGTTGAAGAGGTAGAAGTGGATAAGTGATGCAGAGGGCTATTGATTTATTAGGAAAGTTCCTCAGAAGCCATTCTGTCATATTTCTTCATTTGACAGATGAGGAACAAAAGCTCAATAACATGAAGTGACTTGCTCAGGGCCACACAATAAGCAGCAAAATGAGTATTCAGACAAAGGACCCCTGATGCCACCTCAGGGCTTTTTCTGCTTTTTTCACAATAGTCCTGGTATGGAATACCTGAGGCTCCTCCTGCATAAGTGCAAGAAAGGTAGACTTTTCATTTCAAGCAAATGCTTTGCCCATAGCATCCAGAGTGATATTTAACAGACCAGGCTGTATCAAATAATAATAATAATAATATAAACAAATAATATCATTAGTACTTCATGTTCATCTAGCATGTTGCATTTTACAAAGTGCTGCTTTAAAATCTCATCTGTGGTGGCATCTGGGTAGCATAGTGGATAAAGCACCAGGCCTGGAACTATGAGGACCTGTATTCAAATCAGGCCTCAGATATATCCTAACTGTGTGACCCTTGACACGTCACTTAACCCTGATTGCCTGGTCCTTACTACTCTTCTATCTTAGAATTGATAACTGACAGAAGGTAATAGTTTACCCGCCCCTCCCCCAACACCCATCTCATCTGTGATTGATCTTGAAACTTCTACTCCCAGGATATTCTCATCTAATCTCAAGGAGAGAATGGCCCAGCGCTTCTACAACTTGGTGCTCCTCCCCCGTGTGCGGGATGACATTGCTGAGTACAAACGCCTTAACTTTCACCTCTACATGGCTCTCAAGAAGGCATTGTTCAAGCCTGGGGCATGGTTCAAAGGTAGGTCCAGAACGAGCCCTTTTGAAGTGGGTACAGTGGCTGAAGCTCAGCCAAGCTGTGGTTAAACTCTGACTGTCCTCACTGATGGTCCCTTCTCTGACCTCCCCAGGGATCCTGATCCCCCTGTGTGAATCCGGTACCTGCACCCTTCGGGAGGCCATCATCGTGGGCAGCATCATCACCAAGTGCTCCATCCCGGTGCTGCACTCAAGGTACTGGAGGTTCCCCTCTGCTGCCCTGTCTGTTTGTCCGTCAACGCTCCCAAACAGTTCAAGGATGAGGAAACTGATGCAGGGCAGAGTTGGGGCCCAGCCTGGAAGTGTGAGTTGGGTCACTTCCTTGGCTTATATGTTGTGGTCACTGGCTTAGATTGAGAGGCAGCCGCACCATTCAGTGGAAAGGCCCCTGGATTAGGAATCCAACCTTCACTGGTTAAGTCCTGGTTTGTTGACTGAATGAACTGAAGGCAAGTAAGAAACAAGAGCAGGAATGGACAAAGGAGTCATGGGGTCAGCTTCCTTGCTGATACATGAGGAAGCCAGGGCCAGGGTGAAGTGACTTGTAAGTGACAGAACTGGGACTTGAACCCAAGACCTTTAACTCTGCGCTGCCTCCATTTCCTCCTTTGTAAAATAAGAGGGAAATATTTGTTGTGCCTCACAGGGCTGCTGTGAAGACAAGAGTGAATGAATTGCAGATATAGTATAAGACATAGAGCACTGGGGCTAGTCTGGAAGACTCGAGTTGAAATTCAGCTTTAGACACTTTGTGAACCTGGAGAAGTGACTTAAATTCCATTGCCTTAGTTTCCTCAACTGTAAAATGGGGATAATAGTATTTATAAAAGGGTTAGAAAAGCACCTGACATAGAGTTTGCATTTAATAAATGCTTGTTTTCCTTTCCCTCCTTAGTGTGCTCCAAACACTGTGCTAAGTGCTGAGGATACAAGTACAAAATGGAGGGAGAACAGGCCCTAAAGGAGGTTCCATTCTAATGGGGGAGAAAACACACACAAGAGTTTGGGGCTATGATTTGGAAATTCCAAAGATGATGAGGGAAATAAGAGTTCATTAACATGGCCTTTCCAGAAGCAGTGGTAATGGTGATTTGATGGCCAATCTTAAAAGTGGTGGGAAGCTAAAGCAGCTAGGTGGCACAGTGGATGGAGTGCTGGGCCTGGTCATCAGAGGTCCTGGATTCAAATGTAGACTCAGAGCCTTCCCTGGGCAAGTCACTCAACCCCAATTTTTTAGCCCTTACTGCTGCTCTTCTGTCTTGGAATCAATATTTTGTATCAATTCTAAGATAGAGGGTAAGGGTTAAAAAAAAAGTGGTAGTAAGCTGGGGTAAAATGGCCAGGGTAAAGATGCAAGTGTGAGATCCAGGGGCTTTGTTTTTCTCCAGCCTGGCCTTTGGTGGCAGTAGCAGGATTAGCAGGAAGGGAGATGAAGACACATGGATCAATTAAAATAATGTCTGTAAATTTCATTATAACCTGTAAAATACTATATTAATACAGTGGAAATGAATCATGGGCTGAAGTTGGAAGGCCTGAATTGAAATTCCAGCTTATTATCTTGAGCCTCTTCTTTGATTCTCAATTTATCTTTAAAATGGGAAGGGTAGATTATATAGTCTTGAGAGAATTTATTTTTTATATACTCTTATTCCTATATCTGGGTCCTGGATTAGAGGTTCTAATCAGTCTGTTGACTTTTTCATTTCCTTTGTTCTTAGGAACTCCAAGGAATATTTCCCCTCCACCAAAAAAACCCAATTAATAATTAAGGAAGAGAAAATGCTCTTCCTGGTGAGCTCTCCACCATAATCTGTGTGGATGTGGAGGGGGTGAGAGTTTTAATAGACCACCTCCCAGTTAGCTATTTACCAATTAGAGATGTCTTGGGATGTTCAAGGGAAAGGCTGAATAATGGTAGGGGGGGAGGGTTAGAGATATGTGCCTCAGTGGATTGAGAGTTGGGTGTGGAGATGGGAGGTCCTAGGTCCAAATCTGGCCTCAGACATTTCCGAGCTGTGTGACCCTGGGCAAGTCACTTAACCCCTATTGCCTAGCCCTTGTCTGCCTTAGAACTGATAACACAGTATTGATTCTAAAACAGAAAGTAAGGGTTGTTTTTTGTTTTGTTGTGTTTTTTTATATTTTGGGGCATTGAGAATCATTTGACCAGATTAAATTTGTCCTGACCAGTCTATTAATAAATACATTTAATACCCAGGAATACTGTCTGTCAAAATTTCAGTTGTCACAATCTTTAATATTAGAAGGGCCAGGTAGATCAGTTGGTGGAAAATATTATAACTTGACTTTAAGGTATACTGCTTCAATTGATGCAGCTTGGTCCTTCAAGTTATTCTTCTGTTCTAGTCCTCTAAGTGTTAAAGTTCCTTTCAGCCCTAACTCCCATAATTTTAAAATCTAGGTAAAATGCCCTTCACTTACCCCAGAATGTAAGATCTAGAGATCATAAGATCACATATTTAAGAACTAAAAGGGCCCTTAAAGGCCATCAAATCCAAAGTCATGTTTTTACAGATAAGGAAATTGAGGCCATCCAGGTACTTAAGTGACAGCAGTAGTATTCAGAGGCAGTATTTCAACCCAGGTCCTCTGATTCTGCTTCACTAATCTGCTGTTCATATTATTTAATTAACAATGTAAGATAGTTGTGCTACCTGCCCCCTAAGAGTTTCTATTCAATAATGCTCTTTTCTCCATCCCAGCCAAATTTTTGTCTCCAATAAGCTCATCTTAAGCTTCAAGGTCCCAAAATCTGACTGTTCTATCCCAGGCTATTTCCCAACTGAAAACCCTTAGAGGTAACAGTGACCCAAGATGTTCATCTGTCTTTATGTTTCTGCTTCTCCTTCCCCCTCAGTGCGGCCATGCTGAAAATTGCTGAGATGGAATACAGTGGAGCCAACAGTATCTTCCTTCGGCTGCTGCTGGACAAGAAATATGCATTGCCCTTCCGGGTATTGGATGCCTTGGTCTTCCACTTCCTAGCCTTCCGGACTGAGCAGCGAAAGCTGCCCGTTCTTTGGCACCAGAGCCTGCTAACCCTGGCTCAGCGCTATAAAGCTGATCTGGCCACAGAACAGAAGGAGGCCTTGCTAGAGCTTCTTCGCCTGCAGCCCCACCCACAACTATCTCCCGAAATCCGGAGGGAGCTGCTTAGTGCTACTGCCCGAGATGTGGAAGGGCCCTCAGTGAACATGGACTGAAGTTCCTCAGGAAGTCTGTTACCTTCCCCACTTTGGTAGGGATTGAGATGGATGACACATGAACTGTTCTATAATTTTTTCATGGCTCCTAGGACTACAAGACTTGGGGGCACCTAAAGGACAAAACTAAAGAAGTGCTGTGGGGAGAAGGGAGGCTGACACAGGAAGTGCCATGGTATCTCTGGTTAGACTTGAATTGTAGTGGATTAAGTGCCTGACAGAGCTTCTCTTGGCCCTGTTGGCCCTGTTCTGTTTTAGAACCTGGCAAGTACAGTCACATTCTGACTTGCTCTGTGGCATGGTTGGGGCTACTTTAGCCTTCTCTTTCTTCCTTTTTGGAAGGTGGAAGAAATTAATTTGAAGCTGAGGCATATGGATGTTGAATGTGAACACCAAAAAAAGCTGTTATTTATCTCATTTGTCACCTCATCCTTGTTCTAGACCCTCTCCCTTCCCCCTCAGCAATCTTTTAGATAAAAAGAACCAGGTGTGCAGGAAATGGGGATAGTTCTGAGACTAGCCCTTGGACTTCTCTGCTTAGTCACAGATTTTTAGAGTTGGAATGGCCATCTGGTTCAGTCTATATACATGGTAAGTGGTTGGTCATCCACCTTCTGTTTAAAGGTCTCTTGAGTGCTAACCACCATGGCTTCCACTTAAGGATATTTTTAACTGTTAGCAAGTTTTCCAGACATCAGCCTGTATTTGCTTCTTTGTGGCTTGCATGCATTTCTCCTGGTGGCTCTCCAGGGCCAAACAGAACAAATCTAATCTACATGGAACCCCTATAGAGGCTTGAAGACAGCTCTTTGCCACCTTCTTACCACACTTCCTTCCTCTTTTCTTTTCCAAGATGTACATTCCTTATAACTTCCAGTATTTAGAGGACTGTATTGGATTTGTTCTGTTTAGCCCCAGACACCAGTAGAAGTTCCTGAGAGAAATTGTTTGTTTGGATGTCATTATGAGTCCCCTCTTCTTCGCTTTTAAAAATCTCCACTCCTTTCTGTCCTTTACATGAACTCAAAGCCCTTCAGAATCCTGGTTACCCAAGATGCTTTCAACTAGAAATACATACTACCGATTTGAGAGAATGGCAAGTCCTTGTCCCTAGAAATGACTCTGCTTTTCAATGCAGGCCAAGACCACATTAGATTTTTTGGCTGCCACATCACACTCACCAATGACCTGACCCGCATTGAACTTGCAGACCACTAAAACTCTAAGATGTTTTTCAAAATACTGCCTTGCTCCAGGCATCATCATTGGTCTCATCCAGCCAAGATTCTTCCTCAGCCCTGTTGTAACCACCCTTGTAAGTTCCATTTGAAGAGGCTCCTCTGAATTAGGTTATCCTCAAATGGTGATGTTTAACTTGGAAAAGAGAAGGCTTGGGAAGGCAGGGATCTTCCATGGCCTGTCCTTACTGAGGAACAGAGAGACCTCAGAGTTAGGGTGTACCTGAAAGATCATCTAAGAAAATATCCTATAGATAAACCCTTTCCCGAAGATATTTGGCAGATTGGGCCTACAGAAAAGAAGGGTCAGTTGGCCCTCAGAGCTATGGTCTTATACACTAGAGCTACCATGGAGACAGTTCCTCAGCAAGCTCTAGACCAAGAGACCTATAACTTGAAAGGAGTAGTCCTGCTCAGAGAGAGCCCAGTTGGGGGGGGGGGGGGGGAAGGAGAGACGGGCACAGCTGCAGTACAGAAAGGTGGCTCAGTAGATAAGAGTCAGGTCTGGAGCTTGGAGGCCCTGGGCTCAAATCTGGCCTCTGCTGTGTGACCCTAGGCAAGTCACTCAACTCCACTACCTAGACCTTACCACTCTTCTGCCTCACTGATGGCAAGCATAGGTAGAGTCTCTCAGACTCCATGCTCCCCTCCCATCCCCTGGATCCCTCTCCAAGAAGCAAACTAACCACCACCACCACCTCCAACCCCCACAGCCAATTAGTACATGAAAAAGCTGAATTGGGGTCTAATCCAGAATCTTTATTCAGGTAGCTTGAGGACCCTGGGGTGTCCCTGCTGGAGCCAAGTTGTGGCCCAGGGACACTTTGTGCAGAGAACAGGGTCAGCCTCCCTCTCTTGGGAGAGGCTTCACTACCTACCACTTGAGTCTATCCCTCTTTTCCACACCCCTGGGAGCAGGGCTAGAGGAAAATGGGCTTGCTGGCCCCTTGGCCCCCCAGGCTGTAGCAGCAGCATTTTTGGCACGAAGTCTTTCCAGCCAAATGGGGGGATGGGGCAGGAGTTAGGTGGGAGGAGGCACACTGACCAACAGGGGCACTTTGTAGGGGCAGAAGAAAGCTCCTCCTTCCCTCCTATGTTGTACTGGGCACTTTGTTGCAACTTGTTATAATAAATTAATCCTTCCCCCACCCCTACCCCTGACTTGACATCAGGGTGCACACCCGGCAAGCTGAGCAAGAAGCAATTCGAGGAAGCATCTGGCTGCAGGTTCCAGCACCCCTAAAACTGAAACCCCAGCTTCTCTTGTCCCCCCCCCCCCCCCCCCCCCGGGCTGGCTTTAGGCTGCACAAAAAGATCCGAGGAACAATCCCCACCCCCAGCCCGGGGCAGGCTGGGAATTAAGTCTTCAAGTCTAAATGCAAATACCCCTTGGGAAGTGTAGGGGAAAGGTAATGCCTTGCGGGGAAGGAAGAGCCAACTAAACAGCTCTGCCTAGGCCTGATCAAACTACCGACTGGAACTGGCAAGAACAAGAGAGACAGGATCCGAGGGAGCTCCCGAGCTGGCCACTGGGCAGGCCCACGCAGAGGGCAGAATCAGCCCTGTCTCAAGACTCTTGGGCTCCCTGGGCCCGCCATCGAGCTGATTCTCAGAGCAGAGGCTGGGCGGGGGTGGGGACTGGGCTGGGCTGGTCATCTCGGCTGACCCTTCCTCCCTGGTTGTGTGGCCCACCAGAAGGGATGGGGAAGAGCAGGGGAGGAGTTACAAATGAACAGCGGTGACTTCTGTTGGGGTGCTGGTCTGACTAGGCTCCTGGCTTCCAGAATATTCTGGAGCTTTGGGGATGGTGGCCACCGTGTCCTGGGTGGCCTCTCTCAGGCTCTCCCGGAGAGCGGCTTCAATCTGCTCCTGGCATGCACGCAGGCAGTCCTGGGGTTAAGATGAAGAGAGGAAAGGGGAATGGGTAAGAAGGGCAAATGGGAGGCTGACTGAGGAGGTGGTCCCTTCTAGCCTCCCCCTACATGTGTTCCCATTGGCTCTCTGGCTGGTGGAGGGCAGATCTGAGAAGAATGAGATGATACCGATGACACACAGAGCACTTGAAAGTCTACAAAATAACTCTTAAGTGTTGTGTGAAATTGAGCCAAAGGGTAAGTTTGGTCCTGCAGATATAGTCCCGTTTTACAGATGATTAAGACTGAGGCTTGGAGTGATTTGCCTCTAAGGGTCACAACTAGAAAATGTCAGAAGTGGACACTTAGACTGGTAAACCCAGTCAGCCTGTTCAAGTCCCTAAACCTCAGAGCCTCAGTTTCTTCACATCTGTAATCTGGAATAATAGCATCTACCTATCTGGAAGAATCAAAAAAGAATGTCTATGTGCCAGTTGCTATTATTGTTGTTGTTGCCATATTTGGAAATGGGGGATGGGTGGAAGGGGAAACAGGGCAGGCTTAGGCCACAGCCCATCCCCAGGAATCTGCCATCGATTCTCAGAAACTGACAAGAGGATGTGGCAAGCTAGTGTGGGGCTGCGCTCTCCTCCTCCTCCACCCCTGGCCAGGAGGGCCTGCAGAGCCGGCTCCTCGCCCTCCCCCCTTGGGCAGACCCTCCCGGAGGAAAGGAGGTGGCTGAGCTGACAGTCCCAGAAGGGCATCTCCCCCTGCTGGAGACTCTCAGAACGCCGCCCCACCCACCACCGCCCCGGAGCTGGGGTAATGCAGGGAAACCACGAAGCAGCTCCACACCCCACCTCTGTTGCCTGGCACTCACCACGTCAGTGCCTGTGATCCCTGCCAGCAGCTCGGTCAGCTCATCCGAAGATAAGGGGCAGGCTGCCAGTCCCTGCACAGCAGCGCCAATGCTGCCCGTTGCGATCATGGAGGGTGGATACATGGCAAAGGTGTAATCTAGGAAGAGAGGGGCGGGGTTATTGCTGAGGGACTGAAGGGCCTAGGAAGTCACAGCCACCAAGGCACCCCCGCCCCAATGCAAGCCTTCCCAAGAAAACAGGGTGAAGCTGGAGCAAGAAGGCTTGGGCCTGGCTGGCTGGGAACTCGGTGATGTAAAACACTCGAAAGGACTATGAGCTCTTTCCCGAGATATTTATTTGAGACTCACTCAGGCACTCGGCAGACAGTGGCTTTTCTGTGAGAGAAAAATAGCCCTCCCTAGTGGCAAGGGTACAGAGGGGAATGACAGAATGTTGTAGGCTTGGAGCACCTGGTCCTAAAACCCCCAATCTGGAGGAAGAAAACCCATGCTGCCTTCTCTCCCCCATCCACTCCAGTGTCCACTGGCATGGAGACAAGGTACAGGAGAGGGGTAAGAGGTCTTGCCTGTAGCACAGAGGGCCAGGAAGGTCTGGGCGTGCTTCTTGACCAATGCCCGTCGGTCCATGGGCACTGGAAGCCGGTGTAGAATCAGTGCCAGGAAGTCATGAGCAATCACGGCTGCTAGGTCCCACTTGAGCCTCCCCAGGACAATTACTTCCCAGTCCTAGTAGCAGTCAGGAAAGAGGGCAGATAAAAGTGTTAGGAACTGGGACAGAACGGGGTGGCAAAGAGAGAGGAAAGCCTAGAACAGACGCCCACCTAGGGAGAGCCTGGGGAATGTGAGCAGACGGTGAAGCAGATGCACATTGGAACAGAAGGGTTCCCACTAAGGGGGGGGGGGGAGAAATCATTCAAGCACGCCTTGCTTCTTTTCTGGGCTTAAGGCGCTTCTCCAACCTATGGAAAATACTGCCTCATCACCACTGTGAAGTGCAGCCACTTCTGGAGTGCAGCAGAGCCCTGTATGTCTCAGACTGAGGCACTAGGACAGGCTTCGTGGGGAAATAATTGCTCTCTCAGAGCCCAGATCTTCACAGCTCCAAGAGAGGGTGGGTGGTCAGGCAAGGTAGAAAAAGAGGCAGAGATTCCCTTCTCCCAGCGCCACAGACACTGAAGAAATGAAATGCTGCTCAGGTCAGCTGAAGACATAGCCCTAAAGCCAGCCCTCCCATGACACAGCAGCCCAGCTGCCCCCTGAGGTTCCTCAAAGGAGCAGTTGCCCAACCCAACCCACATCACCACAGCAGGGTTTGAGGGTCAGGGGTTAGGGAGGGGCAAAGGGGTGACAAGGACCCCCTGGGGGACTATGGGAGCCCCTGGGAAATAGGGCTTTGAGCTTTTGAAAACAGGAAACCTAATCCAGTATGCTCAGAAAATGAGGTGGGCACCATCCATCCGTCACAGCCAGAGGGCAGAGCAGCTCCAGACAGGAATGACACCAGGTGAGAAAGCAGAAGGCTCTGCTGTCCGCCAAGGGTGCCAACTTACTACCAGGGACACAGACTCTGGGTATGTGAAAGTACTGTGGGGAATTTGCATTAGAAGTTCCTCCGACTGTCCCTTCCACCAAAAGGCCCTTAGCTGCTGGGACACTCCCATCTGCCCTCCCCTCCCTAATCCTCTTGTCTTGTGTTCCCAGCCCTGGCCCCATTTCCGAATTGCACATGAGGATTTCTTCACCATTTTTATCTCAGGAAGAAACATATGGGTTTGACCCCTTACTGAAAGAGAAATGGCAACACGCCCCCCAACCCCCCACTGTCAGCCATCAACCCTGACTCTTCTCCAAGGCCTCTTCCTCCTGGCAGTTAGCCACAGCTCAGATACCCTAACCAGTCCTAGAATTCGCCTCACTCTATTCCCCCACCACCACAGCACCATGCCAAGACCTTCCTGGCTTACAGAGGAGCAAGCCAAAAGCTGCTCTCTGCCCCCCTAACCCCCCAAAAGAAATGCTGGCCTAAGGCTTAGGACTCTTCCCCTGTTGTGAAAGTCAAGAAAGAACAAGAAATATTCCTGAGGCCTAGAAAAGGAAGCTATCTAATGCCCTTCCAGGGGTGCTTCACACCCAGAATTCCCAATCGCTCCCAGAGCAGCTGAGAGCCCGAAAAATCCCTTACTTTTAAGGCGATGTGTTATGAGAAGAGCACTGTCCTTTCCAGCCATGGCTGAAGGATTTCAGCTCTGCCTTTAACTGCCTGGATCTCCAACAGCCTCCTCTACCACAGGAGGGGGTGATCCCCACAACCTTTTCAACCCTGACACTCTGAGTTTGGGCTAGACCTTCAGAGATCATTTTAGCATGACTCCTCTCCCCTGCTCAGGAAGAGGGGCATGAGTGGGGAATAGTTTTGTCTCCTCTGGCAGATTTATGATCTCATCCTGATTTCCTGTCTCTTGCTTACCCTTACCCAAATAAAATTATACGTGCGTATATGTGTGTACATATATATATGTGTGTGTATATATGTTTAGTGCTTTGTGAACTTTCAGGAACTATATAAATATTAGCTATTATTCTAATTACTACCTAGAAGGGTGAAGCAGAAAAAGGAGACTTCCAGGATTCAGGAGGCTTTAGTTCAAAGCTTAGTTCTGACATTAGCTTTGTGAACCTGTTTATGTCATATCCCCTGCTGGAGGCTCAGTTTACTCATCTGGAAAATGAGGAAACGGGATTCACATTACCTGTTTTGCCAACATTAAACACTCCATAAATGGGATTTGTCAACTTCATTTACAAGCCAACAATCTCTAAAGACCTCAACAGAATAAGCAGCTTCTCCACCCTCTTAAACACCTCTAAAACCAATCTGTTCCAGGACAGACCCAGCTCCCCCAAAATGCAAGACTCACCAAGAACCACATCTATCTCAAAGGGTCATTTGGCCCTCTTTCTTTTCCCTACTCCTCTCCAGCTTTCTCTTTCCATCATGGAGCTCTCAGTTCCCTCACCCAAGAAAAAAGTCTGCTCTCCCCTACTCTCACTGGAGCCCAATGAATTTGCTTTCCTTCACCACTAGGCCAGGCAGAGCCAAGCCCTGATACCCCTTTGCCTATCAATCAAATCATCTCAGACACTTGGAAGCACTGATGGCATGGCAGGTCCTTAAAGGTTAACTGACTGACTGGCCTCCCCCATACTGACTGACCCTGGGAACTCGGGCCAGGGTCAGGACAAAAGGCCTTAAAAGGCAACAGATCCACTCTGGAGGGGTAGTGCACAAACCCTCCCTCCCCCTCCTTTGCCCCTATTTTGCGTTAACCACAAAAGTTGAATGCATCCAGATGCAATGGGGCTAAGCACTTGCTATTTTCTTCATCTCTCCTGAGGATACAGGGAATATAGGGTGAGCCCTTCCTTCCCCTCACATTTCAGTCCTTCTCCCCACAAGCCAAGAGAAGAGGGAGTCAGGGCAGACCCACACAGTTCCCAGCAATAGACCGGGGAGCAGCATCCCAAAATATAGAGGTGGCAGAACTGTCCCCACAAAGTTATGAAAGACCAGTGGTTAGAAAGGGAGGGGCAGCCAGAATGGGAGCAATATTATCACATCGGAAGCAGCTGCAGCTCGACTCCCAGGCTACCCTGCTCTTACCTTCAGTAATTTTTTTTTCTATCTCACTCTAGACCAGTTCAGCAGGGGACAGAGTCCCCAAGGTGTGTGTATGAGAAAAAATGGAGAATGAAAGGCTTGTCCTTCCTGACTTAGAACGAGAGCGAAATAAAGCAGCCCAGGCCTAAATTAGCACTGTCCTCACTTCCAGATTCTGCCTTTAATCTCTCTTATGATTTCCTTTTCTCTAACAAGGTCAAATCTAAATTATGATAAATACTACCTTGGGAAGTACAAGTCACCGAGAAATCAGAGAAATCACTACCCACACCGGCTTGAATGAACCAGTCTCACCAAAGGACAGGGAAAGGGAGGGCTTGAGAGATGGGGGAAGCAGGAGTAAATAATAACAATTCCACATTTCTTTAACACAAAACAAACTAAAAGACCTCTTCCCATGATCCTGTGAGGAAGGTAAATGTAAACGCTCCATGTCTTTGTGTTATAAATAAGGAAACTGAGGCTCGAAGTGCTAAAAAAGACTTGCCTGTCTCATAGCTAGTGTTAAATTAGAACTCAGGTGCCTAATTGAAGCCCCTGCAATAATTCTCTAGCAAATAACTCCCTTTGACTATACAGATAAGACAGGAACCAGAAGAATTACTGCCCAAGGAAAGACAGAACCTGAAATCTGTTTGTGGCTGTGAATAGGACCCAAGAAGCAACAGTCTGTCCAAATAATTCCAGGGAAGGAAAAGTTCACCTGGGTGGCTGAAGCCAGTGCTAAGGGGTTCCCCTGCCTGCTGCCTCTGTAGTCTTCCCACAGATCCCCTGGTCCAGAAAGGAGCACGACCACCACCACGCTCCTTCTCAACATAGGTCATAGCAAAGCCTTGCCAGTCACAGACTCTACAATTTCCCCCTCCAAATTGCTGTGTGTATAGAGGGAGCTGGGAGGAAGATGAACAGAATAAGTATTTGCTATCTCGATGTGGCTGGGGGAGGGGGGCTGGTAAGAGGTCCTTGAGCACATTACCCGGAGTTGGTGGGGCGTGACCGAGTGGTCAGTGTAGATACAGAGCTTCTCCATGGTCAATGGGGTGGTCTCCCGAAGCTTGGAGGCCAACAGCATGCACACTGCACCCAAAAGCTGCAGGTGGCACTTTCGGGTAGGGACACAAGACAGGTAGCGGTCCAAGTAGTTCATCGCCAGGGGGAAGACCTCTTCCTCACATCGCTGCTCCTCACACACCTTGGGGAGAGGGGACAGTGACTGTTGGGGCAGGAAGGAAAGGAGTGGGGGTCTGGGAGCTTTGGGAGGTAAGGAAGGGGATGGAGAACCTGAGAGGACTAACTGGAGAAAGAAAAAAAAGGAAGAACAAAAAAAGGTGACCAAAAGAACCGATGAGGGAGGAGGCTGCACCCTCTCCCAAATCGGGCCCCCTTCTTCCCCATTCCACCAGGGGTCCCTCATTTCCTCAGTGTAGCCTACTCTCCTTTCTCTATGGGTGCATGTCTGAGGGGCTCCTCCTTTGGTGTGTCTGACTCTGGACCTTGCCCCCAGGGAGAGCAGCAGGATGACTCCGGTGTGACTTCACATCTAGCCTTTTTCCTTCCCCCCGTCCCGGGCCCCCTGACTGTGAGAAAGGGAGGGGGGGGTGTAAAGCGCGGGGCGGAAGAGGCACCCGTGATGGCGGGAGAATGGGGACCCGCCCCCCCTCCACACACCCACCCGGGGGAAGGGAGGAGACACTCCTGCCCCCTCCTCCCGCACTTTTTATTTCCCTGTCTGCCGGAACCGCCCCCCCACCCCACCCCGCAACCAGAGACAGGAACCGGCCCAGGGATTGGGGGGAGGGCAGAGAAGAACCCGAGGCGGCGCAGCCCTGGGAATGGTTTCGGGGCGGGGGAAGGGAGACACGGGGTGAAGTGGGACACTGAATATTCCTTGCACCCCGACCACCCCGGGGCCGCAGCTGTCCTGGCTCCATGCGTATAGAGCCGGGTCATGAAGCAAAACAACTTGTTAGCTGAAGGGGGTTTGGGGGTACTGAAAGAAGGCAATACTGAGCCGGTGGAGCACGATGCCAGGGTCAAAGGGCCAAAGCTAAAGGGGTCGAGAGGGTCTTGCTGGAGAGGCATTCTGGTTAGCTGAGGTCAGAGGAGTCCGACACATTTCGGACCGCCCAGGTATCCCGGAGCACGGCCGGGGGAGAGGGCAAAGGGGAAGAGGGGGTCGGGCTGTACCTCCAGCATCCAGTATGCCAGCATCTTCCGCATGTGAGGCTTGAGCTCCCGCTGCACGCATTGAAAGTAGGAGGCGCGGGGAACGTAGCGCTCCTCTAGGCGGAGCAAACTCTGCAGGACGCGTTGGTCCCCAAGTAGCCGAGGGTCCGGCCCGGCCCGGGGCGTCCGCCGAGCCCCCTCAGAGCACAGCAGTTCCATTACTGGGTGTCGGAGGGGCACGGCAGGAAGCCGAGGACCGGGGCCGGAGCGCAGATGTGGGGCCGAGGATAGTGTGGCGCGGAGCTGGGGAAGGCGCGGGGCGGCGGGTCTGGCGTTGGCACGGCAGAGCCGGAGCCCCAGCCCGCCCGCCCGGCTTCCCTGACAGGCGCCCCGCCCCTCGCTACGATGTAGCAACCGGTGCGACGCTACGACGTTTGCAACGTTCCAAGGGGGCGGAGCCCACAGAAGGGGCGCCCCGGAGCCGGGAAAAAAAGGGGAGCACGCAGCCACACTAGTTCGCCCGCGCTGTCACACAGTGGTGGTGGTGGTGGTGGTGGTGGCGGTGGTGGCGGCGGCGGCGGCGGCGGTGGGCGCTGCAGGCCAGCTCATACTATGCCTGCTCTCCCTCCCGGCTTTCGGGAGCCTGAGCAGTGCCCACAAACTAGGGAGCACATACAGAGGCTGGAGGTGGGAATGAAAAGTAATGGGCTCCTCCCCAGCCGACTGGGCCTTTCTATTCTGCCGGTCTTTGACCCTTGTCATCTTGGGAATCTTGAGTTTTCCCATTAGGGCCCTCCCTTGAATTCCGATTCATTTGGATAGCCATTCATTCCACAAGTGTGTATTAAGGACCTGCCGGCACTGTGGACGTGGTCGGGGTGAGGGGTCAGGAGATAATACACCTATCAATACCTGTCATTCCTCCTCCTCCTCCTCCTCCTCCTCCTCCTCCTTGTCGGCACTTGAATCATTTGACCCTGGAGTGTCCCTCAAAGTGGGATCCCACAAGTTCTGAATTCCTCCACACAGAGCTGGAGTAGCCAGCCCACCGAGCCTCTAATTTATGAAAAGTCGTGTCATTAAGTTGCAATGCTCCAAACATGGGACTCCCACTTTGCCTTGGATCCTCAGACTTGGGGTCACTAGAGAAAGAAGGGTCATTAGGGCAATAACCTTTCAAGTAAGTTAAATTCTAAGCATGGGGGAATTGGCTTGTTCTTAATTCACAGACTCAAAACTGAAAGGGACTTCTTTACAGGTCATCTTATCCATTCTCAGCCTAAAGGACTCCCTGGGGGGAGGTGGAGACTAAGATCCTAAATCATCTAGATCATGGGTTCTTAACCTTTTCTGGACCACTTCTGCAGTCCAGTTAATGCCTTCTCAGAATAATGTTTTTAAATTCATAAAATATAAATCGTAGGATTGCAAAGGAATCAGATTAAGCTTAGTTATCAAAACTAAGTTATCAAAACTTAGTTATCAAAACTTATCAAAACATTTTTTAAAAGTTCATGGACCCAGGTTAAAAACTCCTGTAGATGATCCTTTTATCTTTCCATCAGTGGGGAAGAGTGCCAAGGAGAAGGGGGAGGGGGAGAACCTGCCTCAGCATTCCAGAAACACTTGTCTCTAGAATTTCCTAGAAATTTCCCAATTTCCAACTTAGTTTCTGTCCCTTCTCCATAGTTGTGCAGAAGGACCCAGTCTTTGTAATGTGAAGTCTTCGATGGCTCATTTATTGAAGCTATCAGCTGCCTTTCCTTTCCAAAGGGGAATGAATGGATCATTGCCAAATTTGAACAAAGGGAAGAATGCTAACCAGACACCAGAAATGTTGAGGGGGGGAAAAAAAGCTATAATCTTTTTTCCAGCAGACATTTAAGCACAAAAAAACTTCATTGATTTCCTTATTGCCCCTCCCCCCAAAATACATTGCAATTCTGGCCCTTGGCCTCTGCTCAGGTCATTCCCTCCCACCTAAAACTGCCTTTCCCCACGTCTTTGCTTATCTAGCCCAGCCCATAATTTAAGGCCCAGTTCAAGCCTCACCTACTCACCCCAGCCCCTGTCCTCAGCTCATTGTGTATACAACCACTGGACATATTGTAACTTTAATTTCTCCAAATATATCCAGTCTCCTCCAACCACATCAAAAGTTTCCTGGGGGCTTTTTGATTTTTATTGTATTCTAATTCTCAGAAAACTGGAAATCCAAATATGCTGTATTATAAATTAGAACACCCCCCCATTCCTCATCCTTTCTGAATAAAGGTGACTTTTGCTGGAATGACACATCTGCCATAGCTATAGTATTTGAAATTTCAAAGGGATGTTCACAGCTTATGTTATTGGGTAGCTGGCCCAAGGAAGGCCCCTTCTGGCTCCAGGGCAATTCTATTATTAACCTTTTATTACACTCTTCACAACAGTTATTCCATACCTTTCCTAGGTCCCCAAACTAAGTTGCCAAAGTAACTCCAGTTTCTTCAAACCTTTCTCTCCCTCAATCTCAGCTGAAGACCTCATCTCCTACCTTCTAGAAAAGACAGAGACTATTGGTCAGGAGTGCCTACTCCCCTCTTTTTTCATCCTTCATTTTCTTTTACTGTACCCTCTGAAAAAGAGACTTGCCAACCCACCTTCCATTTGACCTCCTGAAATCTTCCCCTTCCATCTCATCTGAGAGTTTGTTCACAGTATCATTGTCTCCTCTCTCTCTATAGCTCCCTCTCCATCCCTACCTTCCCTGCTTCCCACAAATATGTCTGACCTCCACCATTTAAGAAAAACCAAAAAAACTTTCACCTGCTACCATCCCTTCAAATTATAGACCTATATCTTTTACCCTTTCACAAATGAACTCTTAGAAAATGTAATCTGTTCTCCCTGTATCACTTTCCTCTTTTCATTCACTTTTCAATACCTTCCTATTATCATGACTGACTTTGCCGCTTGACCAAAAAAACTACCTCCTCCCAAGGTTACATTCTCTTAACTGCTCCATCCATGGTCTTTTCTCAGACTATATTCTATTTCCTAGGTACTTAACAAATCCTTCTTTAATTGAATGACCATTCAATCAATGAAAAAGGATTTATTAAGCATCTATATAACAGATACTGTGTTATGCTTTTTTTTCTTTTTCTTGGTTCTATTTATTTGATAATTCCATCTCACTTTCTTTTGCTGGTTCATCATCTCACTCATTAAGAATGTATATTCTCCCAGCTTCTGTCCTCTTCTCCATCCACAATTTCTCCACTGGTGATTCCATTAACTTCCATGGGTTCATTTCTCTTCTCTTCAGACTCCCCCATTTATACATCCAGCCCTAATCATTCTTCTGAACTCTAGTCCCACATTACCAATTCCCTAATGAGTAGCCCCATCTACATGCCCAGTAGGCACTTCCAATTCAATGTATCCAAAAATGGTACTCCTCATATTTATTCCCCCAAAACCATCCCTTCTCCAGACTTTCCTGCTCCTCTTGACCACCACCATCAGTCTGAAAACCCAGGCTCATACTTGAGTCATTCTCAACTCCTCGTTTCTTTATCCAAATTAGTTGCCAAGTCTTGTCTACTTTGCTTCTGAAATAGCTCTCAAATTCATCCTTTTCTCTCAGCTCACCTAGCCTCTCTGCTAGTTTAGACCTGACCCTCATCATCTCTAGTCCTAATTGGTTTCTCCATGTCTAATCTCTACTGTGAATTCCTTCTCCATACTGCAGCCAAATTAATATTTTTAAAGCATAGGTTTAGTCATGTTACATATAAACACACACACACCTATTCATAAATCTTGGTTATTTCCCTAATGCCTTCTACCTTTAAGATAAAATAGCAAATTTTCTTCCTGGCATTTAAGGTCCTACATAATTAGGAGATAGTCCTCCTAGAACTTCCCTTCATGAATTCTCACCTGTTACCTGTATCCAATATTCCATCACTTCCCTCTGTACAGTTGCCCAAATGATTCCCTATATATATATATATATATATATATATATATATATATATATATATATGACTCAATCAACAAACAAGCATTTATTAAGCCCTCATTATATGCCAGAGACCCTGAAGATGCAAAGAGAAAGCAAAAATAGTGCTTACCCTCAAAGACCTTATATTCTATGCATTTGCTCTCTCCTCATCTCTGTCTCCTGGGCTCCTTTGCTTCCTCTAAGCATAATTCAGATGCCGCCTCCTTCCTGAAATCTCTCCTATCTTCTAAGTTATTAGAGGTCTCTCTTTCTCTTAAAATTACTTTGTATTAGACCAAGTACCATTTTCTTTTAGTGATCAAAGGACACAGTTAGTTTCTTTTTCTTTTTTTTTTTTAATCTTTGTCTTCTATCTTAGAATAGATGTCGGTCACAAGGCAGAAGAGCAGTAAGGGTTAGACAACTGGGGTTAAGTGCTCAGTCACACAGCTAGAAAGTCTCTGAGGTCACATTTGAACCCAGGTCCTCCCAACTCCAGGCTTGCCTCTCTATCTACTGAGTCACCTAGCTACCCTACTTTTCAAAAGAAGAATGGTAAACTGCTAGTGACTATATCAAACTATGCTTCAAATGACTAATAATAAGATAAATACAAATAGAAATAGCTCTGAATTTTCATCTCCTACCTAGCATGAAAGGGAGAATGATCAATGTTATAAGGGTTATGGGAAGCCAGGTACATTAATACACTGTTAAGGTAGTTATACATACATTTTCCCAACCATTCTGGAAAGCATTTGAAAGGATGTTAAGAAGATTAGTAAAACGTTTGTACCCTTTGACTTAGAGATCCCACTGATAGGCCTATACCCCAAGGAGACAGAAAGACCAAAAATTCTAGCAGCACTTTTTGAAGTAGCAAAGAACTGGAAACAAAGTAGATGCCCCTTGATTGTGGACTGGTCTAAATAAATTGTTGTATATGAGTGTAATTAAGTATTAATGTGCCCTAAGAAATTCTCTACATTCACATTGCTCCCAAGCTAGTTCAGGGTCTCATCATCACCCTTTTGATTCTATTAGTAGGAAAAAATATAAACTCTTCAGAGAGGCATTAGAAGACTGGCTCCATCCTACCTTTCCAGACTTGGTTCACAATATTCCTCTTCACACATTTGACATTCCAGCCTAAATGAATTAATTACTTGTCATTCCTTAGTCTACTTCTGGCTCATCCTGCCTCCCTGCATTTGAATAGACCTCTCTGGGCACCACCACCATCACTCCCACCTGCTGTAAGCTTGAAAAGGTCCCCCTCCACATTCTCTTCCCCAAAATCCTTCTCTTCCATCAAAGGTCAACTCTGGCACTGCCTATTCCATGAAAACTTCCCTGATTTCTCTCTCTCTTTTTTTAAACCTTTATGTTCTATTTTAGTATCAACTCTAAGACAGAAGGACCAGAGCTAGGCAAACAGGGTTAAATGACTTGCCCAGGGTCATACAAGCAACGAAGGTTCTGAGACCAGCTATGAACCCAGGACCTCCCAACTCTAGAACTGACTCCCTGTTCACTGTGCCACTTAGGAAACCGAGGCCAATAGGTTTAAGTAACTTACCCATGGGCACACAGCTAGTATTTGAGGCAGTATTTGAACTCAAGTCCTCCTGACTCCAGATCAGTACTCTATCCACTACTAGCTGCCCTAGGATAGTTTCTAATGGAACAATGGAGTGTCGGGTTAGCCCTGAAAGTGTATGCTTCTGATCCAGATTCAAGACCTGGCTCCACCATTTATTGGTCACATTACTATGAACAATTCACTTTATTTTTCTGAATCTGTGTCTTCATCTACAAAATGGGGATATCAATTCTTCCACTGACTTCTCTGATAGACTGTGGTGATGAAAGCCCTTTACATTGTTCTATGAGTATGAATGATTATTATCTCCGAACCTCCTGGCACCACAGTAAGGACAAGAACTGGGATGAGAAGTCCCAGTGACTCCAACTTTATGAAGGAGACACTTGTTCTGCCAAACCTCAAATCTGCTCTGGCTTCCCTGGAATCAGAAGTTCTTCCTGGTGGACCCAGACTCCATGAACGAAGCCAAGAACTGACCTATTGGAAAATTAACCAGAGCAGAGAAAGCAGAAAGGCATTTCCTGGTTAAGTCAATGGGGGGGTTTCCATGATTCACCCAAAATCCAACGAAAATATTTCTCTTCACATATTTCCTAATAGAAAAAGATAAAAAGCAAAGACAAGAGGCAAAATAGCTGAGGTTTTCTCTCCCTCTTACAACATTTCTAAGAAAAAGAAAGGAAATCCAGTGTTAAGGTCAGGATGATAAGTTTTAAGGAAGGGAGGACACGTCATCATTAGTACTTTCGGAAGGCATCTTTGTAAGAAGCATTAGACTGAGAGTCAAAAGCCTTTGGTCCTAGTCCTGGCTCTGTCATTGACCCAGCTAGGTGACCTCAGACTAGTCTTTTAGCTTTGATGACTCTCTCAGATGGGGGTGAAATCTTTGGGACAACCTTGAGGAAGGCTCGTTGTCATTTACAAAATGTCACCAAAATACCACTATCCTCATCATTGTTGTTGTTCTTCAGAAAAATAAAGCAACAAGACTAGGGAAGGACTCCAACCCCTTCCAGGCCTGACATTCTACGCTTCCAAGACTCTGTCACCATCACAAGAACTCACTGCCCAACTCTGCTAGGACTAGGTGCTTTGGTACAAAAATAAACCTGCCCCCTGACCATAACATGAACCAGATCCACAAAGAAGAGGATCAAAACCAGACATTATCGTTCGGAACAATAACTGACACCTAGACAATTAAAGTGTACAAGGTCCTGTTGGACTTTGAATAAGTCATTTCACCTGTCTTGGCTTTATCTGTAAAATGAAGAGACTGAGTCTGAGGTCAGCTCAAACTCCAGGATCCTAAATTTCTTTGCTGTCAGGGAAGCACCTGGGAACTCATGAGTGCAGGGGAAATTCCTCTTTTATAAATGAAGAAATAAGTCTCAGAGAAGTAACATGATATGCTAATATATATTGAAGGCAGGATTCAAGTCCAATTCATCTGACTCTGAGACTTGTGTTTTCTTTACTACACTAGTCATCTACTCTCACTAAAAACTTATTACAGGTGGGGGCAGTCAGGTGGCTCAATAGGTTGAGAGCCAGGTCTAGAGACGGGAGGTCCTGGTTTTAAATTTGACCTCAGACACTTCACTGCTGTGTGACCCTAGAATAGCCCTTGCCTGCTCTTCTGTCTTAAAATTGATACTAAAACAGAAGGCAAGCTTAAAAAAAAAAACACAATTTACAACATTTGAGTAAGAGATTCCTAAAGTAAACAAGCATTTTGCATTCTTATATTTATGAATTCTAACTCTGCCTCTACATGAACTTGCTTTATCAGTTTGGAGCATCTCATTTTAGCTTTCTGGTCCTCCATTTTTCCATCTGTAAAATAGAGAGAAAAATCCTTTCTCATAAACAATGAGCATCATTCCCTAGAGAGTACCTAGTAATAAAAGGTGTGAAAAAACTTTGAAAGTTCAAATATTATGGAAATGAAAAAAATAATTATTACGTTAAAAATCTCCTTTATTCAGAGAAGGGTAAGGGATGGAATGGTCTAATTTACTGGATATTCAATATGTGTCATCGTTCAGTCATTTCAGTCATGACTACCTTCATGACACTATTTGGGATTTTCCTGGGAAAGATCATGGAGTGGTTTGCCATTTCATTCTGGGGTTCATTTTACATATGAGGAAACTGAGGCCAACAGGGTTGACTTGCCCAGAATCACAGAACTAGTAACTGTCTGAGGCTGAATTTAAACTCAGGTTATCCTGACTTCAGGCCTGGTTCTCTACCCATTGAGCCAGCTAACTGCTCCAATATACTGTGGTATATAGATAGTATGTTTATCCAAAATTCTCATTTGGATTATATATGTAACTCAATGGGTAGAATATACATAATAGATGAACATATCACATAAAGACTCAAATTTTCTAAGAATTTAAAGTCTGTTTCATAAAAATTACAAAGGTAAATTTTACTGAACATCTTATAATCTCAGAGAGCTAAGTAACGCAGTGAATGAAGTCAGAAGTCAGGAAGACTCGTCTTCCTGAGTTCAAATCCGGCCTCAGACACTGACTAGCTGTGTGACTCTAGGCAAGTCACTTAACCCTATTGACCTCAGTTTCCTTCTCTATAAAATGAGCCAGAGAAGGAAATTGCAGAAAAGCCCAAATAGGATCATGAAGAGTCAGATATGACTGAAAAGTACAGAAAAACAAGAAGTATAAAGTTTGCTGATTCTGAAGGTATTTCAAGATCTTGCAAGGGATTTATAGGGTCCTCATTATGAATCTTAATTCCCTTTTGGCTAACAGAAGCAGCTGGACATAAGCACCTAAAATATTAGCACCCAGAACTTGGAAAGTTACCACTGGAATGGATATTAGAACAGAGAATGTTAGAGCTAGAAAGACCATTCAGAGACCATCTACTTACTAGTACATCTACTTCTTAACTTGGGATCCATGAACTTGTTTTTGGATTTTTCATTTTTAATTGATGACTATTTCAATATATTTTCCTTTGTAATCAACTATTTATTTCTTTTTTTTTTAAACCCTTACCTTCCATCTTGGAGTCAATACTGTGTATTGGCTCCAAGGCAGAAGAGTGGTAAGGGCTAGGCAATGGGGGTTAAGTGACTTGCCCAGGGTCACACAGCTAGGAAGTGTCTGAGGCTAGATTTGAACCTAGGACCTCCCATCTCTAGGCCTGGCTCTCAATCCACTGCGCTACCCAGCTGCCCCCAACTATTTATTTCTATATACATTTTATCTTAAATGTTGTATTATTTTTATACTATATATTTTATTTTAATTTTTAATTTTTAAAATTATCTTAATATAATTCCTATTTATGCTTTGTTTATTTAAAAACATATTTTTGAGGAGTCTATAGGCTTCACCAGACTATCAAAGGTCACAAAAAGATAACCCTGAGCCAGTCCATTCCTCTCACTTTACAGATGAGGAAACTGAGGCCCAGAGAGAGGGAAAAAAACTCTAAAGTCACAATGGAAAGAATAGGAGGGCAGCTAGGTAGCTTGGTGGGTAGAGCTCCAGGTCTGGAATCAGGAGGACCTGAGTTCAAATCTGTTCTCAGGCATTTAACCTGGGCAAATCACTTAACCCAGTTTTCCTCCAAAAAAAAGAAAACTACAGATGACTGGGCTCAATTTCTATCAATCCAAATAATGGATCCTTAAGGGTACCAGGCTTGTTGACTTTATTTTTATGGTCAAAATAGAATAAAGAATATTTTGTTTTGTCAATACTCTGGCCACTCAGCCTTTTGGTTTTCCAGATTCTGGATAATCAGAACTAGGATGAAACTATTCTTTCGATCATCAAATTTCTCAAAGCCTTTTACCTTGCTTTTCTTCACTCCCCCAACCCTCTACTTCCTATAATATTGGTGTCTAAATCTTATCTTCTCCTTTTACTGTAAAATCTTTGAAGTTATTAATTATATTTTGTCATTATCTTTCTATCCCTAGTATCTAAGCTCTTTCCTTGCCCTAGGAGACATTATATGGAGCTTCATTTAAATGTGTTGCAATATTACTTTTATTATTACTACTGTCTGCCATATTGGGGTTACTATTCTAAGGCACCGGGTAAAGTGAGAACCTGGGCTTCAGATGTGGACGAGGAGATAACGGGGAAGCAAAAAGTCTAATAAGAAAACATAAGTTTTCAAGATGCTAGCTGACTTCTTGCAGCATTTATTAAAACACTGTGTTACAGCAGCTAGGTGACTGGCCCAGTGGATTGGGAACCAGGTCTAGAGACAGGGGAATTCTGGGTTCAAATCTATGTTCAAGCAGTTCCTAGCTATGTGTCCCTGGGCAAGTCACTTAAACCCCCATTTGCTTAGCCCTTACCACTCTTCTGCTTTGGAACAGTATTGATTCTGAGATAGAAGTAAGGGTTAAAAAAAAAAAGATATTATTAAGCCCTGGGTATATAGAGACAAAAATGAAATAGACCCTGCCCTCGGGTAGCTTACATTTTATCAGGGAGAAATAATATGAACAAAGACAAATGAATATGAAAGGATTAGGGAGAGAGCTGGGAAGGGTAAGAATGAGGCTCAGGATATGGCATACTGAAAGGAAAATTGAGTTGGAAAAGGAAATGGCAAACCACTCCAATATCTCTGCCAAGAACACGGTCCATGGGATCACAAAGACTCAGATACATCTAAACAACAGCAGCAATCTCAAAAGGGAAGGTCCAAAGGGAGGATGGGATGGACTAGACAGGGAGATGGACACAGCTGAATTTCCATGTGTGCTGGTGATGTTGTGGAGATTAAAAATGATAATACGGGGCAACTGGTGGGACATGTGGGGTGAGTGAAAGTGAGGAGGCTGAGGAAGACATCAAAGTCATGAAGCTAGGTCTCTAGAAAGATGGCGGCATCCTCCCGTAAACAGGGAAATTGGGAAGAGAGGAGGGTTAAGGGTCATAGTGGGAAAGATGAGTTCTGTTCCGAACAATTCAGGTTTTTGTATCTGAGAACCCCAGGAGAAAACAGGTATGTCTAGTTGATAAGAAGATTTAGAACTCAGAAGACAGACTCAGGCTGTATACCCACAAGAATGTAAAAAGCTCCCTGTCTCTAGGTGACTGAGTGGTTTCATTCAGAATCTCCAGTGCCTTATATGGTTCTTGATACATAGCAGGTGCTTAATAAATGTTTGTTGATTGATTAATTGATTGTTATGGGACAATCTGATGGACAGTTGAACCCCAGGTAGCTGACGAGGTTACCAAAAGGGATTGGAAAGGCTAAGATGTAAAGTGAACCTAGAATGTCAGAGCTAGAAGGGAACTTTAAGACGATCTAGTTTGACCTTCTTATGAAATAACTTGCTCAACTTTATAAAGCAATTTTTTTTTTGAACCAGACCTATGATTTCATTGGTATGTATTCATATGGGCTTTGGATGAGCAAAGTGAAGGCTCAGAAAAGAAAGTATTTGCCAACAAAGTCTTTGGCACTTTTGAATATTCAATGTCAGAAAATGATAAGGATGCAGCCAGGTGGCACAGTAGATAGAGCATGAGGGCTGGAGCTTAGAGGTTCTGAGTTCAAATCTGACCTCAGATACTTCCTAGCAGTGTGATCCTGGGCAAGGCACTTAAGCCCCACTGCCTTGCCCTTGCCTTTCTGTCTTAAGAACTGTTACTAGGACAGAAGGTAAGGGTTAAAAAAAAAGAAGTGTAACAGTCCAGCCCATAGGTATTATGGAGAGACAAGGATTGTGAGTGAGCACATGGCCATTCTGCGCATGGCAATGAACTCTATTCCCAGCATGGCTGAAGTTAGGGTGGGAAACCTTGCTTCCCTTTGTCTCACTCACCTGAGGATAATAACCCCACCTTCACCTTGTCATAATTTGCAATTATCCAATGGCAATACACTATGTAACTCATCTATATGTATTGAGGCATCATGTAACTTATCAATATGTATTGAGCTCATTTGTATATCAAAGAGAATAAAAGAAAGGGACGCAGCCAGCTCCGCCCACTTCGAGGACATCCACCGGTTTGCCAAGGAGCAACTTCTCCCCTTTCTCTCTCCTCTCTTTTTCCCTGAGGCCTGGCCCTTCAGTCAGGCCTTCCTGTCTCTCTCTCTTTTCCAATGCTAATACCTAGCATTATCTAACTCCTTTAGTTACTAATCTCCTTTCCTACTGAGCTAGCATTATCCTCTGACCAGTGCAGTGTCAAATTGGGATCATTGGATGGGAATAGCCTGAATAGTAACGTCCAGTGGGCAGGGCTGTGGCTCCCGAATATTAATAATTGATTACTGACTCATTTATTCACATCTCTAAGGTCGGCTCTTTCACGCCCTTCACAGGATTCAAAACTTCTATCCTGTTTCTATTTTCCTACCTTAAAACTTCTCGCGGGCCGAGAAGTTTTAAGAAGTGATATGAATTTATCAATGGAAATGACCTTAAAGAACAGGCATTATCATCTGTCTTGCCATTGCACCCTAAGGAACATGAGACATTCCCATCTGACCTGCTTCTAAAATTTCCCAGATGTGCTCGTCCCCCATTAGAATGTGAGATCCTTGAGAACAAAAACTGTCTTACTTTTCTATTAGTATCCTCAGTCTTTGCATATAGTAAGTCCTTAATATTCACTAGCACCTATTCTGAAATGTATAGTCTTAAAGGACAGGCTTACCCAGGCAATATATCTCAGGGAAGAGACTTGAACCCACGTTATCCCAACATTGAGGCAATTAATTCTCTTTCTACTACATAAGACTGTCTCTTATCCAGCAAATTATTGGCATGAAAAGTTATTTATTGACCCCACAAGCACGCATTTTATAGTTATGATCTACAAAGAAGTGTGCTAGGCCAGGGGCATGGGTTTGTGACAGAAGAAAGGAGGCTACAAAAACAAATAAGACAGGTTCCTGCCTTCAAGGAGCTTTCAGTCTAGGATAAGAGATGAATACATATGCAGATAAATATAACATAATACAAATTAGAATATTATAAATGAATAAGAGTAGCACAAAGTACCATCAGATGAAGAAGAGACTATATTTATTTGTTAGGGAAAGTTCCGAGTAAGTAATAGAAGGATGCCTTTTAAGACCTTATGTTAGCAAACCCATTCCTGAAATTCTGTTACTTCATTTGGGGTCAAATAGATCTTTACTCTGGCTTTCCCCATGTATATAAAGATATTTTCTATATGTATAGTCACTGAAAAAAAAATGTGTCCAGGGCAAAAGTATGAGCTAGGATATCTTGTCCCCAAGTCAAACATACAAAGCAAAATTTATAGAACCTATGAGAAATCATTCAGGTGTTTTTTTGTGTTTGATGGAAAGAATGAGCAGTAAGTAGGAGGGGAGTGGGAGTCAAAAGTTGGCCACCTCACTTCCAGTCATTCAGTAAAGGAGGAGGTGGGATCTCCAAAGTACAAACAGCAATTAGTTTAGAGAAGTAGTAATGGGCAGCAGGACAAAGGTCTGGTCTTTAGGGACCAGATAAAGAACTCAGAAGAGGAGTAAATTCCCAGCCCTGCCTCTTTCCTCACTCCAAAGAGGGTGGAGGCATGGTACTGGGGAAGGAAGTCCTGAATTTAAATTTAAATCCCAGCTCTGCTGTTTACTATCTATGTGAACACCAACAAGTCAATTAATCCCTCCAGGCTTCAGTTTCCTTAGCTAGAAAATATGGAAAATATAGAAGCTGGAGAAGATGAACTCTAAGGACCCTGCCAATTCTAATTTTTTTACTGTGACTGCCAAACTCCTTCCTTAACGAAGTCAAGCAAGTCCCTCCCATCCCCCTGATTACCTTTATCATCTTGGGGATGTCAACTTTCTGGGCTTTGGGTTTCCTCATTTGTAAAGGGAGAGGGTTGGACTAGATAGCCCCAAAGTTTTCTTCAATCTCTAAAGCTATGATCCTATGATTCCCTTACATGCTAAACCACTGGGCAAGTCTCTCACTCTCTGTAGGTCTCATTTTCCTCATCTGTAAAGTGCAGGCAGTGTTGATCTTACAGGATAAGCCTATGAACTCAAACAATGGCCCTCTGGAATCATTTGACCTTCTGCTGTTTTGGAAGGTCTAAAACTGAATTCAACTTCCTAGCCAAAGAGGCTGGGTAAAGACATTTCTCCAGGTAGGAAAGGAAATGTCACTCTGAATTTTACTATTTCCCTTCTCTACTTTGACATTTCTGTTAGTAGCACCACCATTCTTCAGACCCCTCTGCATCAGAACCTGGAGTCACTTCTGATTGTTCCTCTCCTTTTATCCTCTATTTAACCATAGAATCATAGAGAGTTGAGGTAGACTCTAAAAGCCATCCCCTTCATTTTCCTGTGGAGGAAATAGGAAATCCAGAGAAGTCAAGTAACTTCCCTAATGTCAAACAAGTGACAGTCAATATTTGAACTCAGGTCCTAGGGCTCACACAATTCAGTGCTCTTTCTACTTCAGCATGCTTTACCTGCTACTGTCTAGCAAATTCTTTCTCTGAAATGCCTCTTGTACCTAACCCTCCTTCTCCATTTCCAGAGCCACCATTCTAATCTCCATTATTATCAGGAGAGTGTAATCAATGATTTCTCAGATCCCTTCTAACTTTAAAACCTATGATCCTATGACCCCAAGATTATTCTTGCAACAGGATCTGACTGAGGCCCTTTTGCCTCAAAATCTTCCTCTGACTGAGGCCCTTTTGCCTCAAAATCTTCCTCTATTAGCAAAGCAATTGGATTAGTTCATTTTCCTTAGGAACCTCTTTTACCAGCCCAGTCTCCTGCCCAGGAAAATACAATGGCTCCCTATTGAAGATCAGATCAAACTCCTCAAAGCTTACTATTCAAGGCATCCATCAAGAAACTCCAAGCTGAACTATCCAGTTCTGCCTTATGACTCCTCTACCACTCTGGCCAATTTGCCTCCATGGAGTCCTCTACACATGTCCTGTTCATTCATTATTGTTTATCCCAATTCTATCTATCCTTCAAAGTCCAATCCCCTGGAATGCTCTGACCCAAACTGATCTTTTACTTCCATTAAAAAAACAAAACAAAACAAAAAAACCCCAAAGAACTGGAGAACTTCTAAGCTAACTATTATTTGGTCCAATTCCCACACTTTACAGACAAGGAAATGAAGCCCAGCAAGAGGAAATCAATCAATCAATAAACATTTATTAAGTGCCTCCTGTTTCAGGCATTGTGCTAAATGCCTGAATAAGAGGGAAAAGATGGTCCCTGGATAGAATGGGGGAGATGCCTGGCAAACAAATATACACAAAGTAAGTCATATAACAGGGTAGAACGGAAATAATTAAAAAAGAGAAGGGACTGGAATTAAGGGGGCTTGGGGAAGGCTTCCTGTAGGAGGTAGGATTTTAGTTAGAACTTTAAGAAGGCCAGGAAGATCAGTGGTAGCAGTGGAGGAGGGAGAACATTCCAGGCATGTGGGATAACCAGAGAAAATACCTGGAGCCAAGAGATGGAGTAATTCGTATATAGAACAGAACCGCCAGGAGGCAGATGTTCCTGGATGGAACAGTAAGTGTTGGGGTATAAGGTGTTGTAAGGTATAAGACAACTGGAAAGGCAGGGGTGGGGGGTTTAGGTTAAGAAGATATTTGAATGCCAAACAGAGGATTGTGTATTTGCTTCTGGAAGCAATAGGGAGTTTACTTAGTGGAGGGGTAGAAGGGGAGGGAGATTGGGTATTTTGTGTGATATGATCAGCCCTGCATTTAGATAAATCACTTTTGTGACTAATAGAATGGATAGGAGGGGGGAGAGTCTTGAGGCTGGCAGATCCACTAGCAGGACATTGCAGTACTCCAGAGAGGAGGTGATGAGGGCTGGTACCAGAGTGATGGCAATGTCAAGTGTCAGAGGAGAAGAGGGGTGTATTGGAGAGATTTTGCAAAGGTGAAATTGATAGGCCTTGGCAACAGCTTGGCCATGGAGGGGTGAGCGATAGTGAGTTTATACCTAAAATAAGGATTCTGAACTTTTTTCATGTGTCATAAACCCCTCTGGCCATCTAATGAAGCCTCTCAACTCCTTCTCAGAACCAGGTTTTAAAAAGTATAATAGAAACGACATAGGATTGCAGAGGAAACATATTAAAATACAGTTATCAATTAAATTAAAAAACACATAAGTTCATGGACTTAAGATTAAGAACCTCCTATCTGAAACTAAAACCCAACATTATATGCAATGGAGATAAACTAGAAGCCTTTCCAAAAAAGATAGGGGTAAGGCAAGAATATCCATTACAACCTCTATTACTTGCTATATAGTATTATCTATATCAACAGCTACTTGCAGCAGAACTGGGTCTAGAAGGCCCAGCGCCCTTTGTCCTGCCCTGTGTTGCTTAGAGTTAATTAACTAAACTCTAAGGGACTCCAGACCAGAGAAGACTTCATGGTAGGGTTGGCTCCTGAGCTAAAAAGAAATTATATTCGAAACAGGAGAGAAACTTATGTTACTATATAAAGATAAGATGGTCCTAGCTTTGTCCTTGTTGGGCAAGCAAGACAAATTTAATATCTGAAGGCACAGTCCCTGCCCTCCGTAAGCTCACATCCGGGATTCTAAGGGACATGATCTTTAGTTTCAATCAATCAATCAAGTCCATACACATTGATTAAGCATGTTTAGAAGCCAGGTGCTGTGCTAGGTGTTTGGTATACAAAATAGAAAATGGTGCTTTGACCTCAATAAGCTTAAGAAAGTCATGAAGGAGAAAAACTTTTAAAATATGCCCTAAAAAAGAGTTTGCTGGTCTCTATCTTCTCTTCCCTCTCTAGCCTTTTCAGAGTGCTTATAGTCTGAAGGGAGAGATATGCTGGGCACATATATGAAAAAGATATCAAAGGAGCTAGTAGATAGAGTGAATAGAGAGCCAGAACTAGAGACAGGAGGTCCTAGCTGTGTGACCCTGGGCAAGTCACTTAACCTCCATTGCCTAGCCCTTACCACTCTTTACCCTTGGAACCAATATATAGAGTGTTGATTCTAAGACAGAAGGTAAGATTTTTTTAAAAGGAACAAGAAGGAAGAAAAGGACAAACACAAAAACAAGAAGGAGAATAGGGGGTGGGTAGAATAAATTTAACTCTTCATTATCCACAAAAAGCCAATTAAGTCAATTGACTATTCCTTCTATACCATATCTCCTGCTACCTCCATCTAGTACTTTCAGCAATAAGCTAGGTTCACCAACTACCCAGGACCCCCAGCCTAACATGGTGAGTTGAACACAGTAGACATTTAATTCATGTTTGTTAAATTTAACTGAAGCTAATCAAAGTGAAATAAATTGATTCTACTCCCAGCAAAACAGAACCAGAGCTCTATTGGGGGAAAAATAATCATAATTCATTCAAAAGTCAAGCTGAACTGAATTCTGGATTATCCTTGAGTATTGTGCAGTATAAAAAGCATGCAACAAAGAATCAGAGGATATGTAGACAAATCCTGACTCTCTGTTAGATAACATGTGGCTTTATTGACAATCTCTTCCTCTTTCAGGGCCTCAGTTTCTTCTAAAGAAAAAGGAAGCTAGATCGGATGATTTCTAAGGTCCCTTCCAATTCTAAAACTGACCAGTCCTTACAAATACCAAGGAATAGGTCCTAACCAACCCTGGAATAGTATAATTTTACAGCACAAGCCCTGGAACAGTGCTAGAGAAAATGGAGCTCAGTGGGGTTAGTCAGGGAAGGATTCCTAGAAATAGTAACCTGAAGTTCACCCAAGAACTTTATAGTGGCCTAAGGAGGAGGTGCAAACTTGGCATAGATGAGATTAAGGGGAGAGCAGATATGAAAGCAAGCAAACTTCTTTCAGGAAGAGGACATGGATTTATCCACTTAGAAACTGTGATGAAGAGTATGGTGAGAGGAAGTGGACAACTTTCAGGGAAATCATACTGTGGGTCACTGCAGACCATATGTAGACAGCCTTCTGGATTTCCTGGCAGAAAAATAAGTGACATTTAAAGAAAATTCCTTCAGGAAAAGAAAACATTTTTGAGGGTTTGTTTTTGGTCTCATCTCTGATTCCAGAGCCATTGAGTTTCTTTGCTGAGTCATGGAGAAGTTAATTTTGAATGGGGTTGGAGAAAGGATAATGTAGATCACAATTCATCTAACAACTCTTTCAATGTTATTTCTGGATGCCAAGAATTATAGTATTCCAGGGCTAGCTGGGACCCATGAAGACCCTCTAGCACAAAGAGAACTAACAACCACAATTAATTTTTATTAAGATCTAATGTCTGGGAGAAGCTGAGCACTCAGAGGAAAGCTAGCTAGTCCTAGAGATGAGAGGTCCTATTTTCAAATGTGGTTTCAGACACTTCCTAGCTGGGTGACCCTGAGCAAGTCACTTAATCCCCATTACTTAGCCCTTGCTTCTGCCTTGGAACAGATATTTAAGTATCCATCCTAAAACAGAAAATATGGGATTTTTTTTTAAAGACCCACTATGTGCCAGGTGCTGGTGATACAAGCATGAAAAATAATACAATCCCTTTTTTCAAAGAGCTCATCTAATAGTGAGGATGTTGCATGATATGAGAAGAAAAATTTTATTGGCAATATTACATAGAATTCAGTCAGACATTTATCCGCTTTTTTTGTTTTCTTTTTATTGAAATCTTTTGTTTTTACATCTTCATTTCCCAATATATTCTTCCCCTTCCCTCCCAAGGGTAGCTCAGTTACACAGTGGATAGGGTACCTGGCCTGTATTCAAGAAGACTCTTCTGACTTCAGATACTTATTAGCTGTGTGACTCTGGGAAAGTCACCTAATGCTGTTTGCCTCAGTTTCCTCACCTATAAAATGAGCTGGAGAGAAAATGGCAAACCACTCCAGTATCTTTGCCAAGAAAACTCCAAACGGGTTTACAGAGAGTTGTACAGGTCTGAAGCAACTAACCCTCAACCATCTTTATTATGCATCCTTCTCTTAAGAATTCTCTTTAATTTTTTAAATTATAAAGATACTTTATTTTACCAATTAAATGTAATAACAAATTTCCACGTAAGTTTTCCAAAGTTATATAATCCAAATTGTCTCCCTCCCTCCTTTCCCTCCCCTCTCCTGGAGTTGACAAGCAATTCAATCTGGGTTACATGTATTATCATGTAAAACATTTCCATATTGTTCTTGTGAGAAAATAATCAAATAGAAACCAAAACCTGAAAATAAAAACTCAAATAAATTAAGTAAAAAATCATATGCTTTGATCTGCCTTCTGACTCCAACTTTCTATGGCATTCTTTTAGGATAGCATTCTTTTGTCACAAATCTTCACTGGATCATTGTATTGTTGAGAGGAGTTAAGTCTATCAGAGTTAATTATTCCACTATATTGCTGTTACTATGTACAATATTCTCCTGGTTCTGCTTATTTCTCTCTGTATCAGTTCTTATAGGTCTTTCCAGCTCTTTCTGAAATCATCCTGTTCATCATTTCTTATAGCACAATAGTATTCCATCACCATCATATCCAACAATTTTTTCAGCCAGTCCTCAACTGATAGATTTCCTCCTCGATTTCTAATTCTTTGCCACCATAAAAAGAGTAGCTATAAATATATATATATATATATATTTTTTTCTTAATTTCTGGAATATAGACCTAGAAGGGGTATTTCTGGGTCAAAGGGTATATATTCTCTTAAAGTCCTTTGGGCATAATTCCAAATTGCCTTCCAGAATGGTTGGATGGATTTGCAACTCCACCAACAATGCATTAGTGTCTCAATTTTCCTACATCCACTTTCCTTTATTTCATATTGACTAATCTGATAGGTCTGAGATTATGCCTCAAAGTTGTTTTAATTTGGATTTCTCTAATCAAGAAGGATTTAGAACATTTTTCATATGATTATGGATAATTTGATTTCTTCATCTGAAAACTGCCTATTCATATCCCTTGACCATTCTCTCTTTAATGTTTTAGAGATACTTGGCCATGGCATAAAGGATAGATTGCTGGCCCAAGAGTCCAGAAGATGGAGGTTCAAATCTTTCCTTAGATACAAATTAGCTATATGATCCTTTGACAAGTCATTTAACCTCTTGATACTCTCTGCAATTCTCTAAGATACACTGTAGAGTAGTTGTCCATATGCACTAGTAGAGAGTTCCTTCCCCAGGGTTCCCTAAACTAATGAAGTCAGGAGCCCAGTCTAAAAAAACCCCAAAAGATAACTTCTTAGGAGATTCCAGTGTGTTTATATGATTCCTGGTTAACCAGATTTTATAGTATCTAGTATGTTTTATTTCATAGAGGAACAAAGGATGAGTGACTTGCCCAAGGTCTCACAGTATATTAGTGTCAGAGGAAAGCTGACCTTGAAACCAGGTTTCTCGCCCATTGCCTTTTCTATTACACTACTGTCCAACTGAATCTCATTGACAGCCATTCATTCCAGAAATTGCTCCCTGGCTCCTATACAGTATCTTTCCATATACAATAACAGTGTGTCCTCTTCAACCTATGTACCAGCCTTCTCCCTTCTTTGGCCAAATAATCCCAACTGATCTAGCATTCCATGCTTTGTGGCAGAAATCTACAGAATCAAAAGCAACTGGGTCAAGAGATTGAAGAAAAGACTCATCCATTTGTTTTTTATTCCATTGCTAGAAACCTGGGGCAGCTAAGTGGCACAATGAATTGACTTGCCAGGCCTGGGGTCAGGAAAACTAATCTTCCTCAGTTTAAATCTGGCCTTGGATACTTAAAAAGAAAATACTTGTCTTAGAATCAATGCTAAGTATTGGTTCCAAAGCAGAAGAGTGGTAAGAGCTAGGGAATTGGGGTTAAGTGACTTGCCCAGGGTCACATAGCTAGGAAGTGTCTGAGGCCAAATTTGAACCAACGACCTCCTATTTCCAGGCCTGACTTTCTATCCACTGAGCCACCTAGATGTCCCTAGCCTCAGAGACATGTGATCCCAAGTAAGTCACTTCAACCTGTTAGTCTCAGTTTCCTCATCTGTAAAATGAGCTAGAGAAGGAAATGGCAAACCATTCCTGTATCTCTACCAAGAAAACCCCAAATGGGGGTCACAAAGAGTTGGACATGACTGAAAATAACTGAATAATAACAAAGGAACCTGAGAGAATCCAAAGGACTAACCTCAGATTGCAGAGCAGAAGCGTAACAAAGTCTCTGACTAGAGAGTAGCCCTAAGAAGGTATCTGGGTTGGTCAGTTTTCACTCACTCCCTTCCAGTCTGGAAAGAAGTTATCCCAAATTCCTCCTGCTCCAAGCAGGATAAGCCTCCCTCAGGAGCTTTCCTATATAGCAACAAGGTCCTCTCCCAGTGATTCAGACCCAGGGAAAGTGAAATGAATTCCCTTCTGTACAAAGAGCAAGAAACAGTGAATCAGCTACTATTAAGAAAGATTCTGGCAGCCTCAAAGCTGTCTGACACTCGCTGGTCTGGTCTCCTAAACCTTTTCCTTTTGCTACCCTCCTCCACAGCCCCAACTCACTCACATACCTCCCAGGCTTTCTCATGCCCAGGGGAGCAGATGGCTTCTAGATAGGAACAAATCTTGGAAGAAGGAGAAACTCTAAGCTGCTTGCTTCAGACCAGGGAAGGAGGGAGGACTGGCTATGGGAACCTGCCTCAGGTAACGAGGAGTCACCTTGGTGGCTGTTTGGTGTGGGGATTTGAAATTGTAGGGAGAGTCAACCTCAGGGTTCCTGGAGGCAACAGAAGCTTAGAGAATCCGGAAAGGTGGATCCTTCAAAGAGAATTGCTTCTTGGCTTCGGCCAGCACACCGGCAGGAGGTTTGGTGTTCTGAGAATTCCCACCAAAGTGCTCTGACTGAGGAGGAACTAGAAGTCTATTTACTATCTCTATCCTGCCCTAGGCATCATCAGGCAATAAAGAGCATTTAAAATGGACTAATCACATCCATTATTTCATTCTGTCCCTCACCACAACCCAGACAGGCAAGTCGTGCTAGCATGGGGGACAGAGCCAGGAAAGACCTGAGCTCCAATCTGAATTCAAATATATTAACTGGAGTGATATGTAGATATAGATATAGATATATTAGTTATATTAAAATGTATATTAACATGGAGCATGTCATTTAACATCTCTAAGCCTCATTTTTCTTACCTTTAAATGAGATTAATTTTATTCTATTACATAGGATCATGAGATCATGAGATATTAAAGGTAAAGAATAATCAGTTATTGTAATAATTGATGGGAGGTCCTGGGTTCAAATGTGACTTCAGACACTTCCCAACTGTGTGATCCGGGGCAGGTCACTTAACCCCAATAGCCCAGCTCTTACCCCTCTTCTGCCTTGAAATCAATACTTAGTATAGATAGAAGGTAATCAGGTTAATAATAATAATAACTGAAACTAAGGATCTAAATGACAGTATTTGTATTTGCTGTGGTTGACACCCAGAAGTCAGATCTCCTTACTATACATTATTTGTGTAAAATGCCCCAAATACAATGCTTCCTTCTATGAAAGCCTTCCTTCCTTCCTTCCTTCCTTCCTTCCTTCCTTCCTTCCTTCCTTCCTTCCTTCCTTCCTTCCTTCCTTCCTTCCTTTATCTTTCCTTCCTTCTATTCTCTCTTCCTTCCCTTCATCCTTCTATCTTTTCTTCCTTCCTTCCAAATTTGGAGTCTATAGAATTACAGGATTGACTACATACCAGCTGAATGACTATGGACAAGTCACTGAACTCCCTCCTGAGCCTCAGTTTCCCCAACTATAAAATAAGGACACCTTCAGAGAGTTATTGTGAGGATTAAGTGAGATAATTTATTTAAAGAACCTTATGAGGAAGAACTGTGGGAGTAGAAACACAGAAGAAAAAATAATGCTTGATCACATGGGTTGATGGGGATATGATTGGGGATATAGACTCTAAATCATCACCCTAGTGCAAATATCAATAATATGAAAATAGGTCTTGATAATGACACATGTAAAACCCAGTGGAATTGCTTGTCAGCTACAGGAGGGGATGGGGAGAGGGGAGGGAAAGAACATAACTCTTGTAACCAAGGAAAAAATTCTAAATTAACTAATTAAATAAAATATTCTAAATAAATAAACCTCATGAGCCTTGAAGTGCTATGTGAAGTCAGTTATTATTTGTTATTATTATTAGATTAAGACAGGATCCCTATCAGCCAAAATTAACTATTTTTCTCAGACTAACATGATGTTGTTGAATTTTTTTTAATTTTTGCTTTTTTCCTCGATTACCTGAAAAAATAAATTTTAACTTTCATTTTTAGCCAAATTCTCCCTCTCCTTCCTTGAGAGAACAAGAAATTTTATATAGATTTTACATATGTATATTACATGTACATTGTACATGTACATAGATGTTACATGTATAATAGTGTAAAATATCTTTCCATATTAGTCACTTTGTGAAAGAGAACTCAAACAAACAAAAAAAAAGTGAAGATATAAAGTGAAATATATGTCTCAATTTTCACGCAGACTGTGATGCTGAATATAGCTACGGCACATAGGCCAAAGATGGCATGCATAGATGTCTCTGTGGCCATGCACACTGTTGCCCACCAGAGTTAGTTACTGGAAAGGCAGAGGGGCTTGGGTGGAGCTGCTCACCTTCCCCTCTCCACTACTCCTCCTTGCCCCTCTGTCCAGCAGCCCAATGGAAGTGCTTACTCCCTCTCCTGAGAGGAGTGCTCAGGCCACTCTCCTCCCTTCAGCCTTACCCTATTTGGTTAAGGCATGTCACCCAATGGTGGGGCAGGGCATGGCACACGGTGTCTAAAAGGTTCACCATCATTGCTCTTTTGGTTCTTTCTTTGGAGGTGAACTAACAATGTTTTTCTACATGCAGTAGTTGCTTAATAAATAAATGCCTGTTGACTGAATAAAATGAATCATGAAAAAATGAAAATATATTAAAATACTTTTTATATGTAGGGCCCCATAGACATGAGAACACAGAGCAAGGGAAGATACAGTCTCTGTTCACAAGGAGATTATAATTTAGTTGAGAAGACAGTATAGACATTTAACAAAAGGCATTTATAATATAAGATGGCACATGCTAAGGGCATCACTGTTATAGTGAGCTAAGGGTCAAGGGTCCAAGGAAGATCATCCTCAGCTGGTACAGTAAGATCTCATTAAGCCTGAATCTAAACCCTGGAAGGGGTTTTAGAACATAGCAGGCTGAAAGAGAAAGCTAAGAATGTTGTATCTGGAAGGGACCTGAGAATATGATGTTTAGAACACAAGGCAGAGAATGTCAGAGCTGGAAGAGACAGTCCTAGAGCATTATAAGTTTCACTCCAGTTCACAAATCAAGCATAGGGGCAAAGCTAGGACTTTCTTGATCTCCCCTTTCCTGAGACTCCTGGTTTGGAGCTCTTTCCACTATACCTTGTTGATATGGAACTTGAACCTGGCTTTGAACAAAGAGTGGGATTTGCACAAAGCAAAGGAGAGGAGGGAAAGCATTCCACGCATGAGTAACGGTACAGAACGAAGGAATGCACATGATGTGTTTAGGGAATATTGACTAGACCAGTTTGGCTTGAGCAGAGAATTTGCATAAGGGGCAGAGTGGAAGAGGTTGGGGAAGTTGGCTGAGAACCGATCATGGAGCTCTCTGAATGCCAGGCTAGAGTTTGGACTTTATCCTGCAGGCAATGGAGAGCCATTAAATGTTTTGGAGCAAACATGGACAAAGTCTTTTTTTTCTTTTTAATGACGTGGATAAAGCTGTGTTGCAGGAAAAGTAGCCTGGCAGATACTCGTAGGATGGATGAAATCAGGAAGAGAGTGACAAGACAGGGACACCAATCAGAACACTGTTCCAAAGCCTAGACTTGAAATGTCTCTCAGAATTGTTATTATTCAGTGGTATCTGACTCTTTGTGACCCCATGGGTCTATGGGGTTTTCTTGGAAAAGATACTTAAGTGATTTGCCTTTCCTTCTCCAATGGATTAAGGCAAACAGAGGTTATCAAAGAGTTGCCCAGGTCTAGTAAATGTCTGAGGTTTGATTTGAACTCGGGTCTCCTGACTCCAGGTCCACCATTCTATCCACTGAGCCACCTTTGTACAAAAACTTTTTAATTTGATATAATCAAAGTCATTCATTTGATGTCTTGCAATGTTCTCTATATCTCTTGGTCTTAAACGCCTTCCTTTCCCACAGATCTGACAGGTATACTATTCTATGTTCACCTAATTTATTTATGATTTCACTCTTTATATTTAAGTCATTTACCCATTTTGAATTTATCTTGGTACAGGGTATAAGATGTAGACCGAAACCTAATTTTTCCCATACTGTTTCCCAGCAGTTTTTGTCAGATAGTGGGTTCTTATCCCCAAAGCTGGGATCTTTGGATTTTTTGAATACTAGCTTGCTGAGGTCATTTACCCCTAGTCTATTCCACTGATCCTCCCTTCTGTCTCTTAGCCAGTACCATAATGTTTTCATGACCATTGCTTTACAGTACAGTTCATTGAGCCATCTTTGGATTGCTCCACTCAGGATAGTGGCATCATCTCTTGGCCAAGAAAGTGAAGAAGACTGACAGCTTGGTAAATAATCAAAGCTGAAAAGATTGATGGAACCAGAATTCATGTTGTCTAAAGTGCTTTGCAAATGTAGATAGGCAGTGCAGAGATCAAGGCAAGTATCCTGGCTAGGGAAGGAGTCAGGAAACTCAAGTTCAGTCCTGGCTTGACCAGTGATGGGACCTAGGGTGAGTCACTTTCTCATCCTGAGGTGAAAGGTTTTTTTGGCTCCCTCGATGGCCTCAAATGACTCGTCCAGACTGGGATCCATAATCCCATGATTTGGAAAAGAAAGAGGTTAGGGTTTAACAAACTCTGGTTTTAGGGACATCTAAGTGGCTCAGTGGATTGAGAGCCCAGGCCCAGAGACAGGAAGTCCTAGGTTCAAATCTGGACTCAGATACTTCCTAGCTGTGTGACCCTGGGCAAGTCACTTCACGCCCATTGTTCAGTACTTACCACTCTTCTGCCTTGGAACCAATATGCAGTATATTAAAAGGCTTTAAATTACATTAGCACCTCTGATGCAAAATCTGCAGCTCAGATACAAAGGACTGATAATCTTAACCACTGTGAAATGCTTGTCAAAAGATGAAACCATCAGTACTTATTAAACATCTATATTTGTAAAACTTGTTCAGAGAGTTGACTTTGTCACTGTTTCATGGGGATTTAGTGCCCAAAGCAGTTCCCAGGGTACAGATGAGTATGTAGAACAAGGGTTCTCAAAGTGTGGTCAAGTCAGAGGCCCTTTTAGGAAGTCTGCAAAGTCAAAACTGTTTTCATAATAATACTGAGATGTTTTAATGACTAATACAGTATAGACTAATAGATAAAATATAAACACCTATAAATAGTGAGGGGAAAGGAGGGTCCTGAAGAATTTTTAAGATAGTAAAAGAATCCTGAGATCAAAAAGTTTGAGAACTATTAATTTAGAGGATGAGATGATTATCTTCCCCAATGTTCCCTGGTAATTTCACAGGTGCATCAATGACCAAAAAATATTGCGGGGCAGCTAGGTGGCTCAGTGGATTGAGAGCCAGGCCCAGAGACCAGAGATTCAAGGTTCAAATTTAGCCTCAGACACTTCTTAGCTGTGTGACTCTGGGCAAGTCATATAAACCTCATTGTCTAGCCCTTATTGCTCTTCCATCTTGGACTCAATTCACAATGTTGATTCTAAGATGGAAGGTAAGAAAGAAAAAGAAAGGAAGGAGGAAGGAAGAAAGGAAGAAAAGGAGGGAGGAAGGAAGGAAGGAAGGAAGGAAGGAAGGAAGGAAGGAAGGAAGGAAGGAAGGAAGGAAGGAAGGAAGGAAGGAAGGAAGGAAGGAAGGAAGGAAGGAAGGAAGGAAGGAAAAGGAAATTATTGGGAAACATTGCTTTTTCTTTTCATCTTCTAGCAGCTAATTTCTAGTTGCCTTCTCACCACTCACCCTGCCACCATCTTAGTTTGGGACCTCATTGCCTCTAGTTTAGACTATTGTTCTAGACTTCTGATTGTATTCCCTACATCTAGCCTCTCCCTTCTCCAATCCATTCTCCACACAGCTTTCTCATCAGGTCACTTAACCCTTTTGGGCCTCACTTTTCTCATCTGTAAAATGGAGATAAGAATGATAACCTACCTCACAAAGTTGGGGGAACATCAAGTGAGATAAGTATGTAAGTAAGGTTTATCTAAATGTCAATTCTTCTTCTTGTTCTCATCTTTTTTGCCCTGGTTGCTATCAAACTATTATTCTTTCATACTTGATAGTCTGTGAAAAATTCACAGGTATATAGGATAACTGCTTTATGTAATTAAATATAATGCATTAGGAGATAAGCTTAACTTTTACAGACTCCCTAAAAATATTACAAGAACAATTCCAGCAGCAAACTAGATGATGGAGATGACCTGTTCCCTATCCTGTTTCCCACATTGTTTCTATTTAATTGGCTAGATCTTTACATTTAAAAATTTTATTTTTGTTACACATAACTTAAAGATTATGAATATTTGGTTATGACACCATATTCTAAGATGCTGTTCTTAACTTTTTATGGATTGTTATTATTACTTACAAAACACTGGAATTATCCACACACTCCCCTGCTCAATAAGTTTCTTTGGTTCCCTAACACTTCTATGATAAAATGCAAATTCTTCTGTTAGGCATTTAAAAGCCCATTACAATCTGCCTCCAGGATGATTCCACTTTATTTTCCTTCGAGTATGGCATATTCCATTACAACTGGTTTACTTGCTGTTCCCCATGACATCCCATCTGCCATCTCTGTGCCTTTGTACATGCTATCTGTCTCCTATGCCCAGAATGCTTTCCCTCCTCACCTCACTCTCCTGGAAGTCTTAGATCCCTTCCTGACTCAAGTGTCACCTCCTACATAAGGTCTTTTCTGATTCCCCCAGTAGTAAATTACTACCATTCTGAATTTAGATAAACAAGATAGAAATAGATGAACTATTCATTAGACATTTGACATATGCTAAATAGGCACTGTTAAGCACTAGGAAGATAAGTACAAGAAAGTAAGACAGCAGCTGCCCTCAAGGAGCTTACATTCTACTGGAGGAATGATACACAGGGGAGTTAGAAGAAGGGAAAGAGAAATGGTATGCAGGATGCTTTCAGAAAAACCTGGGAAGACTCTCCATGAACTGATGTAAAGTGAAGTGAGCAGAGCCAGGAGAACACTGTACACATTAACAGGTGGCACAATCCATTGGACCAGTAATAAATAATTATTGGCTAACTGGAGCAAGCATTTACTCTGGGGTCAGAGATCTAGGTTCAAAACTTGTTTTGTCAGAGTATGACCTGAGTAACCTTGGGTAAAGCACTTAATCTCCCTGGGCCTCAGTTTCCCCATCTGTACTATGGGCATGTTGGATCAGATAGAAAGCCTCTGAAGTTTGTTATAATAGGATTTTGGTGGGGAATAAATCACAAGTTCCTTTTAGCTTTATAATTATGATTTTATGACTAAGCACCAGGATCAAATGCTGAATCACAAATTCTATTCCTTTACCCTTAGAAAAAAGAAAATAACTCAGTGTTGACTAAGCCATCTGGTTCAAGAGAATACAAGAATCTCACCTACAGATTTCTTCAATGCATTGAGCAGTTTTGCTGATTTTTTTTCTCTCCTTTTCCTTGTAAAAATACTCTTTGCTATATGGGGTGACTCTCTGGGAGAGGGAGGGGGAAATTTAGGCAATGTAAAAAATAATATTGAAAAATGTTTTAAAAAAATAAATCTGACCCAAAGTATACCTGATGACCATCAACTGTTCTCCCCTTGAATGCTCCCAGCAACACAACTTTAATTTTTCTTGGTTTTCTTAACCACAACGAACTCTACCTGTCCCCCTTCAAGGATGACATCTTTCAGCTCCCATTCTCTTGGGGTCTGAGTTAATGACAAGATGAGATGGATTCAGGATCATAATTTTTCTCCCCAGGACCCTCTGCTTTCCCACTCTCCTAAAGGAGCTAGTTTTCTAAACTTCAAGCTTGGCCAAAATGACAGTAAAGGAAAATATGTGATAAATGTTGGAGGAGATATGGCAAAATTGGGACACTAATGCATTGTTTGCTTGTTGTTTTTTTTTTTTAACCCTTATCTTCCACCTTAGAATCAATACTATATATTGGTTCCAAGGCATAAGAATGGGAAGAGCTAGGCAAGGTGGGGTAAGTGACTTACACAAGGTCATACAGCTAGGAAGTGTTGGTGGCTGGATTTGAACCCTGGAGCTCCTGTCTCTAGGCCTGGCTCTCAATACACTGAGCTACCCAGCTGCCCTTTCACACTGTTAGTGGAGTTGTGAACTGATACAATCATTATAGAAGGCACCAGGCCTAAAGGGCTATAAAACTATGATCCTACGATACCACCTCTAGGTTTATATACCAAAGAGGTCACAGAAAGGGGGAAGGGGGGGCAGCTGGGTAGCTCAGTGTATTGAGAGCTAGCCCTAGAGACGGGAGGTCCTAGGTTCAAATCTGGCCTCAGACACTTCCCAGTTGTGTGACCCTGGGCAAGTCACTTGACCCCCATTGCCTAGCCCTTACCACTCTTCTGCCTTGGAGCCAATACACAGTATTGACTCCAAGATGGAAGGTAAGGGTTTTTTAAAAAATAAATAAATAAAAAAAGAAAGGGGGAAAAGATCTATTTGTACAAAAATAGAGCAGCTCTTTGTGTGGTGGCAAAGAATTAGAAATTGAGGGAATATTTATCAATTGGGGAATGGTTAAACAAATTGTGGTATATGATTGTGCTCTAAGAAAGAATGAACAAGATTATTTCAGAAAAAGCTGGAAAGACCTCCATGAACTGATGCAGAGAGAAATAAGCAGAACCAGGAGAACACTGTACACAGGAACAGCAATACTGTGGGATGATCAACTGTGAAAGACTCAGCTACTCTCCGCAAAACAAAGATCCAGAACAATTCTGCAGGACTTTGGACAAAGGATGCCCTCCACCTCCAGAGAAAGAACTGTGGGAGTGAGAATGTGGATCAACGCATACTATCTTCCACATTAGTTTATTTATGGCTTTATTTTGGGGTCTTGGATTTATATTTGGTTTTATTTATATTTGGTTTCATATGAGGATTCTCTCTCTTTTTTAACTTTTATAATCTTAAGATGTTTATTGTCACAGTATATATCAGAGATATTTCAAATTTCTTGACCAGGATTGATGCGTTGACCCCTCTTCCATGCTGCTTCTCAAAGAAAATGGATTTAAAATTATAACTGTGTCAATTTGCTATTTCCCTCCTTTCTCTCTCTGACTCAATGAGTTCCTCCTTTCCTCCCTCCCTCCATTTCAGCTTGGAAACTTGAAAAAATGCAGTTGCAGGTTTGCATTGATATTCAGGTTTCCCTGTATAAGGATTCTCTTACAACAGTATGGAAGAATGTTTTGCATGATGATACATATATAATCCAGATCAAATTGTTTACCATCTCCAGAAGAGAGGAGGGAAGGGAAGGAGGGAGACAATTTGGATCTTATAATTTCGGGAAAACATATGTAGAAAATTAGGATGACGTGTAATTGGGAAAATAGCATCTCTCTGAATAAAATTAAAACAGAAATTGTATCGGGTCACCTGCATGGTGATGAGCCAAAGCCCCTGGTTCACCAAGAGTAGAACAACAGTGTGTATGTGGGGGAGCCTGGGGGTTGTGGGGGTGGAGGGTGTGTGCGTGAGTGTGTGGAAATGTGACCCATATGCCCCAGATCCTTTTTTTGTTCAGTCCCCCAAAGGCTTCTAAAAATGAGTAGCATCAAAGGCCCCACCAAGGCTCGACTTCACTTGAAAGAAAACCCCCAGCTCGCTGGAGCTATTTCCAGCTGTTTAACCCTCTGCAGCGCACACTCAGTTCACAGACGGTTCGTTGATAGGGGGTGTCATGGAACAAGATCTGGCTCCCAGGGCACCCGGCACCTTCCCTTTCTCAAGGGGGGTGGGAGGGGGGCAGTGCAGGGGTTGCCGGGTACGACTTCAATCAGGTGGAAAAACAACAGCCAGAGAGCTCTCTCAGTTCCCAGAGAGCCTGTGCTCGGGCTTGTTTGCTCGGCCTGTGGAAACTCTCCCAGCGCCCTGCCAGGGGCCCCTGACTCAAGGCCACCCTGGGCCTTGGATGCCCCGTGTTACCAATTGACAACAGCCTGATTTAACACCCCCCTCCCCCCCCTCCCCAGTCTGGAGAGAAACAGCCGTCCAACGTCAGATGCGCTGGGGGGTTGAAATATCGACACGGCTCAGTTCCTGCCTTGCTCTGAAGCGCGCACCCAGTTCTGTTCGTCCTCTCTCCCGGCCTTGGTCTGACCTGACTCTTAAAAAATGGCTCAGGGGGCTAGCTGATCTCATCCCTCTCCCCGGCCTGTCAGCGGCCGCCCGCCACCCTCCGTTCCCATTGGAAACATAACAATCCTTTGCCTGGGGCTCGGCGTTTTTTCAAAGTGCTTTCCCTGACTTGACCTTGTTTGATAAGAGTCCCGAAGCCTTTGAAATTCCCGTGAGTCTCAGGGCCACAGACACCGCCGGCTCTCCTCAGCTGGCCCCGGCACCCCGGCCACACTCGGCCTTGTTTTCCCAATGGGCGGTGATGGATCGGGGCTGACCAGACAGCCCAGACCACCCTGCCACCCTCCTCACGGACCCAGGCTCCCTCCGCAGGCGCTTGCACAGGGGCTGGCGGCGATTAGGCCAGGGTCCACGAGGGCACGGTGACCGGCCGAGATTAGGGGGGCCGGCCTGTGCCTCGGAGACGCTAAACGGCCCACCTCGAGGACCCCAAAGACGGAGACCTATCGTGAAAGCTAGCTGGAAGCTCTCAATGTCCATCCCAAGTCAGCCTGACCTCTCTCGAAAGGCTGCCCTTTCATCTGTAAAGCGGGCTGTGAGCACAGGCTGAAAAAGAGCTGCTGCAGTTCGTTTCAATAATCATCTACTAAGCGCTCACTAGGCCAGGTCCTGCGCACGCGGAGAAGTGGGGCCCAGAACTTGTTCTCTAGGAATTTACCACCTAATGAGAAAGGGGTGAACAGAGGGAGACACGCGAGCAACTGGGACACCAGGAACAGTGAGAGGAAGTCAAGGGGAGTACAGGAGAGGTATAGACAAAATGCCATGAGAAATTAAAGGAGGGGGTGCAAAATATAGAGATACACAATAACTAGGATACCAGGAATAGTGAGAGGAAGTCAAGGGGAGTACAGGAGAGGTATAGACAAAATGCCATGAGAAATTAAGGGGGGGGGGTGCAAAATATAGAGATACACAATAACTAGGATACCAGGAACAGTGAGAGGAAGTCAAGGGGAGTACAGGAGAGGTATAGACAAAATGCCATGAGAAATTAAGGGGGGGGGTGCAAAATATAGAGATACACAATAACTAGGATACCAGGAATAGTGAGAGGAAGTCAAGGGGAGTACAGGAGAGGTATAGACAAAATGCCATGAGAAATTAAGGGGGGGGGGTGCAAAATATAGAGATACACAATAACTATGATACCAGGAATAGTGAGATGAAGTAATGGGGAGAGGAGAGATATAGACAAAGCACCATGAGAAATTAAAGGGGGGCAGGGAGTAAAATATATAGAAACACAAGTAACTATGATACCAGGAATAGTGAGATGAATAAGGAGTGAAGGAGAGAGATCTATATATAAAGCGCTATGAGGAATGAAAGGGGTTGGGGTAAAATATATAGAAACACTATGATAACAAGAATGGTGAGATTAAGTAAAAAGGAGCAAAGGAGAGATATAGACAAAACACTATGAGAAATTTGAGGGAGGAGAGATTGCTTTTGCTTTTTTTGACCTGCTTTAAAAAAATTATCATGTTTATATGATCTTCATTTCCAATTGTATCCTTCAGAAATCCATTTCTTGTAAAAAAAAAAATTAAGGAAAAAAAAGCAGCTCTGTGAAGTTGACCAAAACATCAACCAAATCTGATAGCAAATGCCAGGTTGCCCACCCACAATCCCCTACCTCCGCAGAGGAGCAAGAGAAGTACCTTTCCGGAAAGATCACTACAGACCAGAAAGCTTCAAGGAGGAGGAGACATTAGAGTTGGGATGAGAAGGAAGAGATTCCATCAGGTTCAAATGAGTCAGGGAGGAGGCCCATTAACAAAAACTAGGGAGTGGGGATGGTCTGAGCAAAGGCAAAAACAGTAAGGGCAGGGCAAGAACTGGGAATGGGGAATAGTCTAGTTTTGCTGGAATGTGGAGAATGTGAAAGGGAAAAGTGTGAGATAAGCCTAGAAAAATAGGTGGGAACCAAATTGTAGAGGACTTTGAATATCAGGATCAAGAGATTAGAGCAGCTGGTGAAGAAAGGGTGGAAGTGGGGGAAGAGACTAGAGGCAGGGAGGCCTGGGTGAAGTCTATTATTTCAGTCTAGATCGAGGGTTCTTAACCTTTTATTTGCCAAGGACTCTTCTAGCGTCTGATGAAGCCTATGGACCCCATTCTCAGAGTAATTTTTAAAAATTTTGTTTGTCTTTAAAAATTTTGTCTTTTATTCCAATAACAAATTTCCAGCATAAATTTTCTAAGGCTATCTGATTCATGTTGTCTCCCTCTCCTCTTCCCTACCCCCTCTCAGGGTTGACAAGCAATTCCACTGAGTTATACATGTATTATCATCAGAGTAATTTTTTAAATGTATAAAATACATACAATTATAAAGGACATAGAACATATGATTTATACTCAGAAATATCTGAGTTAAAAGTCGGCCTTGGACACTAGCTAAGTGACCCTGGGCAAGTCACTTAACCTCCCTGTCTTATAAGGGTTTGAGAAAACTGCAAAATGGGGGAAATAAAAGCACTTTTTTGCTTTGCAAATCTTAAAACACTATATAAATACTAGCTATAAAAAATGTCAAAAAATTACAGAACTCCAGGTTAAGAAACCCTATGTATATGCATATGTATATGTAAAGTAATTTGTAACCACCTGCCAAGCACTATGTAAATGTGAGTTATTATTATGGCAACTTCTCTGGCTTAATAAACACCTTAGCCAACTGGTCTGTAACCAGTCACACTGGTGGAGTGGAAAGAGTTATGGACTTTGAGCCAAAAGGGCCTGGATTCAAATCTTATCCCAGACACTTAACTAGCTGTGTGACTTTGGGCAGGTTGCTTTACTTCTCCAAGTCTCAGTTTCCTCATCTGTAAAATGGGGATTATACTACCTTACTCTGTTGTTGTGAGGTTCCAATGAGAGAATATGTAAAGTGCTTCATAAATACTAGCTATTATTAGGCATCTCTGCCTCATTTCAATTCATTAAATTTTAGTCAGAACCCAGATTCTCACTTCCCCAGTCCCAATAGGGTTCCCAGAAAATGGAGTGAAAAAGTTGTTAAGGAGAACTAAATTAAACCCCCCTTTATACATATAATGCTCTGGGAGATGCCAAGGGCATCGAGGTGGCTCAGTAAATAGAGTTCTGGGCCTGGAGTCCAATAGACTAGAGTTCAAATCCAGTCTTTCACTCTTATTAGCTGTGACCCTGGACAAGTCACTTAACCTCTATCTGCCTTAGTTTCCCCAACTGTAAAACAGGGATCCTGAGAGTACCTACCCTCCCCCCCCCCCATTCCCAAGGTTGTTGTAAGGATCAAATGAGATAAAAATTGCCAAGGGCCAAGGCACCATATATATGCTTATTTCCTTCTCCTATTCCCCTGTGATCATTTTGAGACTTCCAAGCAAATCTGAATCCTGTTTCTCTGGGGTCTGAAGAGCACCCTAAAGCAGGTTAGAATAAGGCCATCAATGCCAGGCTGCCCATCAAAGCTAAGTTGTCCCCACGACCCGTGCCTTCCTGGAAAGTCATCACAGGGTCACAGGATTTAGAGCTAGGACTGTCCAGATTGCCTAATCCAACCTCCCAGTTTCACAGAGGAGAGTGGAAGCCCAGGGAACACAGGTGCCCAAGGCCACACATTTAGGGTTTAGGGGAAAGCACTAACTAGCCTTTAGGAGGAGGGAGAAAGGCTTCCTATAGAAGGAGGGATCTTAGTTGGGAGCTGAAGGAAGTCAGGAGGCAGAGATGAGAAGGGAGATCACTCCCAGCCTGGAGGACAAAAGCCCAGAGACTGGGGCTGGGGTGCATCTCACACAGGGTCTTTGCCTCACGGAATACGTGGGGCATGGCTCCGAGAGGCTAGGTTTAAGAAAAATGGAAAGGTGTGGGCGGGCTTGAATGCCAGCAGATTTCATATTTCATCTATAAAGGAATTACAATGAGTTAGTGGGAAAAAATGTAAATTCTAAGCCTAGCACATAGCAGACATTTAATCAGTGCTTATTGATTGACTGAATGATTGTGACTTAGAATGAAGATTATATACACACATATATTTATATAATAAACACATATGTGTCCATGAATAGATACATATCAGGATCATGTATAACCTCTATTATATTGCTTCCCATGTTAGGGAGGGGAGAGGAGAGGGAGGGAAGAAAAGAATTTGGATTCCAAAATGTCAGAAAATGAATGTTAAAAGTTGTTTAGCTAGGAGTAGCTAAGTAGCTCAGTGGATTGAGAGCCAAGCCTAGAGATCGGAGGTCCTAGGTTCAAAACTGGCCTCAGACACTGTATTAATTCTAAGACAGAAGGTACAGCTTTAAAAAAAATTGTTCTGTAGATAAATAGGAAAAAAATAATCTTTGGGGAAAAAAGATATATATATGTATATATATATATATATAAATAAATGTGATTTCTTTTTTAAGTTAAAAATAATTTAAAAAACCCGTATCTTCTGTCTCAGACTCAATACTCTGTATGGGTTCTGAGGCAGAAGAAGGGCTATGCAATGGGAGTTAAGTGACTTGCCTAAGGTCACCCAGCTAGGACATGTCTGAAGCCACATTTGAACCCAGGACTTCCCATCTTTGGGTCTAGCTTTCAATTCACAGAGCCCCCTAGCTGTCCCTACTAGATGATTTCAAAGGTCCTTTGTGGTTCTAACATTTTTTCTTTGCTTTTAAATTAAATCAAACTAATTCAAGGCACCAAAAAAGAAAAGAGAAAGCATTTGCATCCAAGTCTATTTAAGGGAATAACTAAGGGAATGGTTAAATATCCTCAAACCAGGAGACTGCTCTTTCCTGTTACCCTTTTCTCCAGAATGGTTCATTCTCAAGCCCAGAAAAAGACTCCTGCTATTATCCACCTCCAGAGAAAGAACTATTGGAGTCAAAATGCAGATGGAAGCATATGAGTTATCACTTGTTTATTTGGGTGTATGTTTGGAGGTTTTAGATTTATAAGATTATTCACTTCCAAAAATGAATAATATGGGAATATTTTGTGTGATAATACACGTATAACTCAGATTGAATTGTTTGTTGGCTTCAGAATGGAAAAAGACAATTTGGATCATATAACTTTGGAAAACTGATGTGGACATTTTTCATTAAAAGAAAAAAAGAAAGAAAACCAACAAATCAACCAAAAAGCATTCAAAGGAAATATTAAAAAAAAAAAAAAAGATTCCTGATAGCAAGAGGGAGAGTTCTAGGAACCAGAGTCCCTGCCATCTGACTCAATGTCAGTTACTGAATGTCAGGTTCTCAACCACTTTGCCTATTTAATGAATGAATGAAAACATTTCTGAAGAATTTATTCTGTAATACTACTATAGCTATTATCCCCTAACTCAGTCCTACTCCAGCTTTATCAGTCTAGAATTCTATTTATTTTCTATTATATATTCCCACCACATAAACATTCTCCAAAGTGCCTAGGAGAAATACTCTACATATGGGGTGCTCCCTAGAAATAGCCCTAACTCTTCAGTGACTACCACCTACCCTGGTATGGTTTGAGTCTCTTGCCCCCATATTTCCCTCCAAATGGCATTCTAGGTCATTCCCCCATCTCCTGGCAGGTCAATGATTATCACTGCCATCAACTGAGCAATAAAAATGAACCATCTATCCCTGTTTTTTTTAAACTCATTTTGTTCATCATTTCTTGTGGTATAATAGTTTTCTATCAGAGTGAAGATTTTATATACATACATATATATTTACATAAACACACATATGTAAACATGTATAGACACACAAATACATATATAGGTGTCCCAAATTTCTTAGAAGTATATTTTTAAATTATTAAAGCTTAAAATTGCATTAGGAGGGGCAGCTGGGTGACTCAGTGGATTGAGAGCCAGACCTAGAGAAGGGAAGTCCTGGGTTCAAATGTGACCTCAGACACTTCCCAGCTGTGTGACCCTGGGCAAGTCTGAACCCCCATTGCTTAGCCTTTCCCTCTCTTCTGCCTTAAAATCGATAGTCAATATTGATTCTAAAGCAGAAAGAAAGCATTAAAAAAACCCAAAACAAAGTAGATGTGCCAATGCTGGTCCCTTCCAACTCTGAAATTCTGCAAAAAGCAGGACAGTATAGTGGAGAAAGGATGGACCAAGGGTCAGGAAACATAGGTTTAATACCTGGACCTCAGAGTCTCTTTCTGTAAAATGGTGGATAATAATAGCTGCCATACTTATCTCTTATGAGAATCCTTAGCTCCCTTGAGGTGCAGCTCCTACAGTATGCAATTTTCTATTCCTTCAATTATTTGTGTTCTCCTACCTGCCCACAAGTATTTATTTTCTATCTAATTATCTATGCACCTACTGATTTCCCTAAGCGGAGTGCAAGCTCCTTGAGGTCAAGAACTGTTTTATCTTTGAATGCAGGTGCCTCACACCTCAGTGCTTGCTGGATAGTAAATAATATACACCTATTGAAATAAATAGAATAGAATCATAGATTTATAGCTGAAAAAAGCCTTAGAAGCTCACTGAGCCAACTTCCTCAGGTTATTTATTAAATTTTCTAAAAATTTCTGAATTTAATAAACACTACCCCAAGAACATTTCTTTTTTTTCTAAACTCTTACCTTCCATCTTAGAGTCCATACTGTGTATTGGTTCTAAGGCAGAAGAGTGGTAAGGGCTAGGCAATGGGGGTTAAGTGACTTGCCCAGGGTCACACAGTTAGGAAGTGTCTGAGGCCAGATTTGAACCCAGGAATCTAGTCTCTAGGGCTGGCTCTTAATCTACCAAGCCACTTAGCTGCCAACACTCCTTAATTTTTTTTTTAACTGTTACCTTCCATCTTAGAATCAATATTGTGTATTGATTCCAAGGCAGAGGAGTGGTAAGGGCTAGGCAATGGGGGAGGGGGGGGTTAAAGGATTTTCCCACAATCACCCAGCTAGGAAGTGTCTGAGGTCACATTTGAAGCCAGGACATCCCATCTTCAGGCCTGGGTGGAGGGAGGGAGGGAAATAATGTGATTATTGTAACCAAGGAATAATGTTCTAAATTGACTAAATAAATTAATTCAAATGAAAAAATTAAAAAATTAAAAACTATAGAATAATTAATTATTTGTAAAAGAACATAATATAAATTCAACAGTTTACTCTCAGAGCTATCCTGATAGTCTTTGCTTCTTTCTGAAAGTCTTTTAGTTCTCTTCTGTGGATTTTAATGTAGTTCAATGACTCTCTTCTTCTTTTTAGGGGGAGGGGAGTGACAACCAGCCCTAGCTCTAACTCCCTTTCCACTCTTAACCCCACCCGTCCCCAACATTAAAAGAAAAACTCAACCTTTGTGTTTGCATAATTATGTAAAACAAATTCACACATTTTTCATGCCCCCCCCCCAAAATGTCTCCTTCTGCCCCCTTGGGTTCCTCATCCCTCTGTGAGGAGGTGTATTGGGAGCATGCTTGACCCTTTAACCCTCTGGAAGTACATTTCATTGCTGCACTGACTGGAGATCTGGAGTCTCAAATTTGTTGATCTTTGCAATGTTGCTGTTGTCACATAAATTGTTCTAGTGTGCCTCAATTTCAAAGTTTCTCTGAAAAGATTCCTGTTGTTATTCCTGCAGCTGAATAATATATTCATATGCAATCATTTGTTCATCTGCTCCCTAACTGATGGGCATCCACTCTATTTCCTGTTTTTTGCTGCAACAAAAGCAACCCAATGGATAGAGTGCCTGACTCGAGTCAGAAAGTTCGAATCCTGCTCCAGAGGGTAGAGAATTCTATGCAAGTCACTTAACGGCTCCCTACCTCAGTTTCCTCATCTGTAAGAAGGGAGTAATAATAGCACTTCCCTCTCAGGATTGTTGCGTGGATCAAATGAGATATTTGCAAACCTAAAAGCACTCTATAAATGCTATTTATTATTATTATCATGCCTACTATAAACCTTCTTGTACATTTGGATTCTTTTCTTTTTTTACCTCTTCCGTGTATGTAGTGGTAACACGGTCAGAGTGTGCACGGTGTAGTGACTTTTTAGGGCATCCTTTTTCTTGCTTTTCCCAATTACCCAATTAACGGCTCCGCCCAGCGTAGGGTACCTGTCTTCCCTTCCGTGCCTCCAGCTGTCATTTTCCTTTTTCATCTTTGCCAATTTGAAGGGTATGGCGAGGTGGAACCTTAGCCACTACCTCATTTTACAGATAAGGAAATGGAGGCTCAGGGATTCAGTGCCAGTTACTTTGACTCCAAATACTGCGTCGTATCATGCTACAACCCTTGGCCTCGCCGGGACCCAGGCTCTTTCCCCTAACCGG